>NC_137126.1:4182162-4594662 GCF_949319135.1 Squalius cephalus | reverse complement strand
AGATTCACCGTGTTCACTCTGAAGGAATCACTCACATGGCTGGGCACTTGTAATGACACATCAAGGATGTTAAGAGGCTAAAAGCAGGTTTAAAACTTGCCCCATTGAAGTCAACAGGGTGCAAATTTTAAAAAGAGGATAACACGGTGTAGGCAACACCGATTTTTGTTGTTGTTCTCTGTACTGACAGCACTCCAAATTTACAAAAAAATGAGCTCAATGTTAAAATTGACCGGAGTTCTCCTTTAAGAGAAGAGATTTTTAATTGGTAATATCTTCTGGAGAGAAACAGCACAGACACTGAACAAGGCTGAAACCGACCGGAGTCCTCCTTTAAAGCTACACTGTGTGATATTTTACCCCATCTAGTGGTGAAATTGTATATGACTACCCAGTGAATATTAGTTTCTGTTCCTTTCAATTTCGAGGGCGTTTTAACTCCTACGGTGGCCGTATTATTCCAAGATTAACATGGCTTCCAGTTCGACTTCGTCCAACTGCGCCTTTAAAACTATCACCTGTGATCCGTCGCAGCACAGATTTATGTTACAAGGTAAACAATACTTTTTCACAATTGACGTGAGGAAAAGTAACGCAAGTTATACTAGAGGTCGTTCTGGCGTTATGCACAACCATGCTATGGTTAGACAAGCAACTATAAAACTTCGAATTTACACAAATAGGCTGAATTACCTGTCGAGAAGAAAGCAGGCAACTTCGGCGTCCGTTTTAAAATCTTTGCTCCTCATGAGCTCTTTCCATCTGGGAAAAGTTACTCCAGTATTGACGTTGGTCTTGCTGATTTGCCTGTCACGTTGACGTTTTAATTCTCTCTTTCGCTTCCTTGGCGACTCTGCTACATGTCCTCGAGAATAGGCGTGATCATCCATCAGCAATCTTTCAAATCTGCCGGCAGTCGCGAGTAATCTCCCCCTCGCATTCGTCTCTGAGTCACTAAAGCGCGAAAGGCGAAGCTTGAATTTACAGGTATGTCCCTCTTTGGCTAATGTAGTTTCAAGATGGAGGGGCAACATGGCGACCGGCATTCAAACCCCTCACCCGTATGTACTTTCATTGGCAGATTATAAACTTATTACTTTATTACTTGAAAGAAGTAAATATACATTAATGAGCACATATATTTTTGAAAGAACTAAGTGTTTTTTGCTAAGAATCAACTAAAAAAATTACACAGTGTAGCTTTAATAATCCCCTCACACAAGAGCTTGTCAACATGACCGTCTATTGTTGTTGCAACTCCCGTAGTTTGTAATTGTGTGTAGTTATGTGAATATGTGTATATTGTGTTTGTTTTTTTTACTGAGAAGCCCAGCTTAAAAATACGTTCAACGTTTAGCTAACAGTCCCATTAAGTTATGAAAAAGTTATTGTTCTCTGAACATTCAAAACGTCCAGTTTTTTAAATGTTTTAAAACTATTTTTGGTCCCACTTTATATTAAGTTGCTTTAAGTCTAAAAATAAGTACAATGTACTTATTGTATTCATGTTGTTTTGTAAAACACTGCTGCCACTGAGGTGTGATATGAGTAAGGTTAGAGACAGGTGTGGTTGTGTGGGTGGGTTAAGGTGTAAAGTAAGGGTCAACAGTGTAATTAATTACAGCTGTAATTACATGCAGGTATTTTTAAAATATAAGTACAATGTAAAAACATGTATGTACACTATAAGTCCATTGTATCAAATTATTAATTTCAAGTGTTAGTACATAGCCACTTAATATAAAGTGGGACCCTATTTTTTTTCTTGATTATTCTAATGTTAAAGGGATAGTTCACCCAAAAATTACAATACTGTCATTAATTATTCACCCTCATATCATTCCAAACCCGTAAGACTTTCATTCATCATCGGGACACAAATGAAGATGTTTTTGATGTTCCTCCATAGACCTCTACCACTTTGACGCTTCAAGAAGTTCATAAAGGGATCGTGAAACTAATCCATATGAATTGAGCAGTTTAGTCAAAATTTTCTGAAGAGACTCGATCGCTTTACATGATGAACAGATTGAATTTAGGCTTTCGGGTAGCTTATTTCAGTCATGCGAGTACAGCTCTTATCTCTTTCTCTTTGTAGTCTTATGCTGGTCTTATACTTCTTATAATTTGATTAATAAGCCATTAAGCAAAGTGTAACTCAAACCATGGCGAATAAATCTCACCAGTGTAAGCTGGTTTATGGCTTAATGGTGGCTGATTTGTTGCTGTAACTAGCTTGACCAATATTGACCTTTGTTCTGCTGGCTGGTATGTATTGGAAACTTTTTTTTTTTCTTGTAGAGAACACATTTAATTTCTTCCATGCGGTTTCAACAAGTCTCATTCTCTAATTGAGATTTTGAATGTATTATTGGGTATGTGTATTGTAATGAGATGAGATGGAAAGGATAAATCTGACCAATTTATGATCCTAACCTTCTTCAGTAGCATTTGTTGTTGCATTAACCACAGTGCTGACCTCACATGCAACTTAATCTGACCTCATCCTGAACACTGATAAAAAAAAGATTGTGCATTACCATCTGCCTATTTCCTATAAAGAAATAATATTAACAGACTTCTAAACTTGTCTCACACCTGATTTTGCCTTCTAAAATCTTCAATCCAACTGACCTTTCAGAGACATTTAATCTTTTCTGAAATGGAAAAACATTTTCTGATGCAACATTACTGAATTCTACTGAATTTTATTTAACTGTGTTTAATGCAAATGTTTACCTTTTTATCTTTTGTTCATCTTCAGTGTCTGCAATGTCCTAACGGTTAATAGTAGATTGTCAGTTATTACTTAGGTTTTATTAATAGGAATGTGAGGGAACATTTGAAGTCTTTCTCTGCCAAGGTTTTCTAAAAAAAAAGCTGCATGCCAGCGCCAACATTCTCGATCAGCCCACTTATTTCACTACTGAATGAATCAGTGTTTTTGAATGAATCTGTTGAATGAATGATTCGATGACAAATATACATTTTTAACAGTCTGGTGTAGCAATGTAATGGATACAATTGTTATTTGATGCGCCATGTTACTTTCAAAAGTGGGTTTTGCTTTATTTTTGATATCGTAGACACCAGCGTTTATATCTGAACTATACACTTTTATCCCAGTACTTCTGCAATAATTTGAATAATTGTATAAGACAAAAATAAATAACAATACTGTGTGGTTGAAAAATCTGTGAAGCTGTTTCATACCTAATCATGATAACAGCTCTCTCTGGGTCAGCGCAGATCTGAATGCTCCGGTATGATTTTGTCAAAGGTTTAAGTGTTTAAATCAAGATCGTGTATAATCATGCAACTCTAGTTCACAAACATTTTCCTTTTTGTTGAAGTGGCAGTAGTGAATGTGTTATTGTGTATGCGTACTGTAATGAGATGAGATGGTGAGGATTAATCTGAACAATTTACGATCCTAACCTTCTTCAGCATTTGTTGTTGCATCACTATGTTCGCGTCATCTCTGTCAAGAAGACAGTATCTACCGAAATTATTTTTTTTTTTTTTATGTTTTGATTCATGCTATAGTGCTTTGATTTCTCCACTCACACCCCAGCCTGCCTTATCCTAACATGGTGCAAGATAATGGATTCCCTCAAGGCAAACACGGTGCTTTCCTCTACAGCTGCTGCGTCTGCAGTGAAATTGATCTGCTGCTTGTACATGAGGTTGAGACTTAACAAATCTGCCTCCTGCTGTGTGTTAAAATATGAGCTGAACTGTCTATGTATCTTCCTATGCTGATGTGTAGAAATAAATGAACATATAAAACATCAAATATCATGTTATCCCCTTCAAAAATGCACAGATGCTCAAAACGATTTCAACAGCATGATAAAGCTCAATATGTAGTTAATGCTAAATACACTTTTAATTAACATCAAAATACTCTGAACAGCAATATTCATCTTCGAAATGCATTAGGTGGTTGTACAGTAAATACAAGAAAATATACAATAACTAGGTTTTTATGTGTTCTGACGAAAATGTGTGCTTGCCTGTGGACAATGCTGAAGTGTTCTGGGGTGTTGCCAGGGTGTTACTGTGCAGTTGTTAAGGTGTTCTGAGCATTTCTTTTTACACATCTGATCACTTAGAAAAGAAAGGCAACAGTAAGGCAAAACTAAGTACAAATAGCAATAGATGTCATTACACTTAGGGTTAGGGTTAGGGTTAGGGTTAGGGTTAAACCTGCAAATCAGGTTTATTGGCAAAATGTACAAACTTTCAGCTGTTTGCAATGAACAAATCAAACAAAAGTAATTGAAATAGCTCAACACAACAAATGTTTCTAAAAATGCAACTTTTAATGACTTCTGCAGTCTCAAAATTATTCAACCCCCTGAACAGAATCCCTCACAACTGCACAAATCTGCAAATCAGGTGTTGTCTCACTAATCAAGGGCTTCATTAGTTGCACCAGGTGTGCTTGAGCTAGAACACATGAAATATCTGAACTGACTAGGTTTGTTGAGTGTCACATTTGACTGCAAGTTAGAAATGGTCAAATGAATGGTCTAAAAAGTGAGAGAGAAGATATCATTGCCTGTCACAAACAAGGTCCAGGATACAAAAAGATAGTGAAGGCACTAAATGTTCCTAGAGACACCGTTGGAAGCATAGTTCACAAGTTCACAGTTAAAGGAACAGTGGTTACACTACCTGGACGGGGCAGAAAATGGGCGCCATCAATGGCTGCAACCAGATTTCTGAGATGGCAGGTTCAGAAAATTCCTTGAGTGACTGCAAAAGACCTGCAGCAAGACTTGGCAACAGGCTCTGAGGGTTTCAGCTGCACAGTAAGGTCTCAAATACGTCCACCACTACTGACCCAAAAGCACAAGAAAAGTGGTCAAAATCATATAAATAAGCCTCAGAAGTGTTGGGATTCTGTTCTGTGGAGCGATGAAACAAAGCTGGAACTTTTCGGCCCTATGGATCAGCGTTATGTCTGGAGGAAGAAGAATGAAGCAACCTGCAGCGTGTGGAAGGCAAGATGGATTCATTTTTGTATATCAGCAAGTCCTAGGAGAAAACTTGAGGAAGCTGAAGCTTGGGCGTCAATGGACCTTCCAACTGAACAATGATCCCAAGCATGCCTCAAATTCCACCAAGGCTTGGTTTCAGAAGAAGTCATGTAAGATTCTACAGTGACCATCACAATCACCTGACTTGAACCCCATAGAAAATCTCTGGTGGGATTTGAAGAAGGTGGTTGCAGCACGCAAACCCAAGAATATTACTGAACTGGAGGCCATTGTTCATGAGGAATGAGCTACTGTAAGATTCCTCAGAAACGCTGCTAGGAGCTGGTGACTGATTATACATCTCGTTTGCAGAAGGTCATAACAGCAAAAGGGTTTTCAACTAAGTACCAAAGATGCTTGCCATGAAAGGGTTGAATCATTTTGAGACTGAAAAAGTCATTAAAATATTAATCTTCAGTTGAATTTGGGGAAACCACTTGAATCATGTTGTGTTGAGCTATTTCAATTACTTTTGTTTGATTTGTTCATTGCAAACAGCTGAAAGTTTGCAAAAGTTGCCAATAAACTTGATTTGCAATGGGGGTTGAAATATTTCGATTACAACTGTATATGAATATAGCAGTATTTTCTTAGTGATATGCTATTTACACTATGTAAAAATAGCAGTATTTTCTTTGCAATAAGTGTAAATACTGTTGTTAGATACTATTTGCACCTCAGTGTTTTAGTACAATATAAAAGAGTATGCAATAATAACATATTGAGTGTAAATGATTATATTTATTAAATACTTTTCACATTCGTCCTAGATGGTTCGTCTGACTTTCACCAAATTTGGCTTACATCATCTTCAGACCATGATGGCAAAAAGCTATTCAAATCTTTTTGATAAACCAAAACCATTCATGATTAACGCCCAAACGAATTTGGCGAAGAGCACATCAAAATGGATCTCCACAAAGCTTTAGTGTATTGAGACAAATCTTGGTAAACGTCATCACAAGCATGACCTTACTTGTCAGAATTACTTGCAGCATACTGGTCAGAAGGGCTATTTTTGCTGATAACTTCTGAACGGATTGCCCAAAAGTAAAACTGGTCTCTTTTGATTCAGTGATGCAAAAAATATTGTTGTAAAAATGCTGCATTTTACGAACGCATTAGCATCATTGCGAAACTTGGTATGTGTCATCAGCCTAAAGGTACGCAAAAAGTGCCATCTTGTGGTCAAAATTTATAATGAAATTTCAAAACATTAGCTTTTGATTAATTTGGCCTATTCTAATGAAACTTGAAAATGGTCTTGATAGATTCCTTGAGTCATACAGAGAACAATGATACCAATTATTTGAAATTGCAGTCCGCCATTTTGCATTTCTTTGAAAACCTACTTTTTCAAACTCCTCCTTGATGTTGGTCCGATTTCACCAAAATTGGCACAGATCATCTTCAGACCATCCCGGCAAAAAGTTATTAAAAGCTTTTTGATTGACCAAACCGTTCTCGAATAATGCATCAACAAACTTGATGGCATGATGCCAAGTTAATTCAACATTCAAGTTGAGGCGAACTCTGCAACACTTTGGCATATTAACACCAAACTTTATGTGTCATTATCAATTGGCCAATTGGTCAAACATCATAAGCTATTAAATCAGTCACACTTTAGTTTAGGGTCCAATCCTCAATATTAACTTGTATGGATCAAAATCCTTGAACTTGAACATTCTGAAGCACAAATTAGTTACATACCACAGATTGGTGATTTGGGTTAAACCCATGAGAATTAACAATACTGGTTGCATTAGCAAACACTGTTAATAAGCAACATTTTGTGCTAATACTAAATTCAAACAATCAAAACTATCAGCTCATTCCCTGTGACAATTCCAGCTTGTCTTTTGTATCGGCTCTAGTCCCAGATACATTCCTTGATTTCCTGCTTGCTTATTTCTGGACATCTTGCCTTGGTAAATGAACCAGATCCATCCCTACAAATCTTCTGTGTCCATTTATAGGAGTAGTAGGTCTGTCTCCAGATGGTCCTGGTGATTTCTCTATGCCTCACACTGCTTTTGATCGGTGCGAGGCGCTCTCTTACGTCAGGCACGCTGCTGCCTCACAGGTGGGTTCATGCTGGAGCTGGAGAGGCTAAGCAACCCAGTGTATCTGTTTGTGGTTGCATGCTTGTCCCTGTACCAACATTTATTCTATTGACTTGATGCAAGATGTGTTTGATATGCTAGATCTACACTGTGGCTCTTAAAGCCAATATCTTTATGCATTTGGATCTGTAAATGTCATCCTGTGCCCTTGTACCATGACAAGTTGGCACGATGGTGTCAGTCACATGCTTAGCCTGAGCATCTGGCTCAGCAGGAACATTAACCTGCATGAAGGTTACAGTTTCAGTCTTTGTGGGATAGATTGTGTGTTGGTGCATTTTATATTTATTTATTTTTTTACATAGTGAGAAAGAAAAGAGGGGGGTGGGGGGGGGGGGGGGTATCATTGATTTTCACAACATTCTGATGTTGCTTGCTGAATATAAACAAGGCTTTTCTGTTGGCAGAATTAATTTGTTCTCTGCATACAGGAACACAGCCTTCCAATAATCAGTCACTTTTTATGTGAAATATTGGGAAATACAACAATGTAATATATATACTGTAGGTTGAGTACATTTAAAAAGAACTAATTAACATATATGGCTGCTGTTTGGTAATGTAAACTTGCTACTTCAGTATTCATCTTTCTTTTTAGTACCAATTTAGTGGAGAACAACAGTACCAAATATATCAAATTATGTTCTACAATTACAGCTAAAAGCTGACATTGTCCTAGGCAATATATTTCCTACTAAAGTGCTAGGTTAGGCTACTAGTTTAGGCTACTTTTTTCTCTCACTCTATGGTTTCTTCTTTAGCTACATTTTACCCAGAAATTCTAGTATTACACTTAAAGAAATTGATGTAAATAATAAAAAGTCATTGTAAATAAAACAAAGATTACTGGAGTACAAGAAAATACTACTTCAAATTTTCATGTTTAATTCATTGTGTTACTTGCCTATTCTTTGTAATTCTTTGTGAAATTTGAGCAATTTGAGAGTGAAAATTGTTTCTACACCAACCTTATTTCAGTGTATTATGCTGTTGTGATCATTTTAAGCTGTTTGTGTCATTATAAACAAGCATATCTACAGATATTGAGCATTAAATTAGATTCTAACTACAAGCTGAACTTAGTGTCTATATTTGGCTCGCTTTTCTTCCTTTTCCTTCTTTCTCTCCCCTACCTCCCCTCCCTACATCTTCATTTTTGCTGCCTCTGTGTGATTTCATTTTCTGCTGAGTTGCTAGAATATGAGCAAGTTTATCTCTGTCCGTTTCCCTCTTTTTCTGCCCTCCTCTCTGGGTAACTTGTTCTTATTACAGGTTTAACTTCTCAGTGCACAGATGCCATTTGATTTCACTAATCGAAAAAGTATTGTATTATTTTTCAATCCTTAGTAAACATATCTACACTGAAAGTGATCGGCTTTAAGCAACAAAACTAAATCCCTGCCATCAGGGGTGAATTTTCACACTAAAGTAGATACTCAAGTAAGCTTTCCTGTAGCTCAAACAGTGGAGCGTTGGCGCTTGTAACGCCAAGGTTATGGGTTCGATTCCCAGGAAAAACAAGAACTGATAAGAATGTAAAATGGGAACCTTGAAATGCAATGTAAGTCACTTTGGATAAAAGCATCTGCCAAATGCATAAATGTAAATTTGCAGCAGCAAAGTCACTGGAAGTCATTCACATTTCTTATATTACAGTAGATAGTTGGCAATGTGAATGTTGAGCAGTTGGGCCTGGTTTCACAGACAGGGCTTAGATTAAGCCAGGATTTGGCCTTAGTTCAATTAGGATATTTAAGTAGCCTAGCTTTTATAGATGTGCTTTAGAAAGAAAAAAAACATTACTGGTGTGCATCTTGAGGCAAAACAATAGCACTGACCTATTTTAAGACTTATCAGTGCGAGTTGCTTTCAGTTAAAACAGCTCAAACATGCATTTCTGTCTGCGACTAGGATTAAGCTTTGTCTGTGAAACCAGGGGTTGATGTCAGGTTTAATTGTTGTTTTACTGTGATCTTGGCAATCAATTTTAGAGATATCAGTCTTCTCCCATTCAAGGAGTTGGTCTTGTTCAGTATGACTGAAATAGCTGCATGGAGGCATTACCAATAGTGAAGTAACTTGTCATTTCACATCAAGTATTCCAGAAGCAAATAATCTTAAAAACTTAGGAATTGAGGAGAGCCAAGTCTGATGATTTTCCTAGACAGTTTTGCTAATCACATTCACCACCAGAATTGAAGATCCAGATGTTATGAGATTTATGTGATCCTGCTTCTAGCCTATTCTTTTTTTTTCCTTTGTTTCCTTCATAAATTATGATAGTTCTGTACAATATGAGGATTGAGGACTTTTTTTGTTGTTGTATAATTACTTCAGCTACTTTGGCACAGGTTTTTCCTTTTCAACTGTTGAAAATATTTTCATTTGATATTTTCATTTACATAATTCAATATGAAAAAAATGCTTTTGAACGTTGGAATTATATTGAATAGGCCCTAAACAATGAAATCATAAGCTTGAAAGTGATTGTTAGGATCAGAGATAAATATTACTGACCAGTGTTTAAAAATATATAATTATAATCGTCATTGATGGTTCCATGAAGATTCTTTATAGTGGAAAAAGGTTCTTTAGATTATTGAAATATTCTTCGCACTAAGAAGAAAATGGTTCTTTGTGGAGAGATGTCTTTATTAGTAAAAATGCATTACTATTTGTTTCTATTTAGAACTTAAGAACGGCTGGCAAATTCGCAATGAGAGAAAGAAACTTTGCTTTCAGTGCAAATTGTGAATGATAAACTGCGTGAGAGCTTTATCACCTCAGCAGCAGAAACACCTCAGATGATTGGTGATATCTGAAGTTTGCAGAGCTGTACAGTGACTCACAGATGAGGAGGAATATTATAAAAAGAGTCAAAACCCCTTCTTATAGCATTCAGTCCTGCCTACACCAACAGTGTGAAGAGTGCACTAAAAGTATTTGGACATCCATCTATAGGCCGCATTTACATTACATGGTTCAAGTGACCCAATTCAGATTTTTTTCCTCCCATGTGGCACAGATCGGATATGACCCACGAAACGTATAAGCAGGAAAAAAGCACATGGATTCCGATACTCTCAGATCGGTTTCAGGCCTCATATTGCATATGTGGAAATAAATCTATATGAATTGGATATGTGCATTTATGTCTGCCATGTAAGCGGACAGATCGGTCATTCCTGTAAGACGTTCATCATTGAAAAAGAAATGGTGGCGAATGACATCAACTCAGGTGGACACCAACTGTGATCACATGACTCTTCTCAATATCTCAATAGAAGACGAAGGCTCTACCCAATGCTTTTCGGACCTTTAAAGCAAAAGCTTGTAATATCATTTTCGTCTGCATCCATTGCAAATTGCAAAATTTTTACTTCCTTTTTGGCCTAAGCCAAGTGTATAGTGTAAATGCAGCTACCAGATATGGGTCACTTTTAAAATATGTAAGCTGGTCATCAAACAAAATCGGATAAAGTCAACAAATTGGAACTGGGCATCAAGAACTGAAGTGTAAATGCAGCCTAATTAACTTTGGGCTATTCCAATAATTTGTGAGGACGAATCTTAATACAATACAATGACATTCAAAAACTGTGTGCTTTCTGCATCGTGATTCTGCAAAAAAAAAGTGTAAAACACAGAATTCTTTCGGATGTTACTTTGGTGTAGTGCTCAGATTTACAGATATTGCTAAATCAAAAGGGGTGCTCATAATTTTGACTATATGTAGTTGATTAGGGCTTTTTGTGTTTTAATTTTTTATGGAAATTTGATGAAAGCAGGGTTCTGGATCCTAAACATAAAGTTGATAAGGAAGTCACTGAAAGTTCAATGCTTTGCAAAGTGCTGAACATCAAAGAGGTCCAAATGAACCTGAAGTACGAAACAAGTTTAACAGATTTTTTATGCATATATTTAAAAGACATCACAATAAACATTACATGTAGGGTAGGTATTTTTTTCTTAAAAACTTTTTGTTATACTTTTGTTATATTGTTTTTGAAATTCACATCCTGATAGCAATCAATAATAGAAGTGGTCTAAATATTAAAAACGTCTGTGGAAGTCTCCGGACCAATCTATTCCATCTAATCGTAGCATAGGATGTCCTACCTGCCACACAACACACGTATTTTCATACCTCCGCGCACCTTGTGTTTCTATATCAACACCAAAATGATTCTGCAGCAGTCAGGTGGTACAAGTCAGCTTATGATTACGATTTTTACGATGTTTACGATTATTATTATTATAATGCTATGCGCTTTGATGCATGAGGTAATTTAATGCCATCTCTCGTGACGCTTTGCAGACTCTGCTCTGGCTGTTTTGGAGGAGACATGGCTTTGGCGTGACTTATGCTTTCAAAGCTAGCCTGCTATTGCTAGCCTCTCAGAAATTGCCTGGCCCTACAAAGTTGTCCTTTTTTATAGTAAGTAAACTAACAGTAAACTAAATTAAACATTGACTATCAAAATGTTTTTAGTTTTCATAATTTTCTGCAGTTCCAGAGTAATTAGACGCATGGCATTTACGCCACAAGTGATTGGCTCACATAGATCTGGGCTGCGTTTCCCGAAACATTCTTAACGCTAAGTCGTTCTTAAGTTACACCTTAAGATGCACCTTATCGTTAATACGTGTTTCCAGAAACGTTCTTAGTTAAGTATACCTTCTGTAAGTCATACGTTCTGAAGATTGGTCTGGACCACTCTTAGCTTTACCTTATCACTGTTGCAGGTCTATACGAATATAATTCTGAAGTTTTAATACACCCAGACAGTGTTCAATTAGGCTAATTCAAGTGTTTTCATGCAAAGAATAAAATTGTCATTGATGTTGTTAGATTTTTAATTATATTATCCAAAGGTACATCAGCTGGCAAACCATTAAAGGCTTAATAGTCACAGTATTTAACTGCGAATGATTGTGGTGGGGAGTTTGCTCAAACTATGGCAGCGATACAGCGAATAGTTGTTCTAAAAGATGACGCGCTTTCAAAGGCCAGTGAAAGCATACTCCTATTCGGACACTAATTGTTTCTCATAGGCTCGTACGTTATTACTCGTACTCGTATTGCTCGTACGGTATTGCTCGTACTCGTACTCGTACGTTAATGTCAGTGTTTTTTCTCACCCAACCCGCGTAAAAATCCCTGGCCAAATTAGTACCTACTGTTTTTTAACAAACAGGTCGTGTGATAATTTAATTGCCGTCTGAATCCACATCTCTGAGTTTACAAGAAGAGATTCAAATTGTTTAAAACCTTACGTAAGATGTACACTTTTTATCACTGAAATGCTGGAAAGTATTTACAAGAACAAAATTTCATCGCAGCTCCATCTCAGCGAACAAAAATGGGAAAGAGAAGAAAGCACGTAAAAATTTGACATTTGAAAATGGCAGCAATATATGATACAGTTTGAAAATATGTAGGCTAGGCTATTATAGTTTGGATTATTTTGTATAATATCCCATGAGCATACCTGTCAACCCTCAAGGTATATCTTAAACAGCTTCCTAAGGAATGGTTCGGGGAACACGCCTAGCAATGGTATACCTTTAGTTAAGTTCTTCGTAGCGCGCTAAGAGACAACATTAGCGGGAAACGCAGCCCTGGATTCCAATGAGCAAATGGCAGGGATTTCAAATTGCTCTCTCTGTGTTTTATATATAGACCAAGTTGCTACTACAGATATTACTGAAATTGGTGTCCTGAGAAATCACACCTGGAGAGTGGATGTGTGGTTGAACTTAGCAAAATGCCTGAAAGAGCTTACATAAAAGAGATGTTTACTGTATTTTCAGGTTGTACTTTTTTATCTTGATGAATTAATGCCATTTATATCACACTGACAAATGTTTGCATTGTGGCCAGTGAATGTACAAATTGGCACATGAGCAAAAAACAAAAGAGTTGATTTCTTAAAATACACTAAACTAATTACTGAACGGGCACGTAGCCATTTTCCCCCTCGATTTCAGAGACCAAAACTGCAATCGTCTTATGCAGAGCCATAAATTATGTACAGCGTTATGGATTTCTCTATTCATTTGAAGTAAAAACAGAGGAGGAGGAGGATGATGGAAGGAAATGAGTTATATATTTTTTCAGTTGCTTTTCTTCTCTCATTTCACATTTCACTACAACCAATGATTTACAACATAATAACATAATGGCATTTATAATCACAACAAAGCATAACGTGGACACAAATGAGAAGAATGTGTGTTACATGCTGCTCATTAACATTAGTTAATGCAATAACTGACATGAACTAGCAATAAGCAATGCATTTTTACAGCATTTCTTAACCTATTTTTGATCATGTTCATGTAAGTTCACAGTGTATTAACTAACAGATACACATTTGATCTTAAAATGTATTAGTTAATGTTGAGATTAACAGAAATAAAGATTAATAAGCGCTGTAGAAGTATTGTTCATTGTTAGTTCATGTTAACTGTTGTTGTTAACTAATATTAACAAATGATACCTTTTTGTAAAGTGTAACCGGCAACACTTTAGAAAACTGTTCCGTCATTAATGAATAACTGCAAAGGAAAACATATGTAATGCAATATTAATATTCTACTAATTGCTGTTAACTAACAAGAAACCCTGATTAACGAATTGGTATGTAACAACACTCAGTTGAATGAAGTTATTGAGGATTAGCTAATCAGTAACTATTCTTTATACCTCAAAGAGGACAAGTAAAGCACTTTTTAGGGCCCGAGCACCGATGGTGTGAGGACCCTCTTGGAATTGCTCTGTTTATTTAAACATTGTTTTTAAAGGTGCTAGAAAAACTTGGTTATGGATATTTCTCTGTGTATATCATATGCGTAATGTGTGTTCAGGTGATTTTACTCAGAAAAAAAAATTGACTTACTGACAAACACAGGAAGCTTATTAGCACTAATGCATGCAACATAAAGAAATATGAATGATGTGTTGTAGGTGTGTGATCAGCAGGGACGTGCCTACGGGGCAGTGGACTAGAGGAGACCTATGCTTCATAATTAATCTTATATTAACGCAATCACAATTTCTGCCTTTCACGCTTAAATAAACATCTGTGGTATTGGTGTCTAGCAAGCAAAAAATGTTAATAAATATATTGGTGTTTATTCTCATTATGGGCTGTTAATGATAGATCGACACAAGCTTTTTAAGCCTTGTTAATGCTTGACTTGTCCTCACTCCGGCCAGGCTGAGTTTTGTTGTGCGACTCACACTGAACTGGGCAGACAACACGTTGCGACTCGAAAATGCAATACATTCATTTATGAATCAGCAAAATATACTTAAAGTCCCCCTGTGGTGAAAATCCAGCTTTTAATGTTGTTTATGTGTCTATGTGGTGTTTTTAATATGCTTTAAGACAAACCATGTGTAAATTCATAAGTCGACACCATTGCTGAGTATTTCCTCCTTAAAACTGCAGTGAACCAAAGACAGTCTCAAAAACACGCTTTGAAATCGCTGGTGTTTCTGACGTCACAAACTACCTTGTAACCAATCAGATCAACGTGTGACCGTCAACCAGTGGATCTCTGAGCTGAGTGAGTGAGTGGAGGCGGGGCTCATTTGCATATTCATAGAATCACGTATACTAAATGAAGCAAGGGTGTCGAGTTACATTCAAGATATTTTAAGGCATGAAAAAAAATTTTCAATGAAAAAAAAAGTTTAAATATGTCATTTTGGTGATGAAAGACGAGTTTTAAGGGATTCAGTTATTGACTACATGGTGACTTTGAGTGAACTAATCACATAGATTGAAATACAGTAAATCTGACTCATTTTCTGTCTGCTTTTAAAGGAGAACTCCAGTCATTTTTTTGTACATTTGGAGTGCTGTCAATACAGAGAACAACGACAAAAATCGGTGTTGCCTACACCGAGTTATTCTATTTTTAAAATTTGCACCCTGTTGACTTCAATGGGGCAAGTACTAAACCTGCTTTTAGCCTCTTAATAAAAATTATGTTATTTAAGCCAGCGCAAATACCTGTGTTTACATCCTGTTTTTCGGGTGAAGTCCAAAGTAGTCGATTGCCGAGTTCACGCGCGTGATCATAGGTAACTAAACCTATGCGCGTGAACTCGGCAATCGACTACTTTGGACTTCACCCGAAAAACAGGATGTAAACACAGGTATTTGCGCTGGCTTAAATAACATAATTTTTATACATTTCTTTCACATCTACTGCAGTCAGATTCACCCGTGTTCACTCGGAAGGAATCACTCACATTTTCTGTGCACTTGTAATGACACATCAAGGATGTTAAGAGGCTAAAAGCAGGTTTAGTACTTGCCCCATTGAAGTCAACAGGGTGCAAATTTTAAAAATAGAATAACTCGGTGTAGGCAACACCGATTTTTGTCGTTGTTCTCTGTACTGACAGCACTCCAAATGTACAAAAAAATGAGCTCAATGTTAAAATTGACCGGAGTTCTCCTTTAAGATGTACACATTTCAATTAAGACAAATTTCCATCAAATTGAAGGTCTCAGTAGTCTATTAGTCTAGCAGTCGATTTCTAAACAGAGTAAAAGTAGTTAATAATACTAAAATACAATAGTTAAATAAAATCAAGATAAAAATAGTTAATAAATAAAAATAAATAAATAAATGTAATTTAAAAGCTAAGAAAACAGAATCATCATACAAAATATTCAAAGTTGCTCAAAATATTGGCAAAATTCCATATACTCTGTTAATGCACTAATAACCAGCACAACTATTATTATTGCACAAGTGTATATGAGCGTGAATTATTTCTGCATGTGTTGTTGACCATTGAGTCACACATTGCCAACATACAGTATGGTCAGACGGGAGATATCAGTTTATCATATTGATGTTGGAAAATAACTAATTTTAGTCTGTTTGTGTGTAAACGGATTGATCTAAAGCGCCTGCCTGATGGGAGGAGCTTAAACAAGATGTTTTGGCCCTTCTCAAACAGCGAGTCTTACGAAGGTGTTCAAGTGATGGCAGATCAATGCCAGCAATGCTGTTTTTACAACCTGCTGCAGGGCTGTGTTGCCAGCGTACAGTTGCTATACCAGGCTTTCACAGCGTTAGTCAAGATGCTCTCTATAGTGCGTCTGTAGAAGTTGACCAACAGCTTCTGGGGGACGTAATATATAGCAAAATATCACGCGAGAAAGAGAGCTGTTTATCTCGAATAGCCTGTCAGCGTGATTGCTAATGTGATACAACGGTTCATTTTTCAGTTATTTTTTAACCTTTAGACATACTATTGTCAATACTGTATGTTTATGTTGTATCACGCTTTCAAACAAACACAGCGTCTCCGAGGAACACACAGTGGTGCTTCCTGAATGAATCCGCGTTATTTATGAATGAATAAGTTGAATTAAATTATTCAATGACTTAAATAGCTTTAATGAATTCCCACTGGCAGAAATTGAACCTTAATGGAAAAAGGTTATTTCTGACACCGTTTAGAGCCTAAAATAATGTGTATGTTCATTAAGTAATCATGATTAATCTCATGATTTTTTTGCAATATAAAAATTATTTTCATATACTACGCTTTATTGTTCTAAGGATATTATTGTAAAAATGACCATTATCAAATTTTAATGTTACAATTATTTGTATTTCGTACACATCTTTTTTTATTACTATTCTCCTAAATCTTGAAGGCAATACTGGCATCATGGACATCAAATGCAAGCACTAAAGCAAGTAACTATGCAAGTAGATCTAAAGAGGTTTATTCTTGAAATTATCTAAAATATTCAGTATATTGTGTTGTAATGTTGAAGTAGATGGACAGTATTCTGCATGTGTCACAGATTCTTGGCATCCCTCTATCATAAAGTTCCATCGCCCATTCTTAGTTACTTAAATGAGCCAGATTAAATATAAATAATTCCATGTTCCCTAACAAAGTTTCCAAGGCTGTATTTTGGCATGTATTAATCCAACTAACTACACTAGTAAAGTGCATCTAATGGGAATTGAGCAGAATTGGTCACTCCTAGGATGCAACAGTCACTGACACCAAGAGTGGAAACAATGGACCTTGGAAAGGATGTAATGACTTTAAAAGTTTTAGTCCCCAAAGGCATAAGTGTGTGCGTTATTAATTAGAAAAGGCAGCAATGCATATATGGAAGAACAGAAGGAGAAGCTGGCATCTAAGCGCAGTGGATCCTTAAGATATTGGCAGCCATTCAATACACCATTAACAGCCCTGAAAATGAGTGAGATGTTGACAGTACACACATTCTCAGGCACTCATTAGTCAATCTCTGTGACATCAGATAGGCAGTGTACTTGCGTGACTGTTTACTAGTCCAGTGGGTCGTCATACAGCAGTTCAGTTGGAGATTATGTCATGATTATTATTGTCAATAGAACCCAAAATCAAAATAATATTTATTTTTGGTCACACTGTAGATTAGGGTCCAATTATCACTATTAACTAACTTTACTATGACTTTTGCCTCAATAAACTCCTAATTATTGCTTATTAATAGTTAGTAAGGTAGTTGTTAAGTTTAGGTATTAGGTAGGAATCAGGATTAAGGGATGTAGAATATGGTCATGCAGAATAAGACATTAATATGTACTAATAAACAGCCAATATCCTAGTAATATGCTAACAAGCAACTAGTTAAGAGTGAGAATTGGACCCTAAACTAAAGTGTCACCAACATTTTTATCTTGCAACCATGCATTTAATCAAGTTGAGTAATTACTGCTAAAGGTAGTTAGGCATGCAAATGAAAGAGACTTCAACGTTTAAAATATACTGCACACCTAAATAATTTGAACAACACTTACTTGGCTGTCTCTTATTAGTCTCCAACGTAATATGATATAGTTTTAATTTGATGTTGCATTTGAGAAATAAATTTCACAGGGGTGACGAATGATGATCCTCACTGTAAATCTGGAGTCTTACATAAGTGCTGATTTATTATTAATTCACAGCTGATCTCACTCACTTCACCTAGACTTTACCACTGTCAGCAGTTCCTCCTTAAAAGCTGACAGCGCTGGTCATCTGAACACAACACTGTCATCTCTAAAGATCTCTGTAATATCTAAAACAGTTTCTCCATAACAAGATAAACTTAATCCACAAGATTACATAAGATTACACGAAGAGCGTATTGGGACTTTTTCTTTTCTCTTTAATCTCACATGTGTCGACGATGGTTTCAGAGGACAGCTCAATAATGTCTCAGTTTGTGCACTTAGTTGTATTGAACTTGTTGTATTCAAATTTGAAATCTGTTAATAAATAAAGTTAATATATTTTAAATGTAATAAATTGAAACTTTGTTTTTACAAATGTGTAATTACAAATAGGACTGGGTATTGACACAAATTTCACAATTCGATTCAATTTCGATTCACAAGCTTGCAATCCGATTCGATTTCGATTCCGATTCGATTCAGTATTGATTATTTTGGATATCAGGTACAATACATGGCAAATTTTCTCAAGGAAAACCAATCTCTTAACTAATGCTGTAAACTATGGGAGTCAGTTGTAGCCTATAGGCTTCATTAGCCAACTATAATATTGAAGGTACAAATTAACTTATTTGTATACAAACACTTAAATTACACTTTTATTTATTTTATAATAATAAAGTTAGGCTATATGAAATATAAACATTTAAATGGTGGCTGTCATAAAAACTCTCCAGATTTATTCAAACATGCATTAAATATTGAAGAACATTAAAACATTATAATGAATATGTAATATGGTGCATATATTTAGCAAAATGCTCCTCTCTAGAGTTCATTTTTCTAGCTGACTAACGAGTTTATGGTCACTGGATATGGTTTTTCCGAGGTAAATGTGACGTTACATGACATTGTTTACAAGCTGTTTTACTGGCGTCTTTCCACGGTTGAAACACTGATTGAGCGATTCCATGTGACATGATAGTTGTACTCTATCATTTATCACACTTTCAGATGCTCATTCATGTTTATTTCACGCTGTAACTGGTATTATTAAGGCGGAAGAGAAGATCATGTGGACGTAATTTGAAATCTGAGACTTTGTTTCATATCAATAGTAACGAAGCACAAAGATTATTGCGATTTATTGGATGGGATGCGCGCTACAATGTTCCATTCATTCATCAACTGAAAACAGGATGACTAATCGATTCTTGGGATTTAAAATCGATATCGGTTCGTAAAAATGAGAATCGATTAAAATCGAGAAATCAATATTTTTTACCCAGCCCTATTCACAAATATGTTCAAAGACATGACATACAAGTTTGAATAGAAATTACATTCATTATTTTAGTTTACCACAAATGCTTATCAGAGCACTCAGCAGTAACTTAAGCACACATTTCAATATGAACTCAATCATTTTTCTTCAGACTAAATTATCTGAGCTACTGTATGCTATTCACTGTTACATTTTTTTTTACCTATGTAGCCTACTTATTTCTTCTATTTTATTTCACCTAATGGTTTCATAGTTCCCAAAGTTCACATTGCAAACTTGCAAAGTCATGAAAACGCTTCGAAATTTCATTATAAATGAAATTGTTTTAGAAAAATTAAGTTTTATAAATTTGTAGACATTTTTAATTAAACATTTATATTATAAAAAGGAAGAGTTTTAGTTAATAGTATTGGCCTGATTAACCAGCTCTTTTTAAACTGAGCCCGAAAATTAGATAATGGGATTATTTGTTAATTGCATTTAACAGAATTAACTTTAATATTTTACATTTTCAATAAAACACTCACAATTAGTTTGTAAAAGGTGAGTTTTCGCTGCATTTACACTGATTTGACCAGCATGTGGCGTGTCAAGCGCTTCGAAAGCAATTGGTTCAATTGATTCCAAGTTTCAAAAAGCTTTGTTTTTTCCCATCACTAATATCAAGCAGCACAGCGAGCAGTTTTGCACAGTTAAAAGCAGATGTCATCGGAAGATGGCATCAGATGACATGAGACGGAGAGTTTGACTGCGGATTGTTTTGTGAACGAGGCACAGTGTAATGGAGAGTTCGCAAAGAAACTTATATATGAACCTCAAGGAAAATGGTTAAATAAAATAAAAAATCCTTTATCCATATACAAAGGTGTGCATCACAGATCACACATAGAGAATCACTGATCACATTGCAGAAACAAATCTTGTTTGAATATGATTCTCCAGCAGTTAAAATTATTTAAGTTAGATTACAGGAGTTTGTCCAATCAGGATTGCCTACTAAAAGAACCAGGTCTGTTACTACAATATCCACAGATCTAAAGTCACATTCTCTGGCAGAATTTATCTGCAGTGTGTGTGTGTGTGTGTGTGTGTGTGTGTCTGGTGGGCGAGGTTGCTCACTGAAAGTTGCTGATTGTGTTTTTCGGCATGGGAATCAGATCCGTCTCTCTGCCTGGATAGTGTGTCTTGAACTGCTCGATATATCAGGAAGTAATTCATTCATTGGTATTGTATCATATTTAGGTGTGTACATGGTTTCACACATGTGTGCATGAGTGTCTATGTGATAATGGTCTCAATGGTGACCAGGAAAATGCTGATAAGCATGTATGCAGTTTGTAGTTCACTGCAGTGGTCTAAAATAGCTGCAGTGCACGGGCCATTAATATGCATCAATGTGCTCTACGGGAGAGGGTCTATGAACTTCATTCCTGCATTACTGTACTGTAGCTGCTTCTAAATCCAGATTATTTCCTTGTTCTACTTATTTGGGTCACAGAATTCTGCTGATGTGTTTAAACATGATAAATGTGTTAAACAGAGCATTTTGAAAAAATTCCTTTTGAATACGTACTCCAATATACTGCAGTTTCCAGCTGAAATAAACACTAAAACACCAACAACTTTTCTCATTTGCACACAAATTATGATTACAGAGGCAAATTTTTGGATTGAAAAGATGTTTTGTGGTTCCTAACATAATATTGTTATGACCTCAAAACACTTCTACCACAAGGCATAATTTGTAATTTTGATGTTTGCATCACATAACCAGTTATATATGTGTGGCTTTTCAACAGTAAACTTGCTCGCTAGCTCACCTGATACAGCAGTGCACTACTATGGTTAGGTTTAGGGTAGTGTTTAGTGTAGGTGGTATGTTTTTTTTTAAGCAACATTCATTGAACAACCTTCATTCATTTTGGAGAAATGTCACCACAGGCACATATTTCCAATGCACATAAGTTGCATATAGTCCACATCTTGGTACATGTTCAAGTCCACACATGGATGGAGATCTGAAAATGTTCTGCATAGAAGAAGGGAGAAAACTAAATGTTTAAGTGAACTAAATGATTGGAGACGTGCAGCATACATCACCAGAGAGAGAAGTCTGTCGGAAGATCGAGTTTTGAAATTTAGATCAAGCTGTTTTTAGATTTTATTAGATTAAAAAAAGAAATTAATCAATTAGATGCATTTAGAAAATAGACAGGGTGAAGTTTTATTTCATGCCGACTTTTTTCATTCAAGTTGTTAAAGCTGCAGTCCGCAGTTTTTCCTCTTTGTCGCCATCTCTGTTCGAAATCTGCAATTGCAGTTGCGGACGAATCCAATGTTTTGAGGAGAAAGTGTGTCTATCAGTCGTGTGGATTGTGTGGATACTGGCATTCGCAATCACTGATTCTACTTTTTGGAAGTATGACCAACATAAGAATTTTCAACAGAAAATGTAATCTGAACCAGTAAGTAACATCCACTTTTGTTCTGACCAACTAAGGGGAAAAAAACATTGCAGTAAATCGCACTGATTAAATCTAACGATCGCTTATATCACGTCAAACCGTGCAAATTATACTTTGTTCTCAAATTGTTAACGTTAACAACATCAGCATTGCGTGACATTTAATGCCCTTCTGATATTTATCCTGGTTTTCGCATGGGCCGGTTGCAGTCTCTTTTTTCTCCGAAGTCTGAAGTCTTTTGCGTTTTACAACGGGTGAATCTCCAGTTGTCACTGCTGATTGTCATTTAAACCTTTCTGGATCCGCCATCAAATTGATTAGTTTAATTATATCAAGTGCTGTGAGAAAAGGTTATAAATCTCCACCTCCAGCATTTTCACACTCATAGCCGACTAGTCGAGACTCTTCTTTATGTGTACAGATGTGACGTAATGACGCAAAGACATGCTCGAATTTCCCATGGAAATCCACCAGTACCACTGGAATTAAGAACATTATTACAAGCTTACCATTTAGAATCGAACTACGGCAAGCAGAGAGTTTTGAACACTGGCTGGTTATGTACTCGCTCAAAAATTTATTTTGGATAATTTTTAACCTAAAAAAGCTACGGACTGCAGCTTTAAGAACACAGTAATAATTCATGTTTGCAAAACTGTTTAGTTGATGTCAAAACTGCTGCTGTGCAATGTACTTTTTTTGGAGTGATGTGTTGCATTTCTATGCATTTCTATCCTATTTAGACGGTAAAAAAGGTTTTTGCTGGTATGGAAAAGTGAATATGTGTGTGTGTTGCATGCGTAATCTGGGGAGGGAATAAATGTAAGAGGAGAACAGCTGATGGATGGGCTTTAGGACGGCTAGAAATGCTCTTCATATACAGCAAGGTCAAAAGAACTGCAAGAGAATGCTTAGAAAGAGATGTGTTTGGCTGAATACTGTTATTCAGAGAAAAGTAATTTGCATTATTAATATGCTAGTATGATTGTCTGTGTTGCTGTTTATCTTGAATACAATGTACAATAAGGTCTCTTTTGTTAAAGGCACAGATTTTTGGATCAAAATATCCAAAACCCACTAGAACAGTGTTATACATTTTGTTGGTTTGTGTACTTACATTATCCCAAATGTTTCTAAGAATGGTAAAATCCAGAGAAATAAGCAGTTTTAACCAGGAAATGGACCGCGTCCGTGTGTCACCTATCACTAGGCGATTTTCCATTACAGATTTGCGCAAAACTTTTGCGATTTTTTTTTTGTAAATGTGGGCAAAAAACTATTGCGAAATGAGGGAAATGTTATGCGACTAAAACTTTCCTTTCGCTATAATTCATTCCAAAAATCATAGGTTTATGTATATCAGCCACCGCACTGGCCATTATTATTAATCAAAGGAGACATATGTGTGTTATCCAATCAATAATGGCAAGAAAAGACCCTTATACTGTGAGCGGCACTTATGAGGTGTTTCTGGGTGTTTCTCTCTCATTTCTGCTTTGAGGTCTTGATTGTGGCATTTCTTTGAGGCTTAGAATCCATTACTCCTGTAATTCTTTTGTCTTTTATGAATTTAATAAAGAACTCAGTCTCGTATTCTGTCCAAACACACCGCGTCATCTACGTCAGGTGACTGTAAATGCGCAAAAACTGTTTCCATTGCAGTTTTGCAAAATATTTCTTTTTCGAATTGCCTGAAAAACCACATCATGCGAGCGTAAAAACTTTTTTGCGATAAATGGGAGTTTTTGCGGAATTGTTTTTAGTTTCCATTGGGCGTATATTCAATTCGCAATTTCAATTTGCGCAATTTGAAGGGTAATGGAAATGCGGCTAATGACATCATACCCGCGTTACCCTCGATTTCCAACACCAAAGACACTTTAATATATTATGTGTTTTATTAGACACGTGAGCGACTGTTTTGGATACATTCATCGATTTTCATTTTTCATTTCATTTTTTCACACAATTTTCATCACACTCAAATGTATCTAATAGGGGTGCACGATTCAGAAAATTTCACGATTCGATTCGATACCGATTTTTAGTCTCAAGATTCGATTCAAAATCGATTTTCGATTCAAAAACGATTCTCGATTCAAAAAACGATTCACAGTATGTAAATGTAGTTGACTTTTTCCTGTGTGATTGCAGTAGACATACAATTTAAAAGAAAAGAAATAACAAATTAAATGAAGTTTGATATTACTTTGTCTTCATAAAAACTTTTGCAACTAAACAGTGCAAAGTGCCAAGCTTTGGCCAGCTTTCAAATACATTTAATTCAAGTTTAAATTAAAACTTAAATACATTTTTTTTTTTTACATTTAGCTTTAAAGTGCTGTAGTCAGATCAAACAAACAATACTGCTAAATGTAGTTTAAAGGAGAACTCCGGTCAATTTTAACATTGAGCTCATTTTTTTGTCAATTTAGAGTGCTGTCAATACAGAGAACAACGACAAAAATCGGTGTTGCCTACACCGTGTCATCCTCTTTTTAAAATTTGCACCCTGTTGACTTCAATGGGGCAATATTTAAACCTGCTTTTAGCCTCTTAACATCCTTGATGTGTCATTACAAGTGCCCAGCCATGTGAGTGATTCCTTCAGAGTGAACACGAGTGAATCTGACTGCAGTAGATGTGAAAGATATTAATAAAAGTGATGTTAATTCAGCCAGCGCTCATACCTGTATTTACATCCTGTTTTCGGTCAAAGTCCACAGTAGTCGATTGTCGAGTTCACGCGCATAGGTTTAGTACGTACGATCACGCGCGTGAACTCGGCAATCGACTACTTTGGACTTCAACCGAAAACAGGATGTAAATACAGGTATTATCATTTAACATCATTTTTATTCATATCTTTCACATCTACTGCAGTCAGATTCACTCGTGTTCACTCTGAAGGAATCACTCACATGACCTGTGCACTTGTAATGACACATCAAGGATGTTAAGAGGCTAAAAGCAGGTTTAAAACTTGCCCCATTGAAGTCAACAGGGTGCAAATTTTAAAAAGAGGATAACACGGTGTAGGCAACACCGATTTTTGTCGTTGTTCTCTGTATTCACAGCACTCCAAATTGACAAAAAAATGAGCTCAATGTTAAAATTGACCGGAGTTCTCCTTTAAGGAGTAGGCTATTGACGGCAAAATAGGCTACAGAATATTTCGTTCTGTATTGACAGGTGCAATTTTTGAAAATCGATAAAAAAAATACAATAAGCCTACATTATATCTGCATTTATGTCAAAACCTAGACTTTCAAACATCAAAATGTCATTTATTAATATGAATATTCGTGTCAAAATGACATATAAACATTCTATTTTGCCTGGAAACGCTTCCAACACGCTTGCGTGTCGCGAGAAAAATAGGCGTCGGTTCTATTTCATGCACGCGTTTTCCGCACGACTCGGGCCACACCTGAGACGCGCATGTCATGCAGGCTGTGTTCAAGCTCTAACCTGTTAATGGGAGCCGAAATAAAAACAGACACGCCACACAGCCAGCCAGCCTTCCTTCTGCTCCGCTTCTGCTGCACTTCTTCTTTTGGCTATGACAAGAGTGTGCAGGCGTAGTGCAAGTGTGAATTCGATGCTGCGCCATCTATGGGAATGGCAAGCTAAACTCATTTCAGGACAATACCAAAAAATATATATTTCAATAAAAAATAAAAAAAATAAAAAAAACAAGAATCGATTTTTGGAATTCTATGAATCGATTTTGAATCTGTAAAGTTTGAATCGCGATTCATATGTGAATCGATTTTTTTGCACACCCCTAGTATCTAATATGATAAAACAGCGCTGCATTTCCCCACATACGCATGAACGGAAGAAGTATAATAAAAGCTCCACTGCTCTCGAGCTGCGTGTCGTGTTCGTCTCTCATTAGCAATCGCTCCAGCGGCTCTCGTAACGTTAATAAATCTTTCATACATTACCGGTCATTCATGAATATGATTCTGCCCGAGTCCCGTCGTATTCTCCACCGGCTGTAGAGGTGAAGACAGCAAGTCCCATGATTCCACGAAATCAAGGCGTCATCAAGCTACGCCTTTGTTTTGAATAAATGACCTCTAGTGGCGAAAAATTACATAGTGTGCCTTTAACATTTGTTAATATTAATTAACATGGACTAAAAGCAATATATTTTAACAACGTTTTAATAATCTTTGTCTGTGTTACTTAATAAAAATGCAATTTTCATTGTTTATATATTAACGAGTGTTAAAAATACAACTTTTAATTTAAAAAAATGTATTAATGTATATGCTCAAGTATAAGCATATTTCATAAATTAATCAAAAACTAATTTATTGCAGTTAGACATTCAGACGTGTTTAAATGGGCAGTTATAAAAATTATTAAGTGTTAGATTAAATTACCATTTTTTTTTTCACACATTCACATCATGAATAAAGAAAATTCACAGTTTATAGTGACAGATTTTAATAGTATGCATATTTTAATATGTATTATAGTGCATGTCATGTCAAACACTTAAAACTGTATTTCATGGAGTTGTTCAGCAGTATATTCAAAAACATTTCTAAAATGTGTGTGTACAATGTGTGTCTGTGAATTTAAATGAAAGAGAGAGAGAGTGTATGCGTGTGAGAGAGAGCGAGCTTGCTAAGGCTCAAGAGCTAGCACAAAAGAGCTAGTCTCAAAGGCAATTATGATGCTCTGACATGAATAATACCCAGGCCTCTCATGCTAAAAGGAAAGGAAAGATGAAAATAGGCCCTGAAAATCTGTGCATTTGGTTCTTTGTTACTGTCTATTCTTCTGCCAATGTTTTATCATGCTAATGCAGCGCCTGATAAAAATAGTTTGGGAAAGACGGGCTTCCCTGACGAGCGCTCGACCGGGGTGTCGGGGAGGCCTCTGGAAGTCACTGATAAACCATAAACAACTGCAGGAAATTCCTCTCGTCCTCTGTCAGCAACTCTGTTTTTTCTTCAAACAGAACCATCTGCTCCGATTATGCAGCTAATTCTGTCTGAACACTTTCTATTTATAGAAATCATATAGTAAGCCATATATATTCTTCACATGGATTGTTATTGTTTGTCTGAGAATGTCTGCATTTCCTACGTAATATGATAATAATAAGTGGTGCTTCACATCTAACTAAGTTTCCTGTGTAAAACAATATAGGCCTATATATATATATATATATATATATATATATATATATATATATATATATATATATATATGAAGACTTCAGATGCAAAAGCCTCTAGTGCCATCTGAAATGTTCTTCTAGAATGATCATTTTTATCAAGCTTGTATGTTTATGTTCAGTTATTTCACTTTAATGGCAATGAAAATGATCTATTAATTGTCATTAAAGTGAAATTACTGAAATTTAACATACAAGCTTGAAAAAAATGCTCATTTTAGAAGAAAATTTCAGATGGCACTTAGAGGCTTTTGCATCTGAATTCTTCATATATATATATATATATATATATATATTAGGGCTGTCAAACGATTAATCGTGATTAATCGCATCCAAAATAAAAGTTTGTGTTTACATAATATATGTGTGTGTATGGAGTATAATTATTTTCTATATATAAATACACACACATGCATATATATTTAAGAAAAATTTGTTATTTATATATAAAATATATATATACACAGTATCTACATGCAAATATTTCTTAAATATATACATGCATGTGTGTGTATTTATATATAGAAAATAATTATACACCGTACACACACATATATTATGTAAAAACAAACTTTTATTTTGGATGCGATTAATCGCGATTAATCGTTTGACAGCCCTAATATATATATATATATATATATATATATACAGTCATGGTCAAAATTGATGGCACCCCTGGTAAATATGATAAAAAATGGCTGTAAAAAATAAATCTGCATTGTTTATCCTTTTGATCTTTCCTTCAAAAAATTTGCAAAAATCTAACCTTTCATTTAAGTAAAAGAATTGAAATTGGGGGGTAAATCCCATCATGAAATAAATGTTTTTCTCCAAAACACGCTGGCCATAATTGTTGGCACCCCTAGAATTTTTTATGAGAAAAATATCTCTGAAGTATTTTCCCATTAAAGGGTTAGTTCACCCAAAAATGAAAATTCTGTCAGTAATTACTCACCCTCATGTTGTTCCAACCGCGTAAGACCTTCGTTCATCTTCGGAACACAAATTAAGATATTTTTGATGAAATCTGAGAGCTGATCACTCCTCCATAGGCTGCTAGGTGACCGAAACTTGCTGGCCCAGAAAAGTTATTAAAGAGATCGTTAATATAGTCCAAGTGACTACAGTGGCTCAATCTTAAGTATATCAAGCGACGAGAATACTTTTTGTGCGCAAAAACAAACAAAAATAACGACTTTATTCCACTATTCATTTCCTTCTCTCTGGGCCTCTAGTTGGTTCACGTAGTGTTTTTGCGTAGCGCGTCTGTGTTACACGTCACCACGTAGGCTCACAATTGGCCGAAGCTGGTTATGTGTGTGATGCATGATGACGTGCAACACAGACGCGCAGCGCAAAAACACTACGAGGCCCAGAGAGAAGGAAATGAATAGTGGAATAAAGTCGTTATTTTTGTTTGTTTTTGCGCACAAAAAGTATTCTCGTCGCTTGATATACTTAAGATTAAGCCACTGTAGTCACTTGGACTATATTAACGATCTCTTTAATAACTTTTCTGGGCCAGCAAGTTTCGGTCACCTAGCAGCCTATGGAGGAGTGATCAGCTCTCAGATTTCATCAAAAATATCTTAATTTGTGTTCCGAAGATGAACGAAGGTCTTACGCGGTTGGAACAACATGAGGGTGAGTAATTACTGACAGAATTTTCATTTTTGGGTGAACTAACCCTTTAATATTTACATTTTTAAGCACACCAGTGTAACTAGGAACATGAAATTGTCCAGCTATGACTTCTTGTTTCACAGGAGTTTAAATATGAGGAAACACAAAGGCCACATTCCCTTAATCATCCATCACAATGAGTAAAACCAAAGAATATAGTTCTGATGTGCAGCAAAAGATTGTTGAGCTTCACAAAATAGAAAGTGGCTGTAAGAAAATATCTAAAGAATTGAAAATCCCCATTTTGACCATCAGGGCAATAATTAAGAAGTCATAATCAACTAAAGATGTTACGAATCTGCCAGGAAGAGGACGTGTGTCTATATTGTATTAATGGACGGTGAGGAGGAGAGTTTGAGTGGCCAAAGACTCTTCAAGGATCATAGATGGAGAATTGCAGGGATTAGTTGAGTCTTGGGGGTCAGAAAGCCTAAAAAAATTATCAAACAACCCCTACATCCCCACATGTTGTTTGGGAGGGTTTCAAGAAAAATCCTCCTCGCTCCTCCAAAAATAAACTCCAGCATATTCAGTGGTCAGACATGGCTGGATCTTCAAAAGGGACTGGATTCTGTGGTCAGATGAAACAAAAAAAGGGCTTTTTGGCAGCAAACCCACCAGATGTGTTTGGTGCAAAAAGGGATAAAAGTACCCCATGCCTACGGTTAAATACACTGCTGAATCTTATATGATGTGGGCCTATTTATTTGCTGGAGGTCCTGGACATCTTGTTCAGATTCATGGTATTATGGATTCTAGCAAATACCAACAGATAAAAAATCAAAACCTGACGGCCTCTGCTAGAAATCTTATAATGGGCCGTGGTTGGATCTTCCATCAGGACAATGATCCAAAACAAACATCAAAATCAACACAAAAATGGGTAACGGAGCACAAAATGAAGCTTCTGCCATGACCGTCCCAGTCCCCTAAACTGAACACTATAGAAAATGAGTGGGCTGAACTGAAGAGGAGAAGCACCAACATGAACTTGTGAATCTGAAGGATCTGGAGAGATTCTGTATGGAGGAATGGTCTCTGATCTCTTGTCAGGTGTTCTCCAAACTCATCAGGCATTATAGGAGAAAACTCAGAGCTGTTATCTTGGCAAAAGGAGGTTGCAAAAAGTGTTTAATAACAGGGTGCCAACAATTATGGCCAGCGTGTTTTGGAGAAAAACATTTATTTTATAATGTGATTTACCCCCCACTTTCAATTCTTTTACTTCAATGAAAGGTTAGATTTTTGCACATTTTTTGAATGAAAGATCAAAAGGATAAACAATGCAGATTTATTTTTTACAGCCATTTTTTATCATATTTATCAGGGGTGCCATCAATTTTGACCACCACTGTATATATATATATAGTGTGTATGTGTTTGAAAGAAGTCTCTTGTGCTCACCAAGTCTGCTTTTATTTAATTAAAAATGCTTTAAAAACAGTAATATTGTGAAATATTATTAAAGTTTAAAGTAACTGTATTAATGTAATTTAAAATGTAATTTATTCATGTAATGACAAAGATACATTTTTTCAGCAGCTGCTTAACATTTTGTCAAAACGGTGATACTTTTTCCCCCCAGGATTTTTTGATTAATTGAAAGGTCAAAGAACAACATTATTTAAAATAGAGGTTTTTTTGTAACATTATAAATGCCTTTACTGTCACTTCTGTTTAATTGAATGCATCCTTAATAAAAGTATTACATTTCTTTCAAAATCTTACTGACTCCAACATTCTGAATGGTAGTTTATATATTAGTTTTAATTTTTGTTTTAGGACTTGTAAAGAATAAGTAAACAAAATAAAAATAACACTTACATTGCTGACATTGACATTTATGTCCAAAAAGAAGAGCTTAGAGCAGCATAACAGTTATTATAGCTACAGTAGAAGTGTACAATGTATAATTCAATGTTTGTCATTGCAAAAGAAAGTAATTCACATCCATTCATTTAATTTTCATTACATGCATGGTCTTGGCACTTTCATCCAAAATGAGATGAAAGCAAAGCAAAAAACTAAAATAAGTGCATACCTGTTACTAAGGCAGGTACTTAAGAATGCAAGCCAATGCTGTTATTAAATGACCTTAACGTACCTTAAAGAGATATTTCTACCTGATATGACGCATAAGCATTTGCTATGTTGGTATAAATGAACGTGTTTAGGTGGATTCTTGGTGGATTTTTGACTTGAATAAAAGCAGTTCATTTAGATGTTATCATCAGTTGTAAAGTAATCTCATAATGTTTTTAAGTTTGAATATCTAAAGGCAGATGGGAACGGTTTTCCCTTCTTCTCTCTGTTTGTGAGCTTGCTGTGCCTCGGCACTGTTTGCTGATGCAGTGAGTCTGCAAGGACCTGGCAGCTTCCACTACTGAATTATTCATTAGGGAGAAATCCGTTGAGCCCCTCCCCCATATTATAAGCTCTCTCACTAGTATTCACTCTGCGAAAAATGTACAGAAGGCACAAATCTTTACTGTACTTTCTCTTAAACATACAATATAAGGAACTTCATAATACTATATATACGATTCATTTTCTGCTGTCTAAAAAATGCTGGGTTGTTTCAACCCAACTTTGGGTCAAATATGGACAATCCCAGCCGTTGGGTTACATTTTTCAATTATATTTTTAACCCAATGTTTGGGTTTGTCCATATTTGACCCAAAGTTGGGTTAAAACAACCCAGAATTTTTAGAGTGTGCCATTCACATGTAGACTACTCTAAATATTTCTTAAAGTCCCCCTATAGTCGATAATTTTATCCCTTAAAACTCATCTTTGATCACCAAAATTACATATTTAAACGTTTTTCCTTGAAAAAAAAAAATCTTCATGCCTTAAAATATCTTGAATGTGACTCTACACCCTTGCCTCATTTAGTATACGCGGTTCTATGAATATGCAAATTAGCCCCGCCTCCACTCACTCACTCAGCTCAGAGATCCACTCGTTGACGATCACGTGTTGATCTGATTGGTTACAAGGTAGTTTGTGACATCAGAAACACCAGCGATTTCAAAGCGTGTTTTTGAGACTGTCTTTGGTTCACTGCAGTTTTAAGGAGAAAATACTCAGCAATGCTGTCGACTTATGAATTTACACATGGTTTGTCTTAAAGCATATTAAAAACACCACATAGACATATAAACAACATTAAAAACTTGATTTTCACTACAGAGGGTCTTGAGTGATGCTGATAAAAATGACAGGATTTAAACAACATAATTATGATAGAGTGTTCAGGTACAGAATCATGAATATGTAAGAATAAACGGTAGAGTAGAATGACACATTTCTATCGTACAAACCTGTCATGCCACCGTTATGCATGGCGCAGCGCTATAACAGCGCATATATCAGGTGATTAGTGTACAGAACCGCATTGGGGAAATGATTAATGAAGTCTGTGTTTCAGTGATACTGGCAGTCCATAAGAGAAAGAGGGCTATTGTTACTGTTCTCTGCAGAACAGGTGTTGCTGACTCCGTTTCTCTCTCCTAAAATAGCTCACATGATGGTTATAGTCCCTGTCTGGACTCTGGACAGAACGTTTTTTTTTTCTAAAAATATGAGTTTTCATGATTTAATGGTGACCTTTTTTTTCTCTCTCTCCTGTCACAGCAGAGACAACTAAACGTAAGCCATGTGTCAGGTGAATTTCCAAAGAGTGTAAATCCTGCAGCCTTTTGGTGCTTTGAACATCAGTTTGAACAGTCCGATATGTCCGATACTTCTGACTCAACTAGAATAGAATAAAAGATAAAAATGGTTTTATCTCACAATTCTCACTTCCGATTTTTTTATAAATATTTTTTATATTTTTTGATTAACTTTATAATTATTCGGACTTTAAAACAAGCAATTGCGAGTTTATATCTCACAATTCATACTTTTTTCCTCACAATCTCAATCTCACAATTATTTTTTTCTCAAAATTGTTAGATATTAACTCACAATTGCAAGTTAAGTCCAAATTGTGAGATGAAAAGTTGCAATTACCTCTTCTTTTTTTTATCCCGTGGCGAAAACAAGCTTCCATACTTTGGGGCTACCTGGATTTTGAGATATTAAAACTACCTGGAGAAATTGGATCTTCTTAGCTTTGATAAAGCAATGCTAAGGACAAACATTATGATTACTGGTTTTTTTTTTTTAGAGTAATTGAAGTAATCAAATGTAGAAAATGCCCTTACTCATGCCATACTTTTTGTATTCTACACAGTATTTGACTGAAAATCCGCCCCCCTCCTTTATTGCACCTCATCATCACCAGCTTGAACACTCATGTTCTGTTCTCTCGTTGACCTTATCAGCTGACTGCGACTGTCCTTTGCTACAGTCTGCAGCGTAAGAGATTTTGTGTATTTCGAGTGACTTCTGTTGGGAAACTTGTTGTGTGTGTGTTACTGTGTGATATTGTGCATATTGTGTGATAGAAAAGCCTGGAGGCGAGGGATGGTGGCGTGCGTCAGCAGGTGAACATATTGTTCCTAAAAGTTATGAATGTGTCGTAGAATGCAGCTTTAGGCTCAGCAGAAATTAAACATGCACTTTTTGAGTGGTTAAAGGCATTAGAAACATCAACATACTCTCAAAAGGAAATGTCACTCTATACCTTATTCTTTTCACATACCCCATATTGTCACTCTGGTCTGTTATAAACTCTGTTATAACTAAACAGTTAAGCCCCTTTCACACAGAGATTCCGGAAAATACACGGTTAATGTGTCCCGGGATCATTTGATTTTGGTTCATTCACACTGCCAGTGATTTTCCGGAATCTGTGAGTGCGTTTACACACGTCCCGTAAAGATCCCGTAAAGACACGTGGCGTCAGGATGTGTTGTAGAAAGGCCAGTCTAATCTTCCGCTACCGCTCTTTCCATTGTAGTCGTGCACTTGGTGGATTTTTACGCACCATCTTAAGTTTACTAATGATCTGCATTTTGATCTCGAGAGACCACGCTCAAGCATTTTTTTCTGGATTTGGTCGTACACTAATGCATCGTGTACCGTTCCACAAAGCTGGCAAACGCTCTCAGCTTCAGCGCGGATAGTAAAGAGCTCCTGGTCTCGGCTTCATTCCAGTTTGCAGACATGTTTTAATTCTTTCTTTGTTGATGACGAACACAAACTTCCTTCTAAGAGCAACAAAATACCCCTTACGGCATTGGTCCTGGCTTTTGTTCACACAGGGGGCGTTCCGGGACTGATCCCGGCAATGTTACTAGGTCACGATCCCGGCAATGTTACTAGGTCCCCATCCCGGCATCGACCCCGGCATTAATCCCGGGACGTGTTTGCGTTCAGACAGAAGGCACTCTAGCAATTTTATGGCAATTTCCCGGGATCAACGCACTGTGTGAAAGGGGCTTTAGTTTATCAAAAAAAAATTGTTTTTGCTATGTACTCGCCTGATTTTATGGTGTTTTCGGTGCTTATCCTTACTGGGATAATTCGTGGCTGAAATGACTTCCATGTTTTGCATCATCCAAACATGAAGTTTGCTTGACAGAATGTTTCAGACTCGAACATTTGCTGGTGCAAGGAAAAAAGTCAATACACCAACGTTTCTGCTATAAGACTGAGAATATTTATGCTTTTATTTATTACCCTGGCATTACCATTGTTCTACAATATATTGAAAAACTATGACGTTGTCTTCAGTCAGATTCTGACTGATCTGGGCCTGATTACTATTAACCCTTAGAAAACCACATTTTACCTAAAATACATACGAATACTCATGAGATCGCGTTGGGTAAATCAATTACACAAGTGCTTGTCAACGTTTCAGTATCTCACTGGTAATATTTTAGATGGCATCTTTATAATTCTATCATAATTCCAGTTTGCATTATAGTTGAAAGTAGGGGTGTAGCGGTACATGTATTCGTCCCGAACCTTCACGGTAAAGACGTCACGGTTCGGTGCATACAGTCAGACGACAAATACAGTCAGACACAGGCAATGCACACTTCAATCCAGGAGGGGGCATGCGCGGTAATGCAACGCTGTTTGCTAACCACCATAACAGGAAAAAAGAACAGAAGAAGAAGAGTTGATCCATGCACCAACCCAGAACAATGCTGCGTCTCAGTTCGCTTACTTATACTACGCCCTAAAAGTATGTAAAGTACTCTTTTTGTGAAGAAAAAGTAGGTACTTTGAGCGTGTAGCAAAAGAGTAGACAAGCTTTGGGACATACTATCACGTCGTACAATTGTGTCTTTAACGGTTGCTCTCTGTCACAGTAAACTTGCCTGTCAATCATCTTGTCACAGTTAAAGGAGAACTCCGGTCAATTTTAACATTGAGCTCATTTTTTTGTACATTTGGAGTGCTGTCAGTACAGAGAACAACGACAAAAATCGGTGTTGCCTACACCGTGTTATCCTCTTTTTAAAATTTACACCCTGTTGACTTCAGTGGGGCAAGTTTTAAACCTGCTTTTAGCCTCTTAACATCCTTGATGTGTCATTACAAGTGCACAGGTCATGTGAGTGATTCCTTCAGAGTGAACACGGTGAATCTGACTGCAGTAGATGTGAAAGATATGAATAAAAGTGATGTTAATTCAGCCAGCGCACATACCTGTATTTATATCCTGTTTTCGGTCGAAGTCCACAGTAGTCGATTGTCGAGTTCACGCGCATAGGTTTACCTATTATCACGCGCGTGAACTCGACAATCGACTACTGTGGACTTCGACCGAAAACAGGATATAAATACAGGTATGAGCGCTGGCTGAAATAACATAATTTTTATTCATATCTTGCACATCTACTGCAGTCAGATTCACCCGTGTTCACTCTGAAGGAATCACTCACATGGCTGGGCACTTGTAATGACACATCAAGGATGTTAAGAGGCTAAAAGCAGGTTTAAAACTTGCCCCATTGAAGTCAACAGGGTGCACATTTTAAAAAGAGGATAACACGGTGTAGGCAACACCGATTTTTGTCGTTGTTCTCTGTACTGACAGCACTACAAATGTACAAAAAAATGAGCTCAATGTTAAAATTGACCGGAGTTTTCCTTTAAAATCCTCCACATTTTATTTCCTAGCGTATCAGAGAGAAATGCAGAAGCACGTTGATCTGCAGTCACGGGTCTTTCATGCGGAGACTCTCCTCATATTAATGCATAATGATGCACTGAAAAGTTAATGGCCAAACGGATCTTTTTAAAAGTCCACATTGTTATTGCAGATGAAATACAACACAGATAACATTACATAGATAGTTTTTATCAGATTAAATTAGTCACTCAAACCCTTATCTAAACCCTTAACCGTCGGTAGTGGGTTTTTTTTTTCACGTCGGTAGTTTTTTAACACTTTTTACTCGTGTTTGTAGCTCCTCCTCCAAAGCGCAGTTGGTTGTGGGTAATATTAGCTGTTATAGTGAGCACGATCCACACTTCGAAAATCCACCGGAAATAGTAGACCATCCGGGGACTTTTGACATACTCTTTTCAACATACTATTCTTTGGGACACACTTATTCTAATCTCACGTACTGTTCAGGATGGTTAGTATGGTCATTGAGAAGCAGGGCTAGAGTTCAGGTGGCATGCTAGAGCTTGCTAGTAGCCTATACGCCGAGTTTTGATGAATTTTTCTCGTGGAAGTCTCACTACAGTCCAGTGATGAAATATGCGTGTCCTGGAAATGGGAAACCTCAGGTGCCCCTTCACTCGCTGTCTCCTCATGGAAAGGTTAAAGGAACACGCAGACTTTTTGGGACTTTAGCTTATTCACCGTATCCCCCAGAGTTAGATAAGTCCATACATACCCTTTTCATCCCCGTGTGTGTAAATCACTCCGCCGAAGTAGCAGTGCTTCGCCTTCTGAGAATATAGTTCCCAGTATGTATACGGTTAGAAGATGCCTGTGTCTCATGTGACCTTGTTATTTGTGCACGCTGTGACTATACAAATCACATGTAAATAGGAAAATGTTGGTGTTATTTTGTTACTTATTGGGAGCAGTATGCTAGCTGGAGCCGTTTACCTCCAGTCTTTGTGCTAAGCTAGGCTAGTGGTGGGTGCGTCAGACAGAGTTACGACACACACGGAGATGAGAAGGGTATGTATGGACTTATCTAACTCTGGAAGATACGGTGAATAAGCTAAAGTCCCAAAAAGTTGCCGTGTTCCTTTAAGCAGGCTCTGGTGTAGATGGCTCTTTTTCTCCTTCTCGCTCATTTTTCCGTGATTTCTTAAAAAAGCGTAATATTGAACTTTGTGCATCCATGCTAATGAACTAATGAATAATTTGTGCGGATTTTACGTGCAACAACACGTTAATCAAACCAATACATTTTGAAAACAGCCGTTGCATTTTACAGCTCAGCATTGGTCAATCTATCAATTAGAGTAACAAGTCAACAATTCCTTAATTTTTTATTTCAAGCAGTCAGTAATCTGGAGTATCGAACCGTGACCCGTAAACCGAGGTACGTACCGAACCGTGACTTCTGTGGTCCGTTACACCCCTAGTAGGAAGATGATTATAGTATATATTCCCATAGGGGGAAACACAAATGAGATCTCAACTGTCTTCCTTGAAAGGAATTGTGTGGGGAAAAAAAGTTGATACTTCAATGAGACCAAACTGAGAACTGCATTTGAATTATCCTCTGAACCACCAATTTCCCCCTGGATTTGTTTGTGCCTCTTTGTCCTCCTGCACTTTCCTCTCATTCTGCCTCTCTTTTTCATGTTTGTCTGCCTTTTCTCGTTATGTGAACTGACTAATTCAAGCGTAGGCTCTTTTTTTTTTATTATTCATGTTAAGATATAGTTGGGACTCTTTTCTCTCTTTTCTCCAGCTCTGTGTCTCTCTCTGTCGCTCTCTCTGTATCTGTCTCTCGCTCTCTGTTTTTACCTCAAGAGTGTGAAGATTTAATGGCTTCTTGTGTTTATGTCGTGTGTCCTTTTAGGCCCACGTCGTTCATCGCTGGCTAATCGATCAGGACAATAGTGTGAGCTCTGAGCTGCCGGATGGCCAGGGAGTGTGGCACTATGAGGAAACAGTAAATATCTGCAACATATATCTAAATTTTTATTCTCATATTTCTATATATATACATATACATATTGTATATGGCGTTATCTGTCACTAGAAATGCTTCTGTCATTGTTGTTAGTGTTTTGTTGGTGTAGTGGTTCTAATTTCATCCGCATTTTTTTTCTTGTGAATTTGATTTTAGCACCATAAAGTTTTTATGTAACATTCAGTTTAACAAACTCTGGTTTTATTTGAGAGTTTCGTATTACTGTTTGGTGTTAGACTGGCTTTTTGTTTAAGTAAGGGTAGATGTGGTCGTGGTCTAGACAAGTTTTTTGTTGGTTTATTTGTTTATTTGGTTTTCTATCAGTTTCACCTATAGATATTTTTGTGGTTGCGTTCAGATTTTGAGTTCTGTTTTTGTGATGTGTGGATTATTTTTGCGTTTATTAGTGTACTCACACAGCATATAAAAAGAGTCCACGGGCAAAAAAATGAAAATAAATACCAATACATCACGTTAGTGACATAAACTACATAAACAGTATGGGTAAAATACAATAAGGCTTAAAGTAAAATGAACCTATTTTACCTGTGGGTTCTTAAAGTGTACTTTTCACATGTTTTGATGTGTTACTCACAAACACTTTATCATGTGAACACATTTATATCCAGACACCTATGCATGCACTGACGTGTGTTCACATTATCCACATCTTTCCATGTTGTGCAGTGAGAGCTGAATCTGAGTGGTGAGTGAGGTTCAGTTGGTTTCATCTGTGTTTTAGTTTCACATCTGTGCTTGTGGTGTGTGTTCATGTGCTGTGATAGTGCTCATTTCATAGTATGTGTGTTGTGTTGTGGATTTGATGTTTAGTGTAGTGTTAGTGTTTCTGTTTACACAATGCTTTGACTATCTTTGACTCAGGTAAGTCTCCAGTTTTTATTTATTGATCTGAATTAAAGACAGATTTCCAAGTCATCTTCTTATCATAATTCTGAATTATTTTAGAATAGTTTGTAAAACAGTTTTGTTGTGGTCATGAGCTCGAGGATGTAGAGAGTGGGGTAAGATGTGTCACAGTGGGGTAAGATGTGTCACTGTGGGTAAGCTGTGTCACAGCACATTTGTGCAAAGATGCGCAATTTGTTGTCAAGTAACGGCACATTCACAAATGCCTGTTATTGAGATAAGCACGAGAAAAGTGATACGATTTTTTTTTCTTTTTTTTTTTTTCTACAATTTAGGTCAAATAAATTTTATGTCACAGCAAATGTATCAAGTTGTTTGATTATCCACTTGTTTATTTTTTAAAAAAATTGTGAAATACTATTAGAATTAGAGTTACAGTTAGTATTTTTAGTACATTCAAATATTTTGAATATAAAACTTTTTCTTACTGTAAATGTGAATAATGTGCCGCAAAAGAAGACTGGGATGTGTTATATTTTTTCAGTTAATTTTAATTATTATTATTTGAAATGTGAATGCTTTATATATTCTCCATTCAAACATGGTTGCATGTTATTGACACTTTATTCTAATTTCAGCTGATAACAGACATCCTGAAACATATTTAGGTGTGGCACATCTTACCCCAATCTTACTCCACTGTCCCCTATATTAAAAGCCCTAAATTATCTATCCAAACAAGCACAATACACAATATGTAAAAGAATATGACACTTTTTTTAGAGGCTGAAAGATGTCTACACTGGAAGTCAGCCACACACAGAGATGCAACAACACGAGGTCATGCCCGTTATTATCAACAAATCTGTTCTCACTGCAAGTGACGTGATGGGATGCACCAGGGTAGATGAGACATAATATTAAATATGTATAATTAAATAAATATAAATATATAATATTAAAGCAAACATTTATAAAGTTAGATTGTTTTTTAATCAACATCAAAGATTACTGGATAAAATTTATATGAATGAATGATGGGAAGCTTATATCTTCCTGTAACTGGTCATCATTACTTTAAAGTTTTAAAATTTTTGCAATTTTAAAAGTACAAATATTCCATGCAATATGTCAAATAATAATAATCTGCATGCATAAAACATAATAATAATAAATAATATTTAAAATAGTTGGATGGCATCTTCTCAAAAGTGCTTCAAGTCAACTACATGCTTGATTGATTGATTTTGCAAGTTACTTTAGTTGCAGTTATCAATTGGGTGAGTTAATATGAATTATAGTTATTTTAAGCCTTTATTAAAATACCTTATGACTGATACATCAAAGGTAGCTTCTGGCCTTCTAAATTAAAGTTCATATTTCATTTTCTTACCATATATCTAACCACTGTTTTAGCAATTATTGTGTATTATGTGTAAAAATTCCACCAAATGCCATGCAATAAATAAATAGAAATAAAGTAGGATACAAAGTTTTTCACCCATTTTACTGTTGCTGAGTTTAGTCTAAAGCTCACAGCGTTGATCCGACTTTGGTCACTTCCAATGAAGACGTGTTTTAGGCCTGTACAAATATTATTCTGTCCTTAATTAACCATTTGTGTCTACTTGTGTATGTGTTTATTTGGTCAGATTTTTTCCTAATAAGATTTAGAAGTCAGCATTAAATTTCAAGTTCTCTGATATGTTTCACTGATTGACTCATGTCACATTTATCAAGCAATGTCATGTTTTCTTGCTCTCATGTCTCAAAAATGAATTTACTGTTTGCTTAGGTAAATGATCCTCAATGGATAATTATGCCTTATTTAATGTTCATGTTACATACTGTGTGCAATGCATAAGAGGTTGTTCTTTTAGCCAAATGAAACGCTTTGTTGAAATGGAAAAGGCCATAGAAAATATGAAAAGGGCTGTGATAGATTGTGTTCTGTTCTACCCAATCCCTAGAGCTGCCCAACAAGAGCTTACTTTTAAATGACAAAATGTGGGATTTTAAACATGCACTTTAAAAGTGAACTCATTCAATACAATTGAGTGCACATCTTTTTTTTCACAAGGGTCTAAACCAAAAGTCAAAAACCTCACATACCACTGAATTATATGATTTTACTATTTAAAGAATGTTGTGCTTAATGTTCCCCTCAAGAACAACAAAAAAAAATCCTTATTCATTAGAAGATTTGTTTTAATGATAAATGAAAGCAATAGAAATCCGTATTGGATATCTAATGGCAAAATATACTTCTTCAGGTTTGGCAGGCCGTGTTCGTATTGTCACACTGACTTCTGATAAAAAGGAGCCTGACTCTTCTCTTCAATTTGTTTGATTCAGTTGTTCTGTTCTACTGATGAAAACTGAATCTGAAACATGAACTGACTATATTGTGTGGTCCAAGCCTAACGTATAAGTATTCCTACATTGTCATCCTTGTTTGTCCTGAAAAAAGATTGTTTTTAGGGGTAAGGTTTGAGGTTAGTGGCTTGAACAACATTATTATCCACCATAATTCTCTCTGATTTTAGAGGTTGGATATGTTAGGTTATTGTTTGGTTATATGTTAGGATATGTTTGGATATTTCAGTTAGGTTAAGGCAATGGGTTGGGGCTATAATTGATTGATGGGAATGCTGTGCCTGGGATAAGAAAGGATGGTGATCAAGAGATCCATGTCCTACTTAAAATACAACATCAAGGGATCCAGATCAAGGAAGTTAGCCATGTCTTGATCAGTAAGACAATGCTGCAGTCTTTAACACCTCAGTGTTTAATTCTGGTCTTGATTAGGCCCCATTTGTCTCACAAGGACTGGGTGTTGACTCGCTGGATACTTGGCAGGTGCAGGCTTGGCTCTCCGCCTGGCTTGCTTCTGAAGCACCTCTCATTATGTGTGTTTGTGTTGGTAGCTTTTACTGCTTTTATTCTGCAGAATCTCTCCCGGAGTTTTGTCCATTATTTAAGAGCATTTGTTGATGGTATGGATTGTATGTCAGAGTAGCATGTGGTAAAATGTCTATACAAAAAGTAAGTAAAGGTGAGATGACAGCAGGACTAAGGAGGATGCCTGCCTGTAGTCATGCCTTCTTGATTTACCATTTTTAGCCTTGCCTACCTTCATGCTGAGGTAATTGTGCAACACATTCCTCATCTGAAGCCTTTATTCTCTTGCAGTTGAAGACCATGTTCAGAATATTTCTCTCATACCCTCTAAAGAGATGGATCAAGATGTCCTCAAAGCACTTGAATGGGGCAAGTGCACTCTATTCCCAACTTTCCTGTCAGCTCAATATTTGTACCCTCTGTGGCAAACCTTTCATGATTCCAAGTCTTGGTTGGATTCTGCTGCATACTTGTCTTTAAGAAACAGTGTATGGATATTGGATGGTGAACAGGTAGAGGTGTGGAAAAGATGTCAAGATGGAGTAATCATTCCTGAACAGATTCCCTATCCTGTTCCTGGAGGGCCACTATCCTGCAGAATTTAGCTCAAACCACAATTACACAATCTCAATCAAGGTAATCAAGGTCTTCAGGATTACTAGAAACTTCAAGGCAGATTTGTTTGGGGCAAGTTGGAGCTAAACTCCAGAACCAGGATTGTACACCCCTGGATGAGATGATCAGGAGCTGAAAAGGACACTCAACTGAAGATAACACGACGGTGGAATACAGGACACAGTTGTGAAGCATCACTCTCTGCCAGCCACCTAAAAGATGCTAGGAAAACATAAAGGTAAGGTTTTCAAGACATCAACTACGAAATATGCTTGCTTTTTGCAACTGTGAAGACATCAGACAATTCCAAAGAGGATTAACCCAGGATTAATCAGTTGTTGTATTCTGGATCTAAACTCTTACTTCATGTTCCACCTAAGCTCTTTTCTCTCCTCTTCCTGGTGTATCTGGGTACAGAGGAACGTAATTTACTGCCTGACCATTAACCACTATCAACTCCTTACCAGGACCTACCAGGAGCATGTTGACATCGTGGCTCATGGCTGGCTTTGCTGTATTGGTCATGCTTCATGTTAGGCCTTTGTGATCAACACAAGCATGCAATTCAGAAAATTACCTCATAGGAAAAGTGGTTCAAACATGTACAGATACAATTAAAACCTGACTTTCAAAGTTGATTTGGGTTTGCGGACAGAAAGTTGCCCAGCACTGCTGTATGAGATAAGGTGTGGAAGTTAATCAAATTTAACATGTTGGCATGGACTGGATGTAGGAGGGTGCTTGTCTGCCTTGTAAGCCAGAACAAGTGTAATGAATTTCACCTTAGCTTGAATAGAGAATCAGTGAAGGGACGGTCTGATGACAAAGTACAGTACTTAGGTTCAATATCAGCTGAGGAACTTGAGGAAGAACTGAGGTTACACTGAGAGACTGGACAGGAATGATAAACTGTATGTAGAATGGGACCTGTACTATGATCTGAGCAGCTTGTCTAGAAAGAAAAGGTCTGACTCTGCAGACAGAATGAATTGACTGCACACTGTCAGAAAAACGTGCAAAAATGTAACGTTTCGAAGTACAACAGCTTGTAACTGGGGCAGTACCCTTAAAAGCACAACTTTGTACTTTGTACTAAATTGTGCATATTAGTACTAAGCAGGGAGAATAAGGTACAGAGATGTCCTTTTGAGGTTACTGACCCAGATGAGCTGTTGTACCCCCTAAAGGTACATTATTTTCTGAGAGTGTGGATAGTATGTGGGATGCATATGACAGACCGTTGTCCAGTTGGGTGCCAAGGTTCTTGGCTTTATGTGTGGGGAAATGACTGTGTTGTCTATGATGATGACTTGGCAAGGATGTTTTTTGGCTGGGATGTAGAGCAGGGTAGTTTTCAGTGAATTCCACTTCAGATGATCGGCATTTATCCATGCACAAATACTTCCAGACATTTACAGGTGATAACTTTAACCAAGCAATTTGGTATGAAGTCAGAATACTAGTACTAATCTTTGTGGAACGTGAATGGGTAGTTGGTGTGGAGATCAAGCAGATCCTTTTTTATGATATCTGGTTATTTATGTTCTAAGCCTGTAATGTCTACTTCATTGAGGGTAAAGAGGAGGATTTGGTGGTTCACAGTATTGAATGCTGCTGATAGATATGATGCTATATAGTAGAATGCATGACTGATGACAGTCTTTTCCTGGTGTACTTCAGCCATGCTTCTGGGTGCTTTTAGATTAAGTGAAAACAAAACATTAGGACAATGCCACATTGCAGCAGAGACTGTATGCACAACAGTAGCACAGAATAATAACAGGCTCATTGACTGCTTCTTACGCTTGTTACGCATGACAAATACAGCACCCTCTAGTGGCTTGTACTAAGTCCTTTTTACCAATGATGTGCCGTGTGTCCTCTTAGCATTTACTTAGTAACATGCAATTTGAGCAACAAAGAATATTAATGTCTACAGTTCTAAATATTATTAGACATGTTTTTGTGTTGATACAATTGAGCTTTAAGTATTTCAATAGAACATTTTCCTCACTGTAACTAAAAATTAAAATGATACTTCAACGGCCATGGTAAATACTACATTAAATTTTAAGTTAGATTTTCACCAAACCTTATCGTATACCCACAGAACACTTGAGATATATGACACGTGTAGCATGGGATCATTCTGTGACACTTTTGTCTTTTTTATGACTTTATTTCAATTTTAGGGTGAACGATCCCTTCAGTTGCAACAACAACATATTCTCAAACACAAGTAGTGCAGTTATAAGATTAACCCTTACATTTTGGCATTGATAGTTTAAAGTTAAAATAGCAATCACATTAGTTAAGATAGTTAAAAGCAATCACATTAGCGAAATTTAGGCAAAATTTTGTGTGCAAAAAATGGTCCATTGTCAGTAGTACTGCGATATATAAAGCACAGCTCACACTGAAGTCTCGTGGCTAACTTGAACCCGTTGAGGAATCTCAGCGAGGAAATGCAAAATCCCAATTGTGTGGATTCTTATTGAAATGACTGGATTTTAAGCATGGAAATTTGCAAAGCAACGGTAAATGTGCACCTAAATATGTAAAAATCTATATGTATATATCCATAGTGTATAATAAATATGATTTTGTCATAAAAACATACTGCACAACAGGAATAACTCATTTGTGGTCACATTAGAGAAATGTCATGCATGCAACAACAAAAAAGTCCATTGTCTATTATCAATAGTGTAAAGTTGTATGAAGCAAAACTTACACAGAAGTCACTTTCAAACCAAACAGAAATGACTGGATTTTGCCCACGCAAGTTTGCAGAGCAGCTGTAAATGTGACCTCACCTTTATTTCTTGAAAGAATCAAAGACGAGTACTCTTGATTCTTGAGTCACCTCAAACGGCCTTGTGATTCACTGCCATTGCAATAAATCCCCTACAAAGGGAATCACTGGCAATCCCAATTCCTCAATGCCAAGCTGCTCGCTAGAAAATTACCCCATTTTAATTGATAACCTTAGTTCTAGATGTACTTTCTCTCCGTCCACTTCTGCAACACATATTTATTTGGGTGCATACCGTTGGCATAGATGTGCTTTTCCCAGCATGGGCCTAGGAGAGAGAGGACGGAGGGGCCTTTTCAGGCTGGGAGTGACAGATCTTTTATTGAAAGAGACTGGGCCCCCCTCATACACACACACACACATACACACCATGCCCTCCCCATCCGTGTCTGGGCCATTGTCACCAGGCTTGGTACTCCTGAAGTACCCCCCACCCCACCCCTCCGAGGGTCTTTGTCACTGTAAGTCCCTCTGCAGACTGAAACAGTGCCAAAGCTCAGATACACACACACATAATGTGTCCTTTTCCCTATAGCTCATTCAGAAAGGCCCTTTGCTTGTCAGAATGCATCGGGCAGGTCTGCGCAGATCGAGAACGCTCTACGGAATGGAAAAATGGTGAGAGAGACTTATGCCATTATCTAGTTTTGGCTAGAAGTGTGTGTGTCGATATTGACAGCATTCCTCTGGAGATAAACCCTCTGGCCTCAAAGCCCCCAGCCCCACCCATCCCCTCACAAGTGTAAGTGTGTGTGTGTGTGTGTGTGTGTGTGGGTGGGTGTGTGCGTGCAGGGGGAAAGGGGCAGTGCCCGGACCCCTACACCCAGATAGTGTAACAGGAAAGCAGTGAGGCAAAGACATAGAGAGGGTGCACTGGGATGCCAATGAACACCATCATTTGTGGAGTAAGTACAACTTTCCTAAATATTCCTTCATCTACTTTGTTGTTGTTTTTAGATGTTGCGAAGATTCTCGAATTGGTGTAGGCTAGCTCATGTCTCCAACTTACCTTTGCCCAAAAATACTTCATTGTTGTCCATGGAGGCATGTTGCTTTTGAACCCCAACCCTAACTATTATATGCAGTCATATTTTTTCTATCTTTTTTACAAATTATTTTACATTGCAGAGAAAGAGAGAGAGAGGGAGAGAGAGGGGAATCTGCATTGTTGCAAAATGATCTATCAAGTAAGTTAAAAAGATGCTTTGTGTCGTAACATGAAATTGAACTGGTTGTACTGTAAGTGCAGCATGACAGAATTAACCAGATTACACCAATAAAAGTCATTTATAAGCTCCTAAATATGGCAATTGCACATTTGTATTCTTTACATATTGTGCAAAGGATAATTATTTACATATTGTGCAAAGAATATGCATGGGACTAAAAAGTAAGACTAAGGATACAACTTTTCACATTTATACATGAGAGGGAAAAAAAGTTAAAAGGTGTTAATGGAGACTTTCAAATTGTGAATTTAAGATGCTTTTCATTTGCCGTGGCACGAACAGAAACACATTGATGTTTCCACTTGATGCAGGGTTTAATCAAAGTTTCACCTTCATCTTTACATAAGTGACTGGAAATCTCACATTAGATTTGTTCTTTGATGCAAATTTAACTTGTTCCCAAAACGTTGGACACTTGAATAACAAATAAAATGTATTTCTTTCTTATTTTAAAATATCAAATTAAGTGGCATCTTAACCAAATGATTTTCAAATGAGATTTTAGTGGATGTATGAAGTCAGTTCTCCTCAAGTTCACACAGGTTCCCCAGCACCTTGCACTTGCCTATTTTGAAACTAAAATTTAAACTTTCAAAAAAAAAAAAAAAAAAAAACTCTATTATTGTTCTTTAAAACAAGTGCAATGCAATTCACAGACTTTTAAATGTAGCTTAAATATACAAATTCTGGCTTAAATTCTACACCTTAAAATAAAGTGTAACCCTTAACACTTTAAAGGCCATTTACACGACCTACACCTAAAAACAGAAAACTTTTTATGCATTTTGGCCATTCATTTACACGACAACAGCGTTTTGGGGGCCTGAAAATGCAAACTTTTGAAAATGGGTTTCAAAGTGCAAGTTTTTGAAAATGATCCCGTTATCGTCTCAGTGTAAACTACAAAAACGTGACGTCATATGCATGTGTTTTACGCGTTCAGTCTATAGATGCATAGTCTTTCTTTACAAAGTGACATCGCCATCTACTGGCCTGGCAGCAGAATACAGCGTTTTTAATCGTCTTCGTGGATCTGTGTGAGCGGGAATCGTTTTGACAATGTTGTCGTCTGAACTCGAAAAACCCAAAGGAAAAGCATTTCCATTTTTAGTACATCATTGTCATCTAAACATACCTTTAATGTGTCCTTGTTACACTGCAATTACACAAAGATGTACTGAGCAACATTAATTAACATCATGTACTGTACGGTTAGGTTTAGTGTTAGTTGCTTGAAATTATGCATACAGTAATTAACTGTTACAGTCTTAACACATGGAACATTAGTAACAAGGACACAATGAAATAAAGTGTAACTAAACACTTATAAAGGTTTATTTACACTTATAAAATATATTTGTACTTTATTTGTTTCCGCTAATTATAATTCATGGTTTCATTGTGCATTTATCATTCAATTGCAAACATCACTGAAAGCATATTTTCTCTGTAGATAAAACATACAACAGTAGTTATCTGTAGCAGGAATGGTCAGTGAAACGAGTTATTACGTTACCCATGCACACATAAAAAGCAGTTATTACGCATTCTGTAGATTTCTCAGTTGGTGGGAGAGTTTTTATGTTGTGTGTGAGTTAAAGGTTTTTACCGGAGCTGCACTGAAAGACTGGAATGTTCATGATAGTTTAGCTCTCCACAGCAATGCATGAAGTGCAAAACATTTATGATCCTGGATAATACATCCACTTCATCATCTGAACTTCCCACGTGGAGAAGGAGGAAGGCAGCAATTTTAAAACAACTACAGTTAGCAGAAAGAGTCTCAGTCATGCAAGATTTAAGTATATATTGCTAATGCACGAATACAGCAATGCAATATTATGTGCGAGTGGAATTTTATGGATCCTCATTCATGGGAAATGCGCATCACCACCTGTTCTCGCTGCTGTTCGCTATGCAAGCAGAGTTATTTTGACGGATTGAACCCTCTGTGTGTTTCCCCTTCATCTATGTGTGTGTTTCTCAGCAGAGGGGAATTTAGAGACCCGTTCCTCCGCTTGCTCTGTCTCTCTCTCGGATGCAGTCATAAACACACACACTGCAGTGTTGCGTCTCAGTGATGATGTCATCCTGTCTGCTGCAGTACTCTTGATCTTAGAGAGAGGGGGGAAAGCTGGGGTGGGTGCTAACAGGCTTATTTATCCTTTTTCCTAAAATTATTATAGGTTTTATTAGCTATATTACACGTTATCATTTGCTTTTTTCAAGATTATTACAGCATTGCATCGAAAGCTTGATCATTCACAGTGAAGAATCAACAGGACTGCATTGCTCTAATAAATGTCCATTTATTTTGCTTCTAAAATCATGCTTTCATAACAGTACTTGTTAGGATGCATTTTCCTATGAAAACCTATCTATTGTGGCAGCTGTTGAATCATGCAATATTAATAACCATGAGGAGGTTTAGATTTTGGTGGACGCTCATTCTTTATTTCTGCTTTATTTCACTGAGGGAATTTCCATTTTGAACTGGAAGGGTCAAAACAGCATCTTTTGCTGCGTTTGGTTTGTTGTCTTGGAGGTGTGGAGAGTTTGGCAACCCAGAGGCAAAGTATTAGGTGTGGTCTACATGATCGCCTCCTCTGCCTTATCATCTGCAAACACACTCATATACTGTACAGCGAATGCACTTTTTACTGAAATGACTAAAAACAAAAAAATCTAGACTGGAGGACTAAAACTTCAAGATTTTAATCATCTTAATTATTGAGATGTCACACTTCCTAATGTTTTTAGCAGTAACCCACAAAAACCAACCAACTTATATACCAACCTATGACTTTGATCAAATAAGCAAAACATTGATTTTCAGACTAAATCAAACTAAAATTAATTAGATTTGAAATATCAGACTTTTTATGGATGGCATGATGCCGTTTCTTTTGTTTTGTCTGGGCAAAATAGCATTTGGTGTTAGGATAGACAACTGTAAAAATCATATGTAAAAAATTAAATAAAACATAGAGCATCCATGCATGCTTTTTGTGCCAATATTTCCTATAAGCATTGCCTCTGCACAACAGGAGGTGGAGTGTGTGACTGTTCAGGTTTCATGTTCAGGTTAAAGTTTTTAGTGGTAAATTCAAAAGTCATACAAGGTCAGAACGTGGTGACGTCAGCTCCGCTACTTTAAATTGTATTTCTATGTAAACATGCACTAGACAGACGCCCGAGTGCTCTCGAGCCAGAGAGATGGGGGGTGAAAAATTGTGCTCCTAATTCTTGGGAGGTCACCAAGTCATCCCCATGCCAACTCACACTTTGTTGTTCTGCATGTGTGGCGTGTCTCCATGTACTTGTCGAGGATGTTTGATCAGTGAGAAGCCGTCCTGCTGCTAGGGAAGGTACACACTCTCACACATTCCGATTGTCATCGCCACAGCAACAACGGAACCGATACAATGTTACTTAAACTGATTCAAAAGAAAATCTCAGTTTCAAGGAGGTGTTGATTTGTGGAAATCTGTTCATATGCACTTAAGACACAGAAGCGTATCCACGGGTGGGATTAAAATCTAAGGCTGTTGGTTGGAATTTTTGTAAATGTGTATCTAAATTATTTTTCTAGAAATCTTTCAGTCTTTGGCTAAAGATGTGAAAGCTTCTTCGTACACTGAGTGAATTTATTGGACATAGGAAACCATGGTATAGTGATCAATGTTTTTTATTTCTTTTAATTAATTACACAATGTGATAGAATTCTCACACACCAGCTGCAGTTCCTTCATGAAAAAGCTGGTCTGTGGGTGAGAATGTGATTTTATGCCTGTGTTGCTGAATGTGATTAAGTATAAGTTTGTCTCCACGCACATACTGTATAATGTGTTATTATTTATTATTTGAGACTCGATGCCAAAAATTCTTAAGATGCTTTTTAAGATGCACTACTGAGAAGAGAAAAACTCGTTTAACTTTTTCCAATCTTTTTCCCAATCTTTTTCTCTTTCTATCCGCTGTCTGATCTCGAATTCTCTCTTTCTTTTGCAGTGTTACAGAGCTCAGTTGCACTGATCAGTGAATGAAGCACAGTTTCTTGGTTATACGTTTAATATTAAAAGACCCCATGAAAACAAAAAGAGTTTTGTCTATTAGAGACCATCTAAATGCTAGTGTACTTCTTAAAGTTGACAAAATAATCTTTTAGCAGATATACAGCACATTTGTCTTTCTCTTCCAGGAAGAAAATACCCTAAAATATTGATCTTCTTGGAAGGAAATTGTAAATTCATTTCATGGGAGCTTTACACTTTGGTGTGTGTACAGTAAATATGCATTTGTGTATTTAATGTTGAAAAGTGTGTCCTTTATTATTTTTTCTTAGTTTTTCTGGTGTTGCCCCATTTAGTTGTTGTTCCTGTCTTTAAAAAATTATACTACTATTAATCAAATGATCTTATTAAACACTCGTGAGATTCTACGAGTTTACAAGTCTATGAAAATACAGAATGGCTGGCCTATAAAGCCTTTCGTTTTCATGTTATGATTATGTCAAAAACTCTTATTTTATAAATTCTATCTTCCTGTATTACTTCCTGTATTTTTCCTCAGGATGCCACCACCAGTTTCCTCCGTGCAGCTCGCTCAGGTAATATGGACAAGGCTCTAGACCACATCAAGAATGGCATCGACATCAACACAGCCAATCAGGTAAGACTCCCTCAACTCAGCCAATCATGCCATCTGTGGTTTTTCAAAAGAGGAACACATTTGTCTGATTGACAGCTATCATTGTAGTCCATTGGGCTTCTGAAGCTTAGAGTCACAGTCAGGCTTCAGTAAGAGATGAAATGTCATCTTGCAGATCAGATCGTCTTACAGATAAATACGTGATCTTAAAAATGTGCTCTCAGAGTGTTTGAAAGGTTTGTTCCCTGATGAGAAATCCAGCTTAAAGGGCAACTATGCAGTTTTTTTCTAGCTTAATTTACCTTAACTGAAGTTTAGTTGCCAACAAGTTTTTACGACAGTGTTGTCAAATATCTATTCCGAAGCTGTAGGGGGAGCTCTATGGAGAAACCTGCTAGCAAAAAGCGAAGAAATTGCCAAAACTGCATAGCGCCACTTTAACCAAGCATGATTTCCATGTTGGTCCAGGCTGGTTTATGCTGGATAGAGTGATGGTGGACCAGTCATGCTGTTCTCAAGCAAAACTAAGCATCCCTTTTCTGGTCTCAGCATGCAAAACATGTCTTGTGCTGGTGACCCGCACACAGTTGCATGTGCTCATATATTGCACAGGGCCACCTTGCTCACATGTAGCGCGACATCATTATTCCTGTGAAGTGGCAATACTTCTTACTCTTTTAAAAATAAAGGTTCCAGAAGGAGAGTTTTCGCAAAGATGCAAAAGAGGAATCATTGTTTCACTTTATTTTGATGGTCCCTTTAACACATTCTGTTGACTAAGTAACATTGCACCTACCTGTACATGTCTACTAACTCTCATTAGAGTATTAGTAGAGTATTAGTAGACTGTTGGGTTCGGGTTAGAATAAGTTGACATTTAGTTGCAAAGTTACTTATAGTCAGTATAAAATCTGTTGAGGAGCATCACAATAAAGAGTTAGCAGATATGAATTAGACAGTCTACTAATACTCTAATGCGAGTTAGTTGATATGTAGGAGCAAAGTTACTTCAACAGAATATTCAAAAGGGACAATCAAAATAAAGTGTTACGGGAATCATTTTTGGTTTCCCAAAGAACCTTTGAGTGATCAGTTCTTAAAAGAACCATTTTTTTCTTAGTGTGAGGAACAATTAAAGAAAATCTACTATAAAGGACCTTTTGTAGAATGTAAAAGTTCTATGGATGTTAACAGTTCTTCATGGAACCATCAATGCCAATAAATAAACTTTCTGCCGAGCAGAAGAACCTTACCTATTATGGGAAGGGGATCCATATTTTTCTGGACTTCATTTCAGAAATGGCAAAGCACAGGGTAGAGAGCAACTTTGGGATAAGCCAGGGATTCGGTATGGAACGCCTTTCCCAGCCAGGGGTGCGTTTCCCGTACAACTATATAGCTCGCTGCTTAACTACCATAGTACGATGCATCGTTGGAGAAATCAACTAGCTAGTCACGACTGTTTCCCGAAACCGTCTGTCGCAAAGTATCGTTCAACCACGTTGGTTTATGACGTCTCGCACGTGGTGGACTAATAACTTATTTTAATTAATCTGTTTGAGATCGAATTAACACTAGATTTTGTCATATAAGTTACAGACATGGCATCTGAAGACCATTTCTATTTTTTCTCAGTTATTTTGCTTTATTACCAGACTCAATATTTGGCTCATTCTTACATAGTAGAGCACGTTCGCACATGCGCAGTCTTCAAAAAACGGTGCTTTAAATCTCTTGACAAACTAAACGACGTAAATTACATTGGTATGTATTCTAAATAAATAACACGGGTTGTACTGAATGTCATCTTGCTTATTTTGCTAAAGATAAGGATTTATTCAGTCTACATCTCATGTTAACTAGAAACTATGCTTCTAACCACAGCTCGAGAGCTGTCGTTCCAACCACACAAGTTTGCGATGCTGTTTGCGAACGTTCGTTGGAACGATGGTTTCGGGAAACACCAAATCGTTGAACTATGCTGATAACGATGGAACTTGCGACCATAGTTGGCTAACGATGCTTTCGGGAAACGCACCCCAGGTTAACAGGGAACTTCAACAGCAGTGAAACTGTATTCACAGTTGATGGCATCAATGCTATACATAAGTGATGGAGATCAGGAGAGTATAGGTTTAATCTTTATTGATAAATATGTTCTTCTTTAATGAACATATTCGGTTCATCTGAAGTTGATGTTTACGAGTTATATGGTGCGAGTTTGGACACTCCTGCATAGATTACGAGTCTTTTTACCTGATTTTTGTGCTGAAACAGTTGGTACATGATATGATGGTGGCAGTTGTATAAACATTTGCACTAAACATGGAGTCAGAAGAGGAGATAGCTTTGCCATAGCTTTGGATATGGATTCTTCAAGCTGAGGAAATCAATGCCTGTTCCGATTTCCAATAGTGATATCTGGTTCATGAAAGAGCTGGCTCTTTTCAATGAACCTGTTCAATCAGTTCGCAAATTGCACTGAATGATTCATTAGAGAATTGGACTGATCCGATTGTAGCTGTTTTTGACTCAACAACTCACAATGATCCAATTCAAATGATCGGGTCTGAGCAAGTCTTCATATCTGACTCTAAATGTGCCAAGACTCGTGAGATTCCCAGAGCTTGAGTACGTGTGACTGACGGCCTGAAAGTAAGATACTAATGCTGATTTTTATAATGACTGTCCATTATTTCTGAACTAAATGTACTGTAACAGGGTGAGCTGCCCTGTCTTAACAGGTAGCCAACTGGATATATTTACTTACCTACTTTACCTTAGTGGACCTGTGGGGGAAAAAATGATTGTAAATGTTCTGTTTCCATGCCTGAATCCACTTTTTAATGGCACTGCATGTCTATTATGCACAAATGCTATTGTGTGTATGCCCAGTAGTTGCATTCATGTCCACTTGTTTTCCCTGTAGCCTGTTTTTACCCTGACATTTCCTGCTGTGGGGTGGGTCTATCAGGAACGCCAGCAGTAATTGAGATGATAATGCCCTTTGATTAATGACCGCATGTGTTGTGAGTGATGACTTCAGCGCTTTTCTCCATTTAGTCCTCATACTGTAGCAAACGTGTGAGCAGGTCCTCAGAGCTCTCTGGAGGGTTTCAGTGACCCCGACTACATGCACCGCTGAGCTCGTTGAAAAACTCCTTAAGCTGCAAGACACTGGAGCTAGGATACGTGAAGGCTATACTGGAAAATAATATATTCTTAGTTAGTATTATTGTCTTGCCCTCCATTAAAATATATACTTAAAGCAAGATATGCTCACTTGACAAACAAACTTGTTAAGAGTTAATTTCAGTAAATATATCTTGAATTAAATGTACTATTCTTACAGCATAAGTAAAATGTTTTACTTTCTTTTTTAAGTTTAAATCTAATACGGTTCCCTATCAGTCGGTCACTCACGATGTACGTCTCCATACGTGGGTTACCGTACGTAACCGAGATGTTTACAAAAAAAATCAATTTTGGCAACAAAAAAAAACATTTCAATGGGGTAAGAAAATTAAAGCTAAACTGTGTGATATTTTCCCCCATCTTTTTCACCATTGACGTGAGGAAAATTAACGCAAGTTATACTAGAGGTCGTTCTGGCGTTATGCACAACCATGCTATGGTTAGACAAGCAACTATAAAACTTTGAATTTACACAAATAGGCTGAATTACCTGTCGAGAAGAAAGCAGGCAACTTCGGCGTCCATTTTAAAATCTTTGCTCCTCATGAGCTCTTTCCATCTGGGAAAAGTTACTCCAGTATTGACGTTGGTCTTGCTGATTTGCCTGTCGCGTTGACGTTTTAATTCTCTCTTTCGCTTCCTTGGTGACTCTGCTACATGTCCTCGAGAATAGGCGTGATCATCCATCAGCAATCTTTCAAATCTGCCGGCAGTCGCGAGTAATCTCCCCCTCGCATTCGTCTCTGAGTCACTGAGTGTAAGGCGCGAAAGGCGAAGCTTGAATTTACAGGTATGTCCCTCTTTGGCTAATGTAGTTTCAAGATGGAGGGGCAACATGGCGACCGGCATTCAAACCCCTCACCCGTATGTACTTTCAATGGCAGATTATAAACTTATTACTTTATTACTTGAAAGAAGTAAATATACATTAATGAGCACATATATTTTTGAAAGAACTAAGTGTTTTTTGCTAAGAATCAACTAAAAAAATTACACAGTGTAGCTTTAAAGGTATATTGATATACAGTGTATTATACTGTATGTTCTCTGGCTTAATATATTGTCCAATTAACTAAAAATACAATAAATATTTTTGTTTGGAGATTTGTGTTGTGTTTGGATAGAATAGGGTTACTAGCACACTACTTAGAGTTTAGACACTGCCTTTTCAGAAATAGCATGTTATTCAGTGTATAATATACAGCAGTGTTATTTTACTATTATTTGTTTATTATTATAGTTTTTAATCAATAATTTGTAGGGATGCACAAATACCACTTTATCCAGAACGAGTCCGGTACCGACAGCCAACGATACCGAGTACCGATACCTGTATTTTCATTGCATTTGTAATTATTTTTAAATATAGGTTGTTGTTTTTTTGAATATAGGGAACCAGAAGAATATGAATCATATTAGCTGACCTTTAATTCATTTTCAATGACGGCTTATAAGGTGCACGTGCATGAGACCCAGAGTTTGACATCTCCAGCTCTAACAGAACAAGCCTTCGTCCTTCGGATGAGACGTTAAACCGAGGTCCTGACTCTCTGTGGTCATTAAAAATCCCAGGATGTCCTTCGAAAAGAGTAGGGGTGTAACCCCGGCATCCTGGCCAAATTTGCCCATTAGCCCCTGTCCATCATGGCCTCCTAATCATCCCCATATATACTCATTGGCTTCATCACTTTGTCTTCTCTCCACCAATAAGCTGGTGTGTAGCGCAATATGGCTGCCGTGTCATCGCATGAGGAGATTTCCCCATGTAAAGCGCTTTGAGTGCTGAGAAAAGCGCTATATAAATGTATTAAGTGAATTAATGAATTGAATTAAGCTTTGTGCATCCTTGAAATGCTTTAGAAACCATCTGATATTCTTCAGATGCAGCTTTGTAAATGTTCAGTATTTTTTCATCCATCCATCCTTTTTCTTTTGTTTCTTCGTTCCTGTGCTTGTTTCTTTGAGTCACGTTGAGATGGGGTGAGTGGTCTCTACACTCAGAGGGGATAATATCAGCAATGTGAGAAAGGTCCAACCTCACATGTCCTGTGAGGCTGAAGGAAGGCTGTGTGAGGTTAGACCTATCCCACATGGCCCGTATTCTTCCCAGCAGAGAGACCACCGGCCTGCCATCCACCTATCATCATCATCATCATCTTCATCATCATCATCGGTTGATGTCTTTTGACAGTGCTCCATGTGTTTTGTGAGAGTGGGTGTAAACTACAAACCTCCCACTTCCCCATTTCAGTCTCTTCGGGATGTTGCAGTGTGATTTGAGATTGAATAACCTTCAGAGTGAGTTTGCTCTGCTGTCTCTTTCCCTTCACAGAATGGACTCAACGGGCTGCACTTGGCCTCGAAGGAAGGCCATGTTAAAATGGTGCTGGAACTACTGCACCATGGTATTGTACTTGAGACGGCCACAAAGGTAAGAGTTATAGCTACAAAAAGCCACAAAAAGTATTTGGATGTTAACTCTTTCCCCACCATTGATGGAAATGTCCAGCTTTCCCTGGTTTATACGGTAGGGGGGCGCTATTACGCATCTTCTGAAAGAGTCCAGAATCTCCTGATCAAAAGACATGTGAAGCAGAAGCATAAACAAGCGATATTATATGTAAGCAGATGCATATGTAAAATAACGCGATCAACAACATTAAACAGCATATAAATCAAAACTGCTTAACGTTACTGAATGACATGTTGACCCAGGACGAGCTACAGGACTGTGAAGCTTTGGGTGTTGATGGACTCTATCTACTCCATCTGTGTTTTGATCATCTCTCTGAATCCCATCCAGACGTAATCTCTGACAAAAACACGATTTTCTCAGCTTTTTGCTCAAAATGTTGCTTTTTTTATTAAACTAACCCACATTCAAGTGTTGATCAAAAAGGAATGCATGAAGCTTTAGTAAAACGGGGTTTTGTTTTGTTTATAAGCGGCGGGTCTTGTTCTTTCTTTTGATATATTGCATGTTCAGATATTCATACAACAAAATATTCTGGGGGCCATGAAACTTTTGTGAAAATGATCAAAAATGCTGGCAGTGCATTTTCAAAAACTCTGGTGGGGAAAGAGTTAAAAAAAGTATAAAAAATATATATATCATTGCATTAGATGCTAGAGATTTTGGCAGAATTAACTTCACTTTTCTGAATTATTTCGCATTTAATTTTAACTAACAGATCTAGTTATCTAATTAAATCTCTTATCTCATACAATGATATCCATACATTTTAACATTTGTGTGACAAATGTGTTCGAATACTTTTTGTGGCCACATTCATGATGCAATTAAAAACTTCACACAAAAACTTGATTAGATGCTTCACATGTACCTTAAAAACCATTGTGAAACACTTTAGCATATTTATAATGTCCTTATTATTAAAATAATATACATTCAAATAATAATCTTAAGTGCAAACTGATTGTAATGCTTTTGACACTTAATTGTATGTTACAAGTGAAAATATATTATAGTATATTAAATGCAATCAGCTGAACGTTTTGTTTTTTATGTAATTTGATTATTTATATTATCTTTGAAATATGGTTAAAGTGTACTGCCAAATGTAAAGCATTAAACTAAAATATACTTTAATGTCATTTCTATTGAAAATTGTTTGTAATTTAGTACCTTTTTAAAAATGTAATATTAAATTAAAAACAATTATTGTCAAGTACTTTATGTGCTTTAGTACTGTATGTTAGACATCAGATCAAAATAAGTGTACTTCTTTAAAGCACCACAGAAAAATTATTAAAACAGAATGATTTTAAAACTTTTAATTTGACATTATTACAAAGTGTGCTTAAGCATGTTAAGATTCAGTCATGAAAGTGTATTCTCTTTAAGTACACATAGTGATATTGCATTCATATTATATTACCTACAAGTACAGTTTTTAATGTACTGTATAATGTTGGTCACTGAGTCATTAAATCAGATATTTCTCTTGTAGAAAGGAAATACTGCTCTTCACATAGCAGCATTAGCTGGTCAAGAACAGGTGGTCACTGAGCTGGTCAACTATGGAGCCAATGTCAATGCTCAGTCTCAGGTGAGCAAAGATTAAATGGGATTTCTTTTAAAATGGGTTTGAGGCATTGAGATGTTGTATTATCTGCGAGCATTTACCTAAGTTGGATGTTTTATAGTTCATTTGAACAGTTGAATCATTTTGGATTTATGTAGTACTGTCCGAACTAAAATCTCTCTGGCTCTATTGTCATCTGTGTATTTGTGTGCTTGTGTTAGTTTGGGTATTGTATCTGCATATGGGTGTTTATGTCTGTCTGCAACAGAAGGGCTTCACTCCTCTCTACATGGCTGCACAAGAGAATCACCTGGAGGTTGTGAAGTTTCTCCTGGATAATGGAGCCAATCAGACCATTCCAACTGAGGTAATGAAAAAGACTTTTAAATAGAGGACTTGTTGCGCAAATCATATTCTTTAAAAGAGTACTGAAGTGTGAACTGAATGTAATGTTTGTGGCATGTTCATTGAAAACCTCAACTGTGATTCGCACTCAGAATTCAGTTTTTTTGTTGTTGTTTTATTTTACACAAGTGGAAAAGTCATAAAAAATGCGAATCACAGTTATGTTTTTGAAGTAAATAAAAAGATTAACGCACCTAAATGAGTTCATATATGAGACGAGAGAGTAAACAACCTTGATTCGGCATGTTAATAGCAATTAAATGAAAATGTATTATAGTTTAAATGTGTATTAAATGCATTAGAGTGCTTTTTTCACCCACTTAAATACATCTTCATATGCAATTTCATTCTCAGTTATTTCTATTCTAACTATATTAGTATTTAAAAATAACTAAAATAACTATCATGTATTTAAAAATATTTATAATTACACATTTATAATGATGAAGTTGCAATTTAGTGCATTTAAAATGTATTAACTTTAAATGTAATATTGAATAACACACTACAGTTCAAATTATTATCGTTTTTATATGTGCTTCAGTATGTTAGTCAAAACATCAAATTAAGTGTACTTCTTTAAAGTGTACTTGTGTATTAAGAAACATAGTGATGAATGTTTACTCTATAAGTACGCTTACAGGTAACTAGCCTTTTATTTCATTATTATTATTGTGTTACATGCAAGTACAGTTTAAAAAGATTTGAAGTACACTACAATTCACATTCAGTATAATTAAGTGCACTTATTTTTGGGTGCTATCACACTGTTGTTCACCTTTAACCTGCTATTCTCACTCAGGTTATTCAGAGAAACATGGATGTTCCCGTGATGTGTTGTATGTCTGTCTGTCTGTCTCTCAGGATGGCTTTACCCCTCTTGCTGTGGCTCTTCAGCAGGGCCATGAGAATGTGGTGGCCCTGCTCATAAACCACGGTACTAAGGGCAAGGTCCGCCTTCCCGCACTGCATATCGCTGCCCGAAACGATGACACCCGCACTGCCGCTGTGCTTTTACAGAATGACCCCAATCCTGATGTCTTAAGCAAGGTTTGTGTAAACTGATGAAAACGTTCTTTTTCTAAACTACTGGGCATCTAGTATAAATGTAACATTATATTATCTGATTAAATGAGCTTGGTTTGAAGCCGTTCGAAATTTAATGTTTTGGGCACTTAGTTGCATGGTAATAGCAATGAAATTAAAATATATTATAGTTCAATTTAAATTAGTTTTATGTATTAAGCACTAGGGCTGTGAGTTTAATCGAAATCCTGAATGCAACACGTCTAAATCTAGTGAGAGAACAGAAAAGAACGGATTTACCGTTCTGACATTGAAGAAAGCACAGAAATGATTTGCACCTGTGTTTAGTTAGGTTGAGTTTCTCTTGTGTATACAGTATTTAGCTCTGAGTTTCTCTTGTTCCTGTTGATTCTCATCATTGTTTAATGTGTTGTGTGCATTTTCATTACCTGAAGTATCTCCTGAGTATTTGATTTCTTGTATTAAAGACTATTGAAGTTAGCATTTTTGGTCATTAACGTTGGATTACACAGCAAGTGTGACATAGCCATACATTATAGTGATTTTACAACAGTTAAATTGTTACCAACATTAACCACTGCTTTAATCTGTGTAAACACACACTATTGTTCAAAGGTTTGGGGTCAGTAAGATTACATTTTTTTAAAGAAATTAATACTTTTATAAAGCAAGAATGCATTAAGTTGATCAAAAGTGATAGTAGAGACTTTCATTAAAGAACCCTGAAAAACATGTATTACGGTTTCCAAAAAAACATTAAGCAGCAAAACTTTCAACATTTATAAAGAGAAATGTTTTACATTTTAAACTATCTCACAATAGTACTGTTTTTCTGTATTTTTAATCAAATAAATGCTTCTTTCAAAAACATTCAGAATTCTTACAGAGCCCAAACATCTGAACGGTAGTGTGTACAGTTCATTGAAATCTGCACTGATATTGAAGCAATCAGAGGAACAACTGTTACTGGTTACTAACTCAATTTCCCATGATCCTCTGCAGACAGGCTTCACACCACTCCATATCGCAGCCCACTATGAAAACCTGAATGTCGCCCAGCTGCTTTTAAACCGAGGAGCCGATGTGAACTTCACACCCAAGGTCTGTCTTTTATAAACGTTTCTGCACTGATCCTCAAGTCGGTTTACAGCTACATGCAAACCAGTGTGTGTTTCTTTCAGAATGGGATCACACCTCTACATATTGCATCCAGGAGAGGAAATGTTATCATGGTCAGACTTCTGCTGGACCGAGGAGCAAAGATTGATGCTAAGACAAAAGTATGTTATAAAGTCATAATTCTAAACATTAACGAGACTTGAGGATTTGTATACACGTTTGTTCTTCCTCTCTTGTCATCACAGGATGAGTTGACTCCTCTTCACTGTGCTGCCAGAAATGGCCATGGGAGAATAATCGAGATCCTTCTGGACCAAGGAGCCCCAATACAGGCCAAGACCAAAGTAGGCATTCACCCAAACACTTGGCGTTTACATATAGCCACAAAACATTTGACATCGAGACCCCCTAATTTTGTGGTGTAGTCGCATGGTGTTCTGAAGTAACCAATAAAAAAAGAAATAATCCAACATCACCAATCCTGAATCTCTTTGATTTGGTTCACCTGGGTCAATTTCATCAGCATAGGTCAAGCTATTGTTCTTGTATGGCAATTATGCAAGAATTTCTCCCACCAAAAAACTGCCATTTTTAGGTATTATTACATTTTATTTACTGAATTTGCAGCTTTGCGTCCAAACAGCGTGTTTGGAGAAAATAGAAAAACTGAATAACTTGACTGAATATTTACACTGAAGATCGAATTTCAAATGACTTTTTTTTTTGTTTGTTTTTGTCATAGTTCCCAATAGTCTGTGTCAGCAGTGCAAATATAATAATATGCATTAATTAAAAAACAAAAATCCACTCCAAAAACATTTAGGATTAATTTATTTGAATTGCATATCAAAATTCCATTTATTTGGCTTTACGCAGTTTTAACATAAGAAAATAAACGTAATGTGATGCATATTTGTCATAAATGAAACGGGTAAGATTTCTGCAAAGTTTATTATTACCTATTTGCATCCGTTTGATTAGATTTAAATAATAATTAAAAAAAAATTTGTTCATATTTCTTAGAATCTGCATAAATCTGTATATTGTGAAAACAATTACATTTATTCAGTTATAAAGTATAAACATGGTTAAAATATTTCTAGTTGTGGAACAAGAAATATTCAATTGAAATGAATTGGATTTGTTGATGATAAATGTATAAACCTGGTTATTGTGTATTTTAAACACATTCAGTTCAGAAATATAACCTAGAGGAAAAGTAAAAAAAAAAAAAACTGCTTGATTGCCAGAAATGTGAAAGAAAGTGCATTTGGCAGCTCTAAATGTTCCCATATGTTCACTGCACAGAATGGCCTGTCGCCAATACATATGGCAGCCCAGGGCGATCATTTGGACTGTATCAAACAGCTATTACAGTACAATGCAGAGATTGATGACATCACTCTAGACCACCTGACACCACTGCATGTGGCGGCACACTGTGGACATCATCGCGTGGCCAAGGTGCTCCTGGACAAAGGAGCCAAACCAAACACCCGTGCTCTGGTTAGTACACGTTTAAAAGGCACACATGGCACAGCTAATGCTAATATTAACATTTACCCTGTTATTATAAAACATCCAGAAACTGTTCACAAAATTGCACTTATTTGTCCACTTATGCTCAGAATGGCTTCACGCCACTCCATATTGCCTGTAAGAAGAACCACATGCGTGTAATGGACTTGCTATTAAAGCATTCTGCGTCCCTGGAGGCAGTAACAGAGGTGAGCAACAGGATCATTTGACAGTGTAAAATACTGTAAATAACATTTCATTATTTTAAATTAAAATTATTGTAATGTATTCACTGGTTTTAACTGAGTTCTAGAAGTCATTGTATTTGTTTGGTGTATTGGGGGACTTTTATTATGAAATTTACCTTGTATCTTGATTGTCAAACCATGAGCAACCCATAGCACAGTTCAGTTAGCTTCTAAAGGTGTATCATGTTTTCCCATTGGCATCCATGCAAAAATAGCTGTATATTCTAACAAAATATTTCTTTTTTTTGCAAGAAGCAGGATCTAGTTGCAGTAAATGCATTTATTTACATAAGCAAACAAAACGAATACATTAGAATATCAACTCAAGAGCAAAAGGAATACACAAACCAACATAGTATGAGATGTAAGAACGAACAAGGAACTAAACGAGACAGAGACTAAGGTTGTGTTCGAAATCGCACCCTATATCGTTAAATAGGGCACTATTTGAGGGAACAGCCATTTGTAGTGGTGTCCGAAACCATAGTGGACGTTTTTGAGTGCACTTATTCAATCCCATAACGCAGCGCAATAACGAGTGTACAAACGATGTACGCTCAACAGCTAGAGAATACCCATAATGCACTGTGAGAGTCGCGGACTGAATGAATTCCCTCGTCTGACCAGAAGATGGCGCCGCAGCTGAATCCTCCATTTTCCAAACCGCTGGTCCAATGTGCCTACAGCGTATATCATACAGCATAAATTCCTGAATGTAATAATACAATGTGACTTATACACCGATGTAGCTTATCTGTGTGTGTGTTTTTTTCCCTCTCAACAATGCAATTTTGACTCTGAAAGTACGGTAACGATAGAACAGCTCAGTATACAGTAGATGCTACTAAGAGCTACAGGATTGTCCAATCAGCCACCAATACATCACTTATATCAAGACTTTATTTTTGTGGCTCAATGGTTATTATCATTGGTAGATTTCTCCAGATATTATAGACCTATTGGGAGAAAAGGACATGGCAGACAAAAAATCCACCAAAGCATAAAAACAGATACAGTGATTCATTAAGACTGGGAATGAATTTCACTTCAAGAACAATAAAAAGGAACATTGTTTTTTTGGTAGTTTACGTTTTGAGTTGAGCAAGGTCTACTAAAGAGGAGTGAGCATTATCACGATTTCAGACCATGACATGTTTGGTTCTTTGTGTTTCTGTCCGACAGTCAGGGTTGTCCCCGCTGCATGTGTCTTCCTTCATGGGTCATCTGAATATAGTGAAGATACTAATGCAAAAAGGAGCATCACCTCATGCCTCAAACGTGGTAAGCAACAAAGTGAAATATCAGCAGTTAAAGCAATGCACTGAAGTATGTTAAAATAAGGCCATGTAAATATGGAGTTTAACCTTTTGAAAGCAACATTTTCCTCACACAGATTTATCTCTAGGTCAGGGATGGGCAGCTTCGGTCCTGGAGAGTTTAACTCCAACCCTGATAAAAACCAAAACCTGTAGTTCTCTAGTAATCCTGAAGACACCGATGAGCGCGTGTTGGACTGGGGTTGGAGTTAAACTCTGCAGGACAGACGCCCTCAGGACTGAAGTTAGGTGATTTAAGATGTTTTGACGGCGAGCTGTGCTGTTGCTGTGATCTTACTGTGCGTGTCCATTAATGTGTGCTTATAGAAAGTGGAAACGCCTCTGCACATGGCATCTCGAGCTGGTCACTGTGAAGTTGCTGAGTTCCTGTTGCAAAACGCAGCTCCAGTGGACGCCAAAGCCAAGGTACATTTCACTTTATGTTATTTTGTTGTGTTTAGCTGATGTGACATTTAATGTAATTTTGGTTTAGTTTAGTTTGTATATGTTGGTCTTTTATTCTCTTTAAACAAAATGAGGAAAAACATTTTTTCATGGAAGCTTGTTTCCACCACAGAATAAAAAATTAAAAAGGTAATTGCAACTTTTTATCACACAGTTGTGACTTTATTTCTTTAATCGCAATTATATCATATATATAAATTATATTTATATTGCAAGAAATAAAGTCAGAACTGTGAGATAAAAAGTTGAAATTACCTTGCAATTTTGCCATGCCTTAAAATATCTTGAATGTAACTCGACACCCTTGCCTCATTTAGTATATGCAGTTCTATGAATATGCAAATGAGCCCCGCCTCCACTCACTCACTCAGCTCAGAGATCCACTAGTTGACGATCACACGTTGATCTGATTGGTTACAAGGTAGTTTGTGCCGTCAGAAACACCAGCGATTTCAAAGCGTGTTTTTGAGACTGTCTTTGTTTCAACTGTCTGCAGTTTTAAGGAGAAAATGCTCAATACAGCAATGAATTTACACATGGTTTGTCTTAAAGCATATTAAAAACACCACATAGACATATAAACAACATTAAAAGCCTAATTTTCACCACAAGGGGACTTTAACTAACTATTAATTACTATTTTTGCCTGAATAAACTCCTGATTACTGCTGCTTATTAATAGTTAGTAAGGTGGTTATTAAGTTTAGATATGGGTATAAGGGATGTAGAATAAGAGCATGCAGAATAAAATATTAATATGTGCTTTATAAGTACTAATAAACAGCCAGTATCCTAGTAATATGCATGCTAATAAGCAACTAGTAATAGTGAGAATTGGACCCTAAACTAAAGTGTTGTCAAATATAGTCAAATAAAACCTGTATGTATAATAATATATAATATTATAAAACATATTATAATATATAAACCTGTATACCTGTATATATATATAAAAAATCTACATTTTTAACATAATATAAATACAATTTGAGAAGAACTAATAAATTTAGCCGTAACAAAGTTTTTATTTTATTTTTGTGTTTATCATGTATTAAAAAAGCATCACTTCTGGATCTTCTCCTCCTTCAGGATGACCAGACGCCGCTACACTGTGCAGCCCGCATGGGCCACAACGAGATGGTGAAGCTCCTGCTGGAGCACAAAGCAAACCCCGACTCCAACACAACAGCAGGACACACTCCACTGCACATCGCCGCCCGCGAGGGACACACACAAACTGCCAGCATCCTCCTGGACGTCAACGCCCAGCTTACCAAAATGACCAAGGTACAGTGCTCTACCCAAGACCTAAGCCACCAGCATATTGTGTGAAAATAGATTTGGTTTTGTATTGAAACTCTCTCTGCTGTTGGGTCTGTGTCATGCAGAAAGGCTTCACTCCTCTTCATGTGGCGGCCAAATACGGGAAGCTGGACGTGGCAGTGCTGCTGTTAGAGAGAGGAGCCAACCCAAATGCTGCAGGCAAAGTATGAATCAGATGCATGCATTTATATGCATTTATAGTTCATTCTATAGCTATTTATATAGATGGAATGGTTACACTTTATTTTAAGGTGTCGTTGTTACAATGTTATTATACAGACTGAGTAATATTATTTAACAACATGTTCTTAGGATTAGGATTTGGTTGAGGGTTAGTTGCATGTAATTATGCATAATTTACTGTTATGACTATGGTAAGTACATGTAACATATGTTACAAGGACACTGTCAAATAAAGTGTTACGATAGAATTAGTGGTTGACTGAAATGGGTCTTTCAATGGCTTGTGTAACATGCAATGCTGGGTATTTTACTTACAAATTGTAGTTGGTTACTGATTCCCGATTACATGACACAAATTGCAGTTCGTAATGTAGATTACTCATTTCAGGCAATGTATTCTGACTACTTTTTGCTTACTTTTTTAACACATTGATTTGAATTGGATAATCTTGTACCATATTGATATAAATTTACTAAGAGAAAGAAATGATATTCCAGTCTTTGTTATCAACATCATGAAGGGTTTCCTAGACTGGGGTTCATGGTGGAACTGCCGGCGGTTCATGAGTTTAATGAAAAGCTATTAAGCAATTATGTCTTAAAAATAAAATAAAACATTTACAAAAAAATATTTTTTTTGTTTTGTTTACTTGCACATCATGTGACCATTAACCGACATCAGATTAATTTTATTACTGATCTAACTTATTAACTTCAAGTAAAGATATTAGGTCAAAGAGGTTCAGCTGCGAAAAAACTTGGGAAATCCCTACATTTAAGTGGCCTTCAATTTCATTAATATGAGATTATCTGCAAGTAGTTTTAAAAAAAAATACTTTTAAAATTTGAAGTGCACAATCAGCACAATTAAGCACACTTATGTTTTTTCAGTGGTAGTACTACTAGTGTTCTATCATTCATACAGTATCTATTGCATTTTCATTGTGTATTATTGATGGTAAGATGCCTTCTCCTCCACAGGTCGGACTCACGCCGTTGCATGTGGCCGTCCATCATAACAATCTAGACGTGGTCAATCTTTTACTCGGCAAAGGGGGATCGCCACACAGTGCCGCTCGAGTATGACACTGCTATTGCCCTGATTGACACTGCAAAAACTCACAGTCTTAATCATTATTTTCAACTAGTTTATTTTAGCCACAAAGTGCAAAAACTTGCTGATTTTTGTCCTCAGAATGGCTATACTCCGCTCCATATTGCTTCGAAGCAGAACCAGGTGGAGGTAGCGAGTAGTTTACTGCAGCATGGAGCTTCTGCCAACGCTGAGTCACTGCAAGGGGTCACACCTTTACACCTCGCATCCCAAGAGGGACAGCCAGACATGGTGTTGCTGCTGATCTCAAAGCAGGCCAATGTAAATCTGGGCAATAAGGTGAACTTATCATGCTTACATTTTTGCACCCTTTTTTAAAGCAAGGATTCCCACCCCCACACACACACACACACACGCACACACATTCCAAAAGCAGTTTCATTCATGAAAAGAGCAAGATAGATTTGCTTGAATAGCAGTGATTGTATGACAGCAAAATGAGTCAATAAAGGAGTAATATCATGAGGATTCAAAATGTCCTTGATCATTTGAGATAAAATCACTTGATGTACTCAGGAATGATGGACAATCACCATGTAATTATTGCCAAAAAGATCAAATCTGTCAGGGTGATCAGGACGCTGGCGGTTTATGCACTGGCACTGAAAAAATTAAATAGCTCAAGTTGCTGATTTTTACAGTTTATGTCTCACAATTAGGTAGCCTGGTAATACCAGACTCTGCTACTTCACTTTGCTTCGTAGAGAGAGTCTGGAATAGCATAATAGAGAAGTGTTTTCTCTCTCGCGGGGGGGCGCTTGTCTGAAGTTTAAAATCATTGGTTACCCGTAAGCCAATCACATAACGTTTGGTTATGGTGTGTGTTATGCGCATGCTCAGCCGCATCTAACTTCCACTGTAAACACATGTATGATGCAAAAACTAAACCATTGAGCGAAATACCGGAGTGAACATGGCTGTGAACGACTTTTGCAGATTATGTGAAGTAAATCTACGCAAGTACGCATCCACCACGGTACAATCAGCGTCTACGTCACGGCTCTCAGCCCGCCCTCTGTTCGTTGATTGGCCCGGCTGTTTTCAGGCCGGTGGAAAACTGAAAGATACGCTGCTATCTCAGACTGACTACAGGAGCGAAATGAAATTAGCGGAAGACGTAGTCAGGCTAACAATTAGGACTTTATAACTCGAAATTGCGAGTTTATATCTCAATTCTGAGACAAAAAGTCAGAATTGCGGGATGTAAACTCGCAATTGCGAGAAAAAGTCTGAACTTTATTTTCTCAGAATTGCAACTTTATATCCGCAATCCGGACTCTTTTTTTGCGAGATATAATTGTGATATATATATATATTTCATGGCAGAAACTAGCTTCCATATCTTATTGATTCAGTTTTTGAAGGATGGAGAAGTACAAATGAATAAATAAAACATTTATGCCACTTCTGTGTCAGATTATAAAGTCTGCTCCTCTCTAAGATGGCTTAGATGTAAGAAGTAAAAGTAAATAATGTCATGGTAACACTTTACAATGAGGTTGTAATTGTTAACACTAACAATGAACAAGATCAGTATACAGCATTAGGTAATTTATGTTAATGTTAACTTACACATATACTAATGCATTTCTTAACATTTATATTAGCTTAAATCGTTAACATTAATTAATACATTAGTTATATTGAAGAATGTCTGTAACCAAACAGACTTCCATTATATATGTTTTATGTATTATATTTGTATGGAGGCAAGAGGCTCGAGCCATTTAGAGTTGTGATAGCATGTCATGTCTCTCTTCATGTGCATAAAATGACAGGTGTGTTGTGTGTCCTCAGAGCGGTCTGACCCCTCTTCACCTTGTGGCTCAGGAGGGGCATGTTGGGATTGCTGATATACTAGTGAAACACGAGGCGTCCGTCTACGCTGCCACACGGGTAAAAACTGGAATATGTTGTTTTCTACAGAGTGCACGTAATGATTCACATTATAATTGATAATAATCAATGATTACGTTTACATGTGCACTAATAATGTGAGTAAGGACACAGTAAGAAGTTTACATGACACGAGCAAACCTCTTCACTCCCGTTTAAATGCAATTTTCATCATTTTGATTATTCACTAAAAATTGTGGTTATTGCTGCCATTCTTCACATACCCCAATGCACAGCACAGATGATGAACTCTATATAGTTGATGTGTAACTGGCCTAAAATGTCTTCATTTCGATGTTTTCGACATATGTATATTCTGATGTATACCTCAAAAATGTGATGCCTTATTTACTTATGTTTATGAATCTGTGTATGACAACGTTATCAGTGTGCACTTTGGTCGGAGTGGAATAGATGCGATTTAAGTGTTTGTGTTTAAGTGTTTAAATTGTGATTAAAATCTGCATATTTTACCGTGATTATTGTTACTACGATTATGACCTTAATCGCATCAATATTGTGTTTACATGAGGTAAAGTTTAGCCTAAATCTCATTATGAGTGTGCATGTAAACGTAGTCAATGATTATGATCATCACTGTTGATTTCTCTTCAGATGGGTTACACTCCCCTTCATGTGGCTTGTCATTACGGCAATATCAAGATGGTAAAGTTCCTCTTACAGCAACAGGCCAACGTGAACAGCAAGACCAGGGTAAGTGAAATATTGCTTTTGCTTTTTCAGTTGTTTCACTTTTCAAACGTTCAACTTCGTCTCAGATGTTCTCCCTTGGATTCCTAATCCTAGACCAGGAATACGAATCAGTATGTTGACAATTGACATCCGTGCAGTTAATGACATTGCTGATATCTGAATAGACAAATAGCTGATATCTCTATAGACAAATTATTTTTCTCAGAAGACAAATCTGAGAAGCAAGAGTGTTAATTTGCACTTGCCTTTATCTGGTTGCTCTCTAGCAGAACAAGTGACATGTTAAAGAGCCCTATTTTAACAATCTGAAACGCTAGTATCAAACGCGGAGCGCAAGTAACTTTGTGGGCGGGTCTTGGGCGCTGTTGCTATTATACCGGCGGGATAAATGACTCTTGTGCCCGACGCAAATCTAAAATGGGTTGGTCTGAAGTAGCTACATTACTCATTGGTGTGGTTTGGGCATAACGTGAAATAAACCAATCAGAGCGTCATCTCACATTCCCTTTAAGAGCAGGCGCGCTTGTTCTATGGCGGATTGCTATTGTAACGGCGGAATTGCCAGGCGTACGCCAGGAGCGGTTCACAGCCAAGGAGACCGACGTTCTCGTCAGGGCCGTAAAACACAGAGAAGTGACATTGGGGATGGAGAAACACACCCAAATTAGCTTCGGTTAAAAAGGCGTATAATAATTTGGGTAAATGTGTAAGCTAGATTTATGCCTATTTTTTCACATCTTCATGGACACCACAATGATTTCCCTCGTGTGGTAATATTTTTCCTTGTAATTATGTATGGTTTGCAAAAATGTGAACTACTGCGTCTGTGTAGATGAGAGAAGCAAAGTGTATGCGTGTTGTGCACACACTACATTATGGCCATGCATGCGCCCTTAAAATAGCCTCTGAATAACACACCACTGACTTTAGACGAGGTTTCTCCTGGTCAGTGGCGGAATTGTTTTCTGAAACTGCAAAATAGCACCAGGGAACGTTTGCGCCGGAACACGCCTCCTCTTTTCTCACCGCCCCCGGGAGCGCAAGTTCTTTTCCTAACTTACCGACATGCGTCTGTGGAGGGAAAGTCCGCTGTGCGTCGGGTGCAAAATAGGAATGAAACATGCGTCGGTGTACAAAGTCATTTGCGCTGGGTGCAAGACAGGGCCCGATGTGTGATTGTTCTTTCTGTCTTCTCCATGGGACTGTTAGATGGGGTATATGCCGCTCCATCAGGCTGCTCAACAGGGCCACACGGACATTGTGACGCTTCTCCTGAAACACGGCGCACAACCAAATGAAATTACATCTGTAAGAGCCCAGACACTTTTAACTAATTGCCGTCATAGATTTTTTTTAATATGCTGGATGTTGACTGGTGAAATGAACTCAATAATATTTCCATCTGCTATAGAATGGCACATCAGCTCTTGCCATTGCAAAGCGACTTGGATACATCTCAGTCATTGACGTGCTCAAACTGGTCACCGAAGAGACAGTCACTATGGTAAGTTACACTTTTCATATAATTAATCTGATACTATGGCTGCTATAAAATAAACTTTGTCATAATAAACATTCTCCTTTAAGACCACCACAGAAAAACATCGCATGAGTTTCCCGGAGACAGTTGATGAGATCTTGGACGTGTCTGAAGATGAAGGTAAATACAGCTCTCGATTTAATTTCATGGTCTGTTTTAGAGTTGTTAATATTTTAATACGAAGACGTACAATAAGTTGAAATTTTTTTAAAATGAGTGGGCATTTAAAGAGCATCCTGAAGTAGACTCCTCTTGGTTTTTCTAGGAATTGCACAGCTAACGTTAGGTATGAATTTCCCTCTTTTTTCTTCGTACAGTGACTTCATTTCAAGCGCGCACACACACACACAAACACATTGTCATTCTCTGGTGCACTTTGACTGTTATGATGGACGTGTCATCAGCATGTGTGCATTTATGTTAATAAGCCTTCCAAAATACTTAACTATTCCTGAAACCTCTCCCACTAACCTGCTACATCTCCTTTTACATTTTCTTTCTGGATTAGCCAAGATTTTCTTGAATTTAGTTATCTGGGTAAAACAGTTATATCCTGCAGTACCTGTATAAAGATATACGCACAAACTTGTGTGATTGAAAGTTCAGTGGGCCAGGAACAAAAAGTGAAGCATGGTCAATATTAGAACACAGAGATTATATCGTAACTCTTGTAATGCATAAATAAACTGTATACATCTGTTGCATTTACTTAAGCTTATAAAACAGTCATAACTTAATAATTTCTTTTAATTAAACCATATTGTATCTGTTCAGTAACTTCTCATTAATGAGTGAATGTGCACAATTTTTAAATATTATCTTGTTTTTACGATGCTATTACTAAATTTAACCCCTTTTTATTAATTAAAAAATGTATACATTTTTTGAAATATAAAATTTTTGTTTTACAAAGCATATCGTTTCATTTTCGTACTAAAAACTATGGATTTTTTTAGAAATTGTTATGTAACTCTTTTGGGTCAAAATGGACCTGAATGCATTAGGAGGGTTAAATACATTTTTTTGGTTAAACTTTATTTTAGGTGTCCTTCTTACAGTGTGATTATACAAATAAGTGTCGAGTAATATTAATATTAGTAATATTAACTCTATAATTAGGGTTAGTTGTAATTATGCATAAATTACTGATATTACTATAGAAAATACATGTAAGATGTGTAACAGCAGGGTCCCTGTAAAATAATGTGCTACTGTTTAGTTTTGTCTTTTTTTTACTCCACAAGTAAATACTTTGTACCCAATAGGTTATGAGGAATACATTATAGTCTCTGAAAACAAGTCTTATCTTGTGCAATTTTTCTTATCAAATAAATATACAAGACAAAAATACTGATTACGATTAACATTACTACATTATATTCATGCATTTGTTAATTTCTTCCGAATTATGATTGGCAAAATCAGAAATGTATAAAGTGTCACCAATGTCAAATCAGGCCTTATAATGTGGACAGCACTGTATTTCAGCTCCTGGTGAAGTTACAGATATTAAAGGTGTGTTTACATAATGTCCTGAAAATGTTTCATATGCATCCGGGCTCTCACACGGATGTACCTCACATGGCGGCCTTGTGCAAATCTAATGCATACATTTAAGTTTCATCATTCAATATATACAGTGTATATATATATATATATATATATAGAGAGATATTATACACAGTACTATATACAATATATATGCCATATTTATTATAGGTTATACACACATACTGTACAGTCTATGAAAGAACTGAAGCCTGCTTGACCTTATTGCTTTTGAAAGGCAAGGTTTGTTGATTATGTGAAAAAAAAAAAATCATAGTCATTTTCTGCTCTACTAATTATAGTGTGTTTGTTTGCAAGACAACTTCCCAAGAGAATGGCTAATAAAATTACCTTAATAGACACAATTAAGATTAATGTCTTATTTTTTATGAAACCAAGCACAGTTTACCAATGACTGTGCATTTAGCTGTGTGATATCACTGAAGGCATTGGGTTTGAAGGTCAGTTGTGCCTCTGCTTTGTAGTTAATTTAATATTATAAACACACACACACACACAAATGTTTCTCATTAATTTGCTTTGATATGTTTTGTTGCAGTATGTCCATCACAAATCTTTCCCTTTTCTTCATTCTCAATCACTTGCCATTCAGTGTTGGGAAAGTTATTCAAAAAAGTAATTAGTTAATACTTGCTAATTACTTTTTCAACATTGGAATGAGACACATTTGAACAGTAATCATGTTACATGATTGAATTTCGAAAACCTATAACAACCTTTACCAGATGGACAATACAAAAATACACCAAATTGTCCTTTATTTGTACTTCTAAAAGTTTGTAAGCAACTGTCATTGCTCATGGATCTCTTACCATTATCTGCCGTGTCAAGCGATTAAATGTTCAGTAGTTTGCAGAGAGTTACCGAGTTCACAGGCTTGTCAACCAATTGAAAGGAATCAAAATCACAATATTCATTGTTTGATGTCACATTTAGGCTTGAAATGATTCATTGTTTATGAAAACTGTAAATGCAAAGGAAGGAAAGACACATCATTAATTGTGACAGGATTAATGAAAGTAAATAGTAATCTGATTACAATAATGCATTATTTCCCATTTTCAAAAAAGTATTGTGGAAGTACCATGGTACAATTTATAAGAGCATACTTTGGTATAACATATACCATGGTGTTTACATAGTACTCAGGTTCTTAAAGGGATAGTTCACCCTAAAATGAAAATTATGTCATCATTTACTCACCCTGGTGTTGTTCTAATACTATATGCATACATATCGAACCACAAAAGGCTTTTTTTTAAATGTCCTGCTCGCACTTAGATAATAACGACCAGCTTCAAGCTTTTTTAAAAAGATGTGATCCCATGTGACACATACCGTATATCTCAAGTGATATCTTCTGGTGGTGTTCGATAGGGTTTGGTGCAAAACAAACCGAAATCGAATGTATTATTTAACGAAAATCGTGACCTTGGCCGACGTGCGCAATGTGTGACTGTATTAGCGCAGCAGTTCAATCCGTCTGGTCCAGAAAAAGCATACAAGTCGTGAGAAATCAAGATTAATAAATACCTGACAATGCCTAGAAATCCCTATTTCTTCACTGAGTCAAATATCTCCAGACCGGAACTGTCTGATATACAGTCAGAATGACAGTTGACAGATGTGAATGACAGATGTTATGACGAACACGACAGATAAATCCACCTCAGAGAAGAAGGTTCATGTATTGTATGTCATATTGCGTTTTTGTTACTCTTGATTTCTCATAACTTGTGGGCGAGTTGGCGTGAACTAATCACGTCTTATGACCGTGTAGGGAAGACCAATGGCCATGTTCAAGAATTTTGTTAAATAATACACTAAATTTAGTTTTTCACCAAACTGTATCGTACACCCCCAGAACACTTGAAATAAACGACACGTGTCGCATGAGATCATTGTGTGATACTTTTGCATCTTTTTTTTTTTTTTTTTTTTACTTAAAGGGGTGGTATAATGCCCTTTTCACAAGATGTAAAATAAGTCTCAGATTTCCCCAGAGTGTGTGTGTGAAGTTTGAGCTCAAAATACCCCACAGATATTGTTATATAGCATGTTAAAGTTGTCACTTTTTGAAGGTGAGCAAAAACGCACAGTTTTTGTGTGAGTCCCTTTAAATGCAAATGAGCTGCTGCTCCCGGGACAGGGGGCGGAGCTTCAACAGCTCGTGTCCTTTTACCTCACACACACATGCACTGAAAATTTCAAAAACTTTTAGCCTTTTATGTGCAAACCGGAGTCAGACAATGATGGAGAGACTCAAGAAGAAGTGACAACATGTAGAAGCAACAGGACATTTCTGAATGGTTAGTTGATGAATTTATAAAGCTGATGTGTAGATATCTTCTAGTCATTGATTAGCATATTCTGTCTTGATAATCTATAAATCGTGTTCAGGGGGCGGGGTTTATGTAAATTTTAGGGTTGGTGATGTCACTAACCCGTGAGGAAGCTCGTGTAGTCTCTACCAGCCGTTTGTTGTAGTCCTTAAAAAGCAATTTCTTTAAAAGCAAAGATCTCCCTTTGCTTTGAACTTTGAGCGTTGTAACTTTGCAGATGTTGTTTATGCTCAAACAGCAACATTACACACTAACTAAAGCTAGAAAAGTGAAATCATATTCAACCACCCCTTTAATGCTGGTCACTACATGTACGAGCGCGAACGGGACATTTTTTAAAAAAAATACTCCTTTTGTGGTCCATAAAAGAAAGAATGGCGTTCGACATTAGAACAACACCAGGGTGAGTAAATGAAGACTTAATTTCCATTTTAGGGTGAACCATCCCTTTAAAATGAACCTTGGTAGTACCATGGTGCTTCTTTGCTACTGTCATAACATTTTTCACTCACTCCATTTATATCCTCTCCATATTGTCCAGTCATTTTTCATTCAGCTTTCTTGATGGCACATTCAAAACCCTTTCACTAAGTCTTGTCTTTTTCTCTTTTCTCTTGTCATCCCTCGCTGCGGCAGGCGAGGAGCTGCTGGGGAACGAGGGTGCCAGGTATTTGAAGATGGAGGACTTAAAGGACCATGATGAGGATTTCCTTTCCCCCAAGAAAGTTCTAGAGTACGAGGGAGAGTTGCAGTGATGATGTTGAAGATGAATCAGATAAATCAGGAAGTAGAGGACAGCTTAATGTTGGTGGAAGAAAATCTGTAGGATATTTGGAACCAGATTTAGTATTGTTTGAATATAGAAAAGATTAGAGCCCAAACAGAGGAAAGGCCACTGAGATGAGTTAGGATGGGACCGAAGAACTGTCATTTTCTGATTCCTTTGTGTCAGACTTATTTTTAACTTGTGTTCCTTAGGAATCATTCTCCTGCTCTTCCAAGGATCCCATGCGTGTCTCCCGAAACAGTCATGCTGAAAGAACATGAAATTGAGCAGGTAAAGATCATCATAGGTCCCACATTATAACTGGTGTTTTTAGACTACAACTATGTACGATTATACTTTATTTTAAGGTGTCATTGTTACAGTGTAATTATATATTTAAGTACTGAGTAATAATAATTAACAACATGTACTTATTATAGGGTTAGGGTAGGATTAGGATTTGGTTGAGAGTTAATTGCATGTAATTATGCATAATTTACTCTTATTACTATGGTAAGTACATGTATCAAGGACACTGTAAAATAAAGTGTTACCCTATGTACTTACATTTTAACATTTAAAAGTTTGGGTTTTTGATTTTTTTAAGCATGCATTATATTGTTCATAAGTGACAGTAGAGGCTTTAAAATTGTTCTAAAAAATTTTATTTCAAATAAATGCTAAAAAAATTCTATTTATCAGAAAATCCTTTAAAAAATATCACAGATTGTTTTTTGAGCAGCAAATCAGCATATTAGAAAGATTTCTGAAAGACTAGTAGTGATGCTGAAAATTCAGCAGGAATGAATTACATTTCAAAATATATTCAAATATAAAACATATTTTAAATTGTAAAATTCTAATTTCTAAATTTTAATCTATTTTTTATATATATAAAAATGTATACAATATATGCTAATTTTCAAAGGTGTGTTGCAATGTTTTTGAAAGAAGTCTCTTACCAAGGCTGCATTTATTTGATTAAAAATACAGTAAAATTAATGTGAATTGAATTAATTTTACTGTATTTTTAATCAAATAATTGCTATCAAAAACATTGCAACACACCTTTGAAAGTTAACTAGTTTTATTCCAGTTAAATAAATTATTTAAAGATGTAATAAAAAAAAGCATGAATACATTAGGTTAGACAAATGAAAGTTATTTTAAGTGTCAAATCAGATAACTTAAAAAAGATAAGATAAAAACGGCACATTCACTTTGTACAGTGTATTTATGTGTGTGTGTGTGTGTGTGTGTGTATTTGTGTCACGTGTCAATATCTACACATGTACAGCAGCAGACGCCACTTCCTTTGGCCAAGGAGTACGATGAGGATTCCCTGATTCCCAGCAGTCCCGCCACAGAAACATCAGACAATGTCAGTCCGGTGGCCAGTCCCATCCACACCGGGTTAGTGTCCTGCCCCTACCTGAAATATTGGTGACATTTTGGAGGAATTCAGTTGAAATTTAAATATTATGAATTGGTAACACTTTATTTTGACGGTCCCTTTTAAACACTACATGCAACTACATGTCAACTAACTGTCATTAGAGTATTAGAGTATTCATTAGAGTATAGACTGTCTGCTTAATATCTGCCAACACTTTATTGTGATGCTCCTCAACAGACATTATACTGACTATGAGCTCTATCTTATACCCGGCAATGCAGCGCCAAGCGCGACGCAAGTGTTTTTTGCTAGTTTCAGCCCGACGCAGTTATCATTTTCACGTCCTGTGCCACGTTGTTTAAATAGCAAATGCATTTGCGTCCATTTGTGCGCCCATGGGTGTGCTGGTCTGAAAACAAGGTGTGTGTTCAGGCGCATTGTTGGCGCGTTGCTATTTTGAGACAACGGAAATAGACTGCGCCATTGACCAACTGAAACCTGCTCTAAAGTAATTTTTTTGTTATTTAAAGAGCGCGTTAGTAATGTGCGCCTATAGGCGGGTCCACAACGCGCTTACGCTGCTTATTAAACACACAGGGACGCACATCAGCACACAAACATGCCAAATATTTCAAATAAAAGGATTACAATGTAAAAGATTATTATTGTGTACATAAAGATATGGTGGAATCCGGCTTGTCCCGTAGATGGTCTGCTTGCGCACTTTAACCTCGCGCACGAGCAGATCCGTTTGCACTCTGGAGACGCGTTCGGTCTTTCCACTATCAAATTCCATCATGTAAATAGCGAATCTGCCATGGCGCGAGCGCAACTGGCATTTAAAGGGAATGGGAGATGAGACTCTGATTGGTTTAACGCACGTAAATCCCAAAACACACCCATTACTCATTAAGAGAATAGGGACAACCCTTTTAGACCATGCGCCGGGAGCGCCGTCCATTTTTCCCGTCATTAAACTAGCAAAAGTGGATTCAGACACGCCCTAAGTGAACTTGCACCCTGCGCTTTAGACCATGCGCTTAGATCATTAAAATAGGGCCCATTAAGTAACTTTGCAACTACATGTCAACTTATTCTAACCCAAACCCTACCAGTCTACTAACACTCTACTAATACTCTAATGAGAGTTAGTAGACGTGTAGTAGAATGTGTTAAAGGGACCATCAAAATAAAGTGAAACCTATGAATTCATTGATCAACCTATGAATTCATGCATGTCCGTATGGTTCTGCAGTTTCCTGGTGAGCTTCATGGTGGACGCTCGTGGCGGCTCGATGAGAGGGAGTAGACACAACGGCCTGCGTGTCATCATACCTCCTCGAACCTGTGCGGCTCCGACGCGAATCACCTGCCGCCTCGTCAAGCCTCAGAAACTCGCCACACCCCCTCCTTTAGTGGAGGGCGAGGGTCTCGCCAGCCGGATCATCTCTCTGGGTCCCGCCGGCATGCAGTTTTTGGGGTGAGGAAACCAGATTAGACAGAATACAGGATTTTATTTTACAAACTTAAAGGTGCATTGTGTAATATTTAGGAGGATCTGTTGGCAGAAATGCAATATCATATAAGTTACATAACTATGTTTTCAGTGGTGAATAAAGACCTTACTTAATGAACCGTTATGTTTTTATTACCTTAGAATGAGTCATTTCTATCTACACACACCGCAGATCTCCTTACATTGACATGTTTCTACGGTGGCCCTAAACGGACAAACGCGTTTTGTCACTATGTTGTTCTTCGTGCAAAGAAGCTAGCTAAAGTCAGCGAATAAAACACTGACACAATGATGAACAAGTAACAATATTTGCAATAACATATCGTTTTACTGAATAATTATGTAAACATAATTTCTTAATTTATCTTTGTAAAGAAACCTCATCGATTAACTGGCTATTATCTGCAGTCTTAGACGATGAAATCTTTTCCTGTCGGCCACCGTAACTTCTGTTGGTTGCAATTCGCAACCTCACCACTAGATGCCGTTAAAAATGACACACTGCACCTTTAAATTGCAAACTAACACTTTTGTAATTGCTCCTGAAGGCCTGTGATTGTTGAGATTCCCCATTTTGCGGCACTCGGCCGGGGAGATCGTGAACTTGTGGTCTTGAGGAGTGAGAACGGATCAGTTTGGAAGGAACATCGTAATCGATATGGTGACGAGGTGTTGGAGACCATCCTCAATGGCATGGATGAAGGTGTGTACTAACTGTTGCTGCTGTTTAAAGTGAGATAAATGTGGTTATACTGTATCGACGGCTTATGTACTTTATATACAGTAAAATTTGCTGTTAAATTATAGCAAATCTTATACAGTCAAACCAAAATTTATTCAGACACCTTCAACATTTCTCACATTATCACAGTTTATTCGCTATAGTTTAGAAAATGGTAATAAAATATGAGTTATCAAATCAGTTGATATTTCACTGGTTTTGTCCGTCCTTCTGTTAGACTCTCACAGATGAATTATGTCTGTCAGCTGTTAAATTTAACTACACAATTAGATAATACCAATTTAGGTCAACAAATTACCAAGCAATGCTTAATTTTGTTCAGTCTGTGGTGTAAAAAGGTCACATTAGCAATTAAAGAAAAAACATTTAAGCAAAACATGGTCGGCTCAAAAGTGTCTGAATAATTTTTGGGTCCCAAATTCGCAATTTTTTCAAAGACTACAACGTGCATAAGCAATGCGTTTATCACTTGTTTCTTCTTGATCAGTTTTGATCCGGAGATTTAGTACTCTTTCAGAAGATGCGTAATAGCGCCACCTACCGTATAACAGTGAAAACACAAAAAAGTGACGGGGAAAGAGTTAAAAATGTATATTTTTTACATTACAGCAATGAGATTTTAGTTGGGGAGGGGGGGGGGGGGGGTTGTTTACTTTTAATCTGTCAGTCATGTTCTTGCCAGGCTTTGTAATGTCTGCATAAATTTCCTGTTTCTGAACTGTGGTCATTTTGTCTCATTCATTTGCGAACGTTGTTCGTTTATTGTCTTTTTTCTCTGTTGACTGTGTTCTGAAGACCTGGAGAGCCAGGAGGAACTCGTGAAGAAAAGGATCAGGCGGATCATCTCGACCGACTTCCCGCTCTACTTTGCCGTGGTGTCCCGAATCCAGCAGGAGAACGATCTGATTGGCCCAGAAGGGGGTTCTCTCACCAGTAAGCTGGTGCCATTGGTCCAGGCCAGTTTCCCTGAGACGGCCGTCACCAAGCGTGTCCGTCTTGGACTGCAGGTGAGATGGGAGGATGATGAGGAGGAGGAAGAAGTGATGGAAAATAGAGGAAGCTTATCTCCTGCGTATTACTATAATGTATCTGGCAGCTTTTAGATTTTTCTGTTTTGTTTTGTTTTTACTCATCTTTCATTTCTTGCTAATTTAACCTTGTGCCTTTGGAATGTGAATGAATGTAATTTTGTAAGTTGCTCGGTGATGGTAAATATGAATGATGACGTGTGGTACAGTATGGGATGGTATCTTTCTACTTCCTGCTTGGATGAAAACATAGGTTCCTTCTACAGATCAGCATACAGACATATTTACAGTGCAGGAGAATAAAAACAGCAGAAGTTGAGAATGGATGGGACGTTTGTTTGAGTGTTTCTGGGTAATGCCAGGTTTTATTAGAGGGAGTTGTAAGTTGAGAAGGATAAAAGAGCAAGTTGAAGCTTAGTAATAACTGGATGATGACTATTTTTCTGTACTATTGAAAATATCTGAAGCACCTTATATACACAAACGTCTAACTGAGATACTGAAATTTTTATTATATTTTTTAGATCTTTATAAGCTACACAGACATCTTTAAAGAAATTTTCTATTTTACATTTCTGGAACTTAGATTGAAATGCATGTATTTTTCTTTTGTTTTCAAGTTTAACAACCAGCTCGCACCAAAGCTGTTTATTTTACGTGTTTTTAACCCATTATATGTTTAATCATTTATATAATTTGTTACATTATTTTTGCTTCATTTTTGCTGTTCTTTTCTTTGTGAGAAGTGACCTAATAATCTAAATGTGTTGACAAACTTGATCAGTTCTCATTGTGCTGAATTATAAACGATACATTGTTTCATGTTCAAAAACACTGGAAGTCAGGAAATCTGGAAAGTGGCGTAAAATGAAATTCCCAGTAATAGTTCATATATTTTATCCGCAATGACGTACAAAAATGTTTCTCAGATTTGCACTCAGTTTTTGGTATTTTTGGAAGATTTGTTGTGGATAGCTCGGGTTGGTTGAATTACAGAGACAATAAAATAAGTCATGATCCACAAAACACAAAATTTGTGAGAAATGCTTTCAGTCAAATGTTGCTTAATTCCTCTCCTGATCCAACAAATAGCCAAATATGCATATGTTTTGACTCTTTATTTATAATTCATTTGAATGTGAGAACTGTTCAAGGATTGTAATGCTTTGATATGAACATATTAACCGCAATATACAGTAGCACACCTGACAACTTAATCTGTAATTCACTGTAAATAAATAACATTATGATTATAATGAACTGCGCACTCAAAGATCTTCAAAAGCTTTACAACTATACAGGGTCAGATTGTTGTGTCCGTGTCTTTAGTTTCTACTGCAAGTGAATCAACTTTGGTTCAATGTTTGTAACACATTTTCCATTAATAAATAAGACTGATTGACAAGCTAAATTTGGTGTCTTGAATTGCAATGATCGCAATAATTAGAAAATGGAAATATATTAAGATCTCTTCTGTCTATTCTTTCCCTTGATTTCCTCGCATAAAAACATTTTTTTGTACTGAACCTCACTCTCATTTATTCCTCCCTCCATTCATACGTAAATATACCATTTGCTGTTTCTCCGTGTCTGACTCTCATTCCGTTTTCTTCTCTTTCACCTTTGCTCTTCCCCACCCCATCTCTTCTTGTTCTTTGCGCTCTTGCACACTGTTTTGGTGTTCTCCTCCACTCCGCACTCAGGCCCAGCCGGTCCCCGATGAGCTGGTGGCCAAGCTTCTGGGGAACCAAGCCACGTTCGGGCCTGTGGTGACAGTAGAGCCTCGCCGGCGCAAGTTTCACCGTCCCATTGGCCTGAGGATTCCTCTGCCTCCCTCCTGGAGGTCGAGTCCACGGGACGCCGGCGAGGGCGACACCACCAGCCTCCGCCTGCTCTGCAGTGTCATCGGTAACCAGACACGCAGCGTTTTTACATTGCAAACAATGGGTACACTTTATTTGGTAACACTTTGTTTTACAGTGTCCGTGTTACATATGTTACATGTACTTACCATAGTCATAACAGTAAATGCATATGCATAATTACATGCAACTAACCCTCAACCAAATCCTAATCCTACCCTAACCCTATAGTAAGTATATGTAAATAATTTATATTACTCCATACTTAAATGTAATTACACTGTAACAATGACACCTTATTTAAGTACTGAGTAATAATAATTAACAACATGTACTTACTATAGGGTTAGGGTAGGGTTTGGTTGAGGGTTAGTTGCATGTAATTATGCATAATTTATAGTTATTACTATGGCAAGTACATGTAACATAATGTAACAAGGACACTGTAAAATAAAGTGTTACCAAATAATGTGCTACACTTTATTTTAAGGTGTCTTTGTTACACTGTAATGATACATTTAAGTACTGAGTAATATTAAGCAACTACATGTACTTACTATAGGGTTATGATTAGAGTTAGTTGCATGTAATTATGCATAATCTATAGTTATCATAACTACATGTAAAATACCCCAAAAAATATTTTTCTTAATCATTATTTTCTGGTGATGAAAAATGTCTTGAAGCAAAATTGTGTATGTTTATTTTTCTTATTCTATTTGATATATCTTTCTACATTCAGATTTATACAATTGCAAAACGGTGTTGTTATTGTTAACTGCAGCTACTTTTTTGTTCATTGCAATAAAGCTATAATAAAAGGAAATATAAGTATTAGATGAACTACTTAAAAAGGCTTCAAAAATCAGAAACTAACTGAAATGAAATGTAATAAAAATTACTAAAACTGAAATGCAAATAAATTAATGCTATATATATATATATGCTAATAATATATTATTATTATTATTATTTTATTTTTTATTTATTTTTTAAACTAATAAGTACATAACAAATTTACCAAAACCTAAACTAATATTAAAATCTAAAAATAAATACTATATACATACTATAATAGAATATAAATAATAATATTGTTGCATGTGCATTACAGTTTTTCTTCTTACCTTTCTTATTTTAAGGGGGTTTAGATAAATACTGATTGGGAAAATGAGTTTATACCATTATGTAATAAAATGGGGGAAATTAAAATGTACAGATATACAGTATGTGTAGGAAACAATAGGTGCTAATTAAAGGTGATGTAGTGTGTCGTTTTTAATGTTAGAATATTTTCTAGTTTAATGTGCAAATACAACTAAGGAAGCCATTCATAATTTGACTGGCTCTTTAAAATGTTATTTTTTAGGGATGAATGATAGCTTAAATCATGCGGCTTGTTGAAGTGGGTGTGCTGTTACTTTTCTAAGCAATGAGAGGAGATTTATTACACGTTATACTAAAATGAGCAAATGTTTTACAGTGTCCTTGTTACATGTACTTACCATAGTAATAACAGTAAATTATGCATAATTACATGCAACTAACCCTCAACCAAACTCTAATCCTAACCCTAACCCTATAGTAAGTATATGTAAATCATTTATACTACTCCATACTTAAATATATAATTACACTGTAACAATGACACCTTAAAATAAAGTGTTACCCTTTATTTTAAGGTGTCTTTGTTACAGTGTAATTATATATTTAAGTACTAAGTACTAAGTGTCATCTCCTTAAATTTACTTGTAAGGAGATGACAAATCTATATCTAACTAGAATATAATAGACACACCTTCAGAGATTTTTGAAAAAAGACACAAAAATGATTTGCAATTCCATTTGTTGCCACTAGTGGCACAGAAGTTGCACAACCCAACAAAGGTTCAATAGTGATCAATGCAAGGATTACGCTTTTAAGGTAAAACATATATTTATATTAATAACAATCATTTTAAAACCAAAGTAACCAGATTTATCAAACGGGACGCCCAAGCCAGGCATTTTTTTTGTGTGTTTTTATCTATTGCATGTTTATTTTCACCCAAATGACTTTACGTTTCATAGGTGGCACAGCTCCTGCCCAGTGGGAAGATATAACTGGCACCACCAAACTTATGTATTCCAATGATTGTGCCAGTTTCACCACCAATGTCTCTGCCCGGTAAGACATCACTGAACACCATAACCTCTACGTCACATGTTAGTTCCTCTAGGAATTCTCATTGAGTGTTGTCTTCACAACAATGTTTTTTATTAAACTTCAACTATTTTTTATTCAATTCTCACTTTGTGAAGCACTTTGGGCAACACAGTTGTGTTTAAATGTGCTATATAAATAAATAAAAGTTGAATTTGACCTTGTTCACATTAAAAAGCTCACTCACTTTTGTTGCTCTCCCGCAGTTTCTGGCTGGCAGACTGTCCTCGGACGGCGGAGGCCGTGTCCTTTGCTAACCTTCTGTACCGCGAGCTGTCAGCCGTGCCATACATGGCCAAGTTTGTAGTTTTTGCAAAGATGAATGAAGCCAGAGAGGGTCGTCTCCGTTGTTATTGCATGACTGATGACAAAATGGACAAAACCCTGGAGCAGCACGAGAACTTTTCTGAAGTGGCTCGTAGCAGAGACATTGAGGTCATGTGATATAGTGTGTTGTGTGCGTCATATAGACGATACATCTACAGTGCATCTATTGTGTTTACAGCAAGTGCCATTATTTCTACGATAATGCATTTAAACCTAAAAACAGAAAGTCAATATGAAATAAAAATGGACCCTGTTAAAGTCGGCATGAAAAGAAAGTCTTTTCTTCTCTATTGTGACGTATATCCGAGTGAAACGACTTCTGGAACAGGAACAAATGTAGGGTGGGGCTTGGTTTTGTCTGTGGGGATTTGATTGGATAGTTGGATGGATGTGGTTTGCTATTGGTGGATCTCATGTGAGTGACAGGTTGCCCCGCCCTCGTCATCACAGAAGAGATGATGTCACTACATGAGGGAACAGTTATTTTGATTAAAGATCACAAGGATGCATGAATTTAAAAAAAAAAATGCGCACGAATAAATCATTTATTATAAATACCACAATATTCTATAATAATACAAGAACTGTCAAGTTTGATTTCATGGTGACTTTAATACACATTCTTGGTCTTACTGTACCTGATTCATGAGTGCACAATTCTCCAAATTAAAGTACTAACAAAAATAATTGTTTTAGTAATTTTTCGTATAAACACAGTAACATGTTCCACCATTTAAACGACTTTCAGCTGACATCACCAAGGCCGCACATTGAAACAAAAAGGTAACATCTAAATGAACTGATTGTATTCAACTTATATAATTTAGTTTTGTTGGTATACATTAAAATAGTTAATAATAGGTGGATTCATATAATAGGTGGATTCAGCAATATTATATATATATATATACTGTATATGTATATATACTGTATATATTGCAGGCTACCCCTTTTTACAGTGTGAGCGTGGAAAATAATTGTAACCAATAGCCAGATGGTGGTGTTTCAGAAAACAAGTATCTCTCCATAATTGAACGTAAAATTGCATTTGAGGTTTGGCTCTATTCTGGAATGGAAAACCCACTTTTCACAATCCAATCAAATCCGCAAAGATAAAATCCAAACCTGAATTTTTTTCTCTCTCTCTTTGAATATTCTGAAATACGTGACATTACAGAAGTAAATGTGTTGCTTATGAAGTTTAATGTTGACTTTACTAGATATTGTCAAATGTGATTGATCTAGGATGCATCTACTGTAAATCTACTGTAACCCTAAATATAGCGATTGGTGTTTGTTCTGCAGGTCATGGAGGGCATGCCGTTGTATTTGGAGTGTTCAGGAAACCTGGTTCCCATAAGGAAAGCTGCCCAGCAACCGCGCTGTTTCAGCTTCCAAGCCTTCAGAGACAACAGACTGCCTGTGTCTGTCAAGGTAAAGCCATCACACCCAGTTCAATTCAATTCACATTTATTTGTATAGCGCTTTTCACAATACACACCATTTCAAAGCAGCTTTACAGAAAATGCTTGAGTCCACATTACAAGAGTGATCTGTTATCAGAGTAACTAAAACTGTCTAAGTTATGTATTACATATAAAAAATCACAGTTAGATAAAAATGTATTAATTTAAACAATGTAATAATTTAAGGCAGAAACAATGAGCTCATTGAAGTAATGAATACGACATTTAGAAAAGTTACAGTTCATCTCTGCTCAGTTGCTCAAAATTACATTATTATTGATTACAAAATCGATTCTTTCACCCATAGTGACTTTAAGGTTTATTTGGTTGGTTGGTTATGGTGTAAGTGTTACAGTAGATCTACAATGACCTACAATGTGCAAAATAGTTATTTCACACAATATCCAATTCTCTCTTTTCTAAACTAACTTAAAGAAGACAGTCTGCAAGGGCTCTCAAGATGCATCAAGTATTTGTGTGTGGAACAGACCTGACATTCACATTGTGAAAATCTCATTCACACTTGCACACATTAAAATTCGGTTCACGTTTTTGAGCTTCACACGTCATGTTCACCAAATGCTTTCATTGCAAAAAAGAAGGAAAGAAGAAATTAGACATACTGCAAGGGCTAATCGAAATTTTCATTTGATAATATTTTAAGTAATAAATGACATTTTTATGTATAATAAAAAAAAATTAACAAAATAATTTATGACTCAAAACAGGAGCCCATGCTTGGTTCAAATGTAATTATTTATGAACAAATAATTGCCTGTATCATCACATGTTCATAGTATATCCACTTCTTTTCCGTTTCTCCCAGGTGAGAGACAGCAGTAAAGACCCCTCTGGCTTTTTGTCTTTCTTGCGCAAATCAACCAAATACGAAGATTGTCAACATATGTTGTGCAACCTCAACGTGACCATGCCACCATGCATTAAGGTAATAATACAAAGGTCAAAATATGCCACGTGCTTACATTCCCTACACAAACACTCATAGATATATAAATATATTTGTTCTCTTTATTTCTTTATAACAGATCATAGGAAGTGACGAACGAAGGAGGACTCTGACACCGTTGGCTCTGAGAGAACGATACAGTGCTTTAAATGAACCAGCCTTGGGTAAGATTGCTCCCACACTGACAGCTCCTGCATGTTAAGCCCCCAAATCTCATACAACCTTTGCCTGACCCTGCTTTGAATAAGATGTGAGCTGCAGCATCAGATTGCTGAACTCTTGAGCCAATGATGGTCTGGTTTCTGCAGCATCACTGAGCGCCATGGAAAGGACGGAGTTAAAGATGGCTTTAATAGCTGAACAGCTAGGCCTGAGCTGGGCTGGTGAGTGTGTGGGTTTGAATGCACTTCTTTCGCTTTACAAGCAGAATGCTTACCTGGCCATGTCTTGTCAAGGCATATCTGGATGTCCACTTCTCTGCTACATAGAGAATTCAAAATGTTTTGACAAGTCATTTACTTTAAAGGTCCCAAATTTACCTCAATGTCTAGCATGTGCAGATGAGATCAAATATTGACTAGCTCTGGCTTAATTCTTTGGCTTTACAAGAGAAAATTTTGCACAAGCTAAACTTGTTTCATGCTATAGGGGCTTCATACGGGGGCCTGTTCATGCAACGTAATAATCAACTGTTGAACTAATTGACAAATCAATAATCAATTAATGATAAAATTATGAAATTTGAAAGTTATTGTATAAACAGATAAATAATAGTTACACAAATTTTAAAAAATGTTGGAAATGAAGGAATGAATACTAATAAAACAATTAAAGGTATAGCGGAGGATTTTCCCGATTTTTAGAAAAGAACCGCCCTCTCCACTTTTTGAAAAAATGCACATGCGCAACACTCTACCTGCTCCCGAGAGGGAACGCCTATTAAACGTATGCACGAGCTAATCATAGCTTACATTAACTTTTACTAGCAGTGATTTTAAATGGATTTCTCCAAATAGCATGCCAAACTTTACCTGTCAAGTAGAAACTTCGCGACTGAGGCATCAGTGGGAAGCCCAACCTGTGTTTTGAGCGCACGCCATCGTGTGAATCGTGTGCACGAGCACGTACGACGGCCTTACGTAAACATTTCACCAGAATGACTGACACTTAGAAGGACCAATAGTCTTGATGATCCACCCGGAAAAAGAAAATCCTCCGCTATACCTTTAATTATTACAACTATTGTACTTAATTGTATTTAAGCACTTTTCATTGAATTCAGTCTGTGAATTAACTTAAGTAGATTAAAAGTAAAGTAGATTCTTATAAGTAGACTCATATATATAGTTTCGTTAGTTTGGTCAATTTAGGTCTACAAAATGTAGCAATGATGTAAGGAGGCGTGTCAGATCGTGTCATACACTTTCATATCAGATATGCAAATAAATGCACATTAACGCTTATTTCAACGTTCCATTGCCTGCAGTGTTTTTTAATACAACACATAATTACTTTAATCTCTAAATTTTAACCTAATGACCTTGCATATTTTTCAGCAGAAGTGGCTAGGGATGTAACACTAGAGCATAAATACAGACCTACAACATAAATCCGTGAGAAAATAAATGTGCGAAGCTTTTCAACGTGTTAGTTTTGTCCACCTGTTTTCATTTTGACACTAATTTCTGATTTCTTTGTTGATTGTTGATTCATTTATTTTTCCTTTATCTGTTTATCCACCAATTTCTACAATTCATATGTGATTGATTATTGATTTATCAGTTTATTCACACAAAAGTATTTTATTGAGTGGCACAAATGTAGCCCTCATACTTCAGTAAATCATGCTTTAGTCTAAAATGAGTCACTTAATAGTGAAGGAACAAATTCATTCATGCTAGCACATAATGTATCATATCTAATTCCTGTGCAGAGTTGGGACGTGAACTGCAGTTTAATGTAGATGAAATAAATAAGATCCGTGTGGAGAATCCCAACTCCCTTTTAGAGCAGAGCTCAACACTGCTCAACCTGTGGGCCGCTCGAGAGGGGAAGAAAGCTAAAAGTGAGTGCCACAGTGTCCATTCACTATGATCCTATAAGAATACCTAAATTATTTGCGAGCAAATTCGACCTTATTCATCTGTCTCATGTGACGTAACTGTATGAAAATGCTGCCATATTTGTTGCTATACATATCAGCATGCTTTTAATCTGCAATGATGTGGGATGTAGAGTTAGCAAAACTTCATGAAGTGAGTGCCCAGTTTGCAGGAATGCGATTAGCTGTCTTGCTGCGCTTCAGGCCCTGCCTTTATCATGCAGTCTCCTCCCTCTCACCACCCCTCTACCCTCCCACCTTACCATGGCTGTCCAAACCCCCATTTATGAACCCTTTTCAAATCAGAGGTGTGAATAACTGTTGTTGAAACAGGAGAGTTTCGGGTGTCTTCAAGGCCGCGCCCCACTTATCATCTTGGGATGTCACATCTATTGACTGTCAGGGCTTGACATTAACTTTTTTGCTCACCAGCCACTGTGGTTAGCAGTTTTCCAAAGATACAAGCCACTCAGCATTTACATTGGCCACAATTTTGACATTGATACCATGGGGAAAATATAGATATTTTTAATATTATCTCATAATTTGGCAGCAGGTATTTTAGGCTGCTGTCACTTTAAGACCTCACGCACGGATCCATTATACTGTTACACGTGTGTTTTCTTTCTCAATTGTTCACGTTCACTTAAAACATAACTGACTGTGTTTCCGTGAATATTCACAAAGACCAGCTTTTTGACATTATTTTGTGTGTGTTTGACTGTGTAAGTGCAATAAGCAGAGAAAAAGAACTGAATTTAGTATTGAGAGGCGGTTTTATGTGCGCACTTTGGGTGTGAGTGGGAAATTTAGAGTTAAAAAACGAATTCAATCAAATTCAAGCCCTGTAACACCAACAATATTCATCCAGAGCAAATGAAACGAGTGAGTGAGGAGAGGCGGGTTTGTGTGTCACTCGCTGTCGGAGAGATGAGAGAGCGAGAAAGAACAGCTGTTATCAAGTATCTATTCTGAGGAAAATGATTATTGGAAGCTTTTCAGATGTTACAGTATCGATATGTATTGAAAAATCTGTATTTTTGACAACACTACATTGCGCTTAGTTTATTATTTCAGATGCCTTTTTAAAAGACTACAATTTAAAAATGTATATATTATATATAAAATTCAACCCGACAAAGTGGCTTGTAGGAGTGACTGTGTTACACGCCACTGCTGAAATACACCCACATTTGGCAAGTTGGCATGTGTTAATGTCAAGCCCTGATGACAGTATTTGCTGATATCTCAGTGATTAGGTTGGAACTGATGTAGTGTGTGCTGCAGCACTCAAAGCATTCCGCAAAACACAGCCGTGTCCAAATCCGTGTGACAGTCATACTGAGAGGAAGGACTCTTACCTGGGACTGTGGACTTCTTACCTGGGACTGGAGCAGTACTTCCCAAATCTGTTCTGGAACCTCCCTAACGGTACATTGGTAATGGAGGGTGCAGAAAATGGGCTTTGTTGAGGGCCGCAAGGTGCAGAAATATGACTCCTTTCAGTTGTCCCTTGCCATATAGCAATCTGTAAAACATTTCCTAAAAGCATTGTAAGCCTAAGTAGATCGTAGAACCATTGCCACCAATGGTCTCCACGATAAACTCACAATGCTTTTTGAGAAACGCAACCCTGACCCTTTCATTTGTCCCTTGCCCTGTAGCTCCGGTGCCAAAAGCTGTCCCTTATTTTGCTCCAGTTGCCCAAAGCTTCAAACACACACATTATCACAGGGCACCTAACAAGTGAACCCAGGCGACAGCCTGCCCATAAGAACACACCTCTAGTGCCACTTCGCCACATGGGGTTTGGGCCAGGGGTCCATCTCACCATTCTCCAGTGGTATTAAGATGCATTTTGGTCAATCAGATCCCAAGTAGACGAGGGAGACACATTACCTTTTGCACCTGGTATTTTACTCTGTTTCTTTTGTCCACTTTCAACCACTTCTGTCCTGATTTCTTCGAGGGGAGGGTCTATGGGCAGGTTAATGTATGGGCTTTATCAGATCTTTCGATCTAATGGACAAAATAAGCTCGCGCAATTTACAAATGAATGCCCCAGAGATGATGGAACAACATACGGAGAGCAGTAGTTTTCGTTTCTGCTCTGACAGCCGCAAGACCAGTCGAACGCTGTGAGTGTGTGTTAGAAATGAGGAATGGTGAGAGAACATTGTGCTTGGTTCATTTTTTGTCTTCAACCAAACTTGGGTCTCCAGCCGACAAAGTTTAAATCCCGTCTGTCTAGAGCGCTTCCCACAATAAATATATGTAACACAGAACAGATCATGTCAAATACATCCATTCAACTTTCATTTTGGAACTATTTTTCAACCGTGACGGGACATGTCGGAGGGACGTCTTTTCAACGGTCATTAAACGTCCAAATGTTTGCTGGATATTGCAATGTTTTAAGAGGAGTGAAGCCAGTGATAGCTTGCCGTGCCTCCCCCTTTCCTAACTTCTTAATATTAGAGCCCTGCTGGCATGCATTCACAGCCTGCTTCTGGGTGCTCAGTACAGAGTGGTTACAGTTTGCAAAATGTTGAAACTGTTTTGGGATGTTACAGTTGATACAATTGCATACAAGCATGCAGGAGAGGAGCCGCTATATTTGGTTACCAGCTGCTCTAGCTAGTAGTTCGTAGCATCACCATTATTTAAGGCCATATCGGTAGAGGAGATTTGTGCAGAAGCTAACTGGGCCGACTCTCATACTTTGGTAAAGTATTACTGACGTGATATGGTCTTACGGGCAGGTAGTACATTTTCTGGACATGGATGAGCATTATTCTATATTTCCTTATTTCAAATTCTCCCATATACCCCTTTTCCACCAAAAAAGAACTGGTTCGGAACTGGTGCTGGTTCAACTTGTGAAACTTCTCAGAACCTGTTTGTTTTTCCACTGACTAGAGAGCCCATTGAACGACATCGTTACGTCACTGTGTACGTTGCCATACGTCTTAGCTTTCCAAACTTCAAGCATAACAATTACAATGTTGGACTACATCATCTATCTGCAAATGTTTCTCCTGGCTTTGCGATCCTATATTGGGGTCAGAAGAAGACGTTTAGAACACATTTGTGCTGCTCGTCTGGATTACTATAGACGGAGGTTATGTTCGAGAAGAAGTTCGACAATAACCCCGCCCCCAGCCACCGACGTAAGCATGACGTGGTAAAAGAACGATTCCAGTCCAGCAAAAAGTTGGTGCCGCTTTGGAACCAATTTTCCTGGCCGAGAACCGGTTCTTTGGCTATCGAAACACAAAGAACTAGTTCGTGAGTAGACACCGGCTCCGAACCGGCACCAGCACTGCCTTGGTGGAAAATGGGCAATAGAGTTGTACGTGTGAAAAGGACTTGACTGAAAGAGAACATCAGCTTACTTATTGTAACTCTAAAAGAAAGGAGAGAGACACAGACTATGGGGTTCCTTGCAACTCTTCCATGTAACTCCGCTTCTCTTCTCCATCTACATGTCATCACTAGGATCTGTCATTCAGAAACATGTTTTTTCCTATCACTGCTACGCTGATGACACACAGCTCTACCTCTCATTCCAACCAGAGGATCTGACGGCTCGTATCTCAGCCTGCCTGACAGACATTTCTTGCTGAATGAAGGACCACCACCTTCAACTCAACCTTGCGAAGACAGAGCTGTGGTCCCGGCCAACACAACACTACACCACAACTTCTCCATAAATCCATCAAGGTCAGCCAGGAACCTTTGAGTTGTGATCGATGATCAATTGAACTCCACAGACCGCATTGCGGTCTAATAATTTGCCTTATACAACATTAGGAGGATCAGGCCCTTCCTATCAGAGCATGCTACACTACTCCTTGTCCAAGCTCTTGTTCAATCTAGACTGGACTATTGTAATGCTCTCTTGGCAGGTCTTCCAGCTTGCACTATCAAACATTTTGCAACTGATCCAGATGCTGCAGCAAGAGAGTCTTTATCAAGCGAAAGAGACACACGTCACAACTCTCCTCACAACATTTCACTGGTTGCCAGTTGCCGCACACATCAAATTCAAGGCACTGTGACTGATGCTTGCCTACAGAACAACCACTGGCTCTGCTCCCTTTTACCTAAACTCATTACTCCAGACTTACGTGCCATCCAGAAGCTTGCGTTCTGCAAGTGAACATCGCCACGTGGTGCCATCTCAAAGAGACACAAAATCACATTCATGGACCTTTTCCTTGAATGTTCCCTGCTGGTGGAATGATCTACTTAACTCAACCCGTGCTGACTCCGTAGCCATTTTCAACGGCTGAAGACGCATGTTTTTCTGCAACACTTGATCCATTAATGCTAACACTTTATTTTCTCTTCTCTTCTACTCTATATTTATTTATTTATTTTTAAATACATAGACTGCATTAGACTAAACTGGGAAGGGTCACAGCAAATATTGTTGTCCTATTGTTTAAATGCTTCTATTGCTCTCCTCATTTGTAAGTCGCTTTGGATAAAAGCGTCTGCTAAATGATTAAATGTAAAATGTAAATGTCACTTAACTGTTCTGAATGAGAATTGGGCTGCTGGTCGACTTTATATGAGAACAAATAGATGTGTCTCCCCAAGCCTGCAGCTAATACTCACTGCGTTAAAGGCCCTGACACACCAAGCCATCGCTGACCACCGGCTGGCCCAGTTTTTGTGGTGTGTTCCGCACCGTCAGCACTGGTTGGACATGTCAGGGGTATTTTGGATTGGCATCGGCGTTCAGCTTAGTGTATGAGCCAGTGCATGAGGATAAAAGTGAAAGTGATGATAATGAGCAAAGAAGTCAAGACGGCACAGACAGAAGGAGATTGTCATTTTATGTCATTTTACCTGAGCATTCCGAAGAAAGTGATCAGCAAGATTGATAATCAAAATGGTAAGCAAGAGCTGCTTTGTTTACGCTTTGTATTTCTGCAGTCCTAGCTTTTTGAATGACAAATATAGACTGTTGATACCTGCTGATACAGACAGTTATTTCCTTACATGCTGGAGCAGAAGACATGTGCTAGTTGATATATTCACCTGTGGTCCCTTTGGTGTGTTCAAGCGTAGCTTTTGGCCGCAATACAGCCGACGCAAGGCGACAACACAGTCAGCTTTCAACGCCGCTAGTTCTTTTAAGGCGGCTTGGTGTGTCACGGCCTTAAAGCTAAAAATTCTCAATCCTTTCATCCAGAGAACCAAGGTTACACAGGATAACCAGATGTTGTTATGTGGAAATGAGGAAAAGATCATTGGTCAACCAAAAGTATACCCAAGACTGCCTCCAATCATTTCAAAACTTACTGGATGTTGTTGTAGGATTTGGTAGTCTTAAAAGGCTTCAGATTATAAATGAAATATATTTGAGGTTGATGTTATGCTTGTGGGATGTTTTTGAATTCCCTTCCATTGCTTTCCCCCCGATGGTGATAAATATGGTGGCTGTAAAGATAAGGTCACGTGACTGAGACAGATTCATCCACAATTGTTTTGAATAACAAAAGTAAATCAATTATTGTATTTTGGATGTTTTTCCTAATAGTGTCTTGAAATCCTTTGGTTTTGTCAGTGGTGTGTCTCTGTCCTCATCCTTTATGTCCAACTACCCTGTCTTCCCCTTCTCCATTTCTCCACCATCTGTGTGTCTCTCACCACTGTAGTGGACAGCCTGTACGTGGCCCTCAAGAGTATTGACCGAGTGGACATTGTGAACATGATGGAGGGACAGGGACCACCAACAGGTCAGCAGGGGGGCTGGGAACAAGAGGCTTCCAGGTCTAGGCATCATGACAGAGACCATCTATCTCCTGCCATTACAAATGGTAAGAGAGAGATATTCCCATGTGACATTCTACACTTCACTTGTCCCACATAATGCTTTTTTTCCCCAAGAGCTGGCTTTTCCTCTCATCCAGTTGATATCTGCTGCTGTATCTTCTGTTCAAACCCTTGTCCCCCTATATTTTGGCCATGAACCTAACATTTCCTCTTCCAATTCTGCTGTCACCAGGACCAGAACTGATGACACCCCTCCAGAACTATGTTATGTTGCCTATCTTTGAATATCTGCATTTTGCCTGTAAATGTTTTTTGACTGCGGCAGGGAAATGTTCTAAAACTCTGCAAAGACCTCCTTTGTTCCTTTTAAAATTGGGGAAATATTTGAGATTAAGGAGATTTGCTTGTGTGTTTGGGTAGGACACATTTAGGGGTTGTAACACTATTCGTTCTAATTTTATTTTTTACAGTTACAGTTCATTTGTACAGTTTATTGTATATTACAAGGGAAAATATAACTTAAGCTCTGACATAATCTGATTTGCAGTTGTTCTAATTGACTTATTTTGTAAATTATTAATGAAAACAAATTTACCCATAAATCTTGTACATCTGTAACAGTTCGACATAGGCGGCATGCTAGCATGAAACTGATGTGGAAGAATCACGTCAAGGCCACTTTTGCTTGATATCTACAAAAAGATGCTGGGAAGACACATAATATAGTCATAGGTTTTCTTATAAAAGTGGAATATTATCAAACTGGTTTAATTCTCTGGCTTTGGCAAAGCCTTAACACTTGTCTTGGATCACATGTACCTAGTTACCAATCGTACCAAGACTCTGACTTCATAGAAACCGTTCCCGAGTTATAACAGACAGTTACCGTCTGATATTTTCATAGATCATTGGGTGGCAAATGTTGCATCTCCATTATTAACTTCCAATTAGGCAAAACAGCCTTTGGTTTTCCTGTTGGGATTGCGTGTTTCCAACACATTAACTCTGAGATTTTTGTCTTCACCTGGAGTACGGTCTCTGAATTAACTATTCATAAATGGGGAAGAAGTTCCACCCATCGTAATTATTTTGGTAATCAAAAGTTCTTCCATCTAGAAAACAATATAGATACCTATACAGCGTGCAACAGATCCTGTCAAATACAGCTTAAGTTGTATTTATCCTCAATTATATAGTCTGTCACATTGCCGCGCATTGTCTATCTGATATATGATGATTTGGTTCCTTTTTACCATTAACAAAGGTAACCTATTCAATTCAGTATCAGTTCATTCAATAGCATGCTTCCTGTGTGTTGTGGTACCTTTTAACGCACATTTTACAAGTACAGAGAGATGCACTTATTTACGATTAAAAACCATCATTAGTGAAACATGTCAGTTCTACAGATGCTGTGAGTGTAAAATCCAGTGCAAAGTATACATTCATGTCACTGGAAGGGATATTAAAAGGGTCATGACATCATTTTTGTTGTATTATTTTACCAGAGGTTCACAATAATGTAAATATCATATATAGTATTTTTAGTAATACATGACAATTCTCCACCTTCTCTATGGCGTTCTGATTTAAAGGTGCTATGATTATGCTTGTTTTCTTTTAAGACTTTAGAGTAAACTCCCCTTGTCATGATTGGGAAACATCTTTGCATAGGAAAGTATTAATGCCATGTCATGTAGGTTGAATACATTGCAACAACCACATAACTAATCCATTATAAGTCCAGGCATTTGCTGAAAGCTGAATTTCACAAATTATGTGAAGCATACATATGCAAGACTGAAATAACTTAGAAAACAAAACAATTGGCACACTATTAAACTTCAGCTGTTTTTTTATTTGTCTTAAAAATGCAAGCACTCAAGCATTGAGATGTGTTGCAGTGGTCAAAGACATCAATCTATAACATGTTTACATAGAAAAAAAGGTAACACTTCGGTATGGGGAACACATTCAATATTTTTAACAACTTTTGCTTCAATAAACTCCTAATTTACTGCTTATTAATAGTTAGTAAGGTAGTTTTTATAGCGTTTAAGTTTCGGTATTGGCTAGGATAAATGGATGTAGGTCATGCAGGATAAGGCATTAATATGTGCTTTATAAGTACTAATAAACAGCCAATATCCTCGTTATTAACTAGTTGCTTATTAGCATGCATATTACCATGCTAATAAGCAACTAGTTAATAACGAGAATTGAACCCAAAAATAAAGTGTTGTCAAAAAAAATAAGCAATTCATGAAATGATGCAGATGGATATGAATTCTGCAGAAGAACCTTTAATGTCTATCCCGCTCTCTATACTGTAAGTCTATACTGTTCATTAGGGAGGAAGTTTTAACAGATTAAGAAAAAGTTTATTTCTCATGTCATGACCCCTTTAAGAGATATCAGATCTCAGAAGGCATTTAGTTCTTGCTCAAGGGTATGTTAAGATATATTAAGACAAATGGATGGGTAATAACTGTAATGGAACAGTTTTAAGCAAAGCTTCTTGACTCTGCCATTAGCCACAACCTTTGAAATATTCTGTTCAGCAAAAGGACATAGGCTACATTGCATCAGACACTGGCTCACACATAATTATGAATATAGTACAGAGATGCAGTGAGGTGTCTCATTATTAGATATGCCACTTCTGTGAATTCTTCATTATGCCAGCCCCTTTTGCTGGCAAACACAATGCTTGTGTCTAGTTGCCGGCCCTTACCTGGACATATCGCCATTTTATTAATAAAAGAACTCCTCTTTCTTGCTTCATTCATAAAACCTTGTTGAGTATGTGTGGTGAGGACACCTGTTTTGTGACCCCCTAATACAGATCCAAGGGTGTCCATATTCCCCTTACCAAATATGCTCATAAACCAGTTTGCGCCATCAGACTTCTTTTGAAATACACTAGTGCAGAAGTTGATGATTAAGATGCTTAGTGATTAACTTCCCCAGATTTGGCTTTGCCCAATACAAGTACTAAATCTGTCTTGTCACACTCAGTTTCAATTCCCTGTAAAAAGGCTTGCTTCCAGAGTGCAGGTCCACTCCCTGTGCAGCTGAGAGCGAGGCCTGACCCCGTGCTGAGACTCTGTGCATGCTCATGATTGGTTTATGCACAGTACCATGGTGGCCTCTAGTGGTGGAGCTGCAAGAGATTTTGTGCACTGGACTGTGCGATTGGCATGAGCTGGGACAACTATAGAGTGACTCACCACCTCAAAGGGAGCAGTAGCTCCCTGCATGCTCTCCCAATTTTTTGATTATTTTCTCATGCAATGCTATTTGGTGGTAAAACTGTAGATTTTGGAACTGTGAGAATTTGACATGTCCCATCAAGCTAACCTGCTGTAGAATCCAACAAAACCAGCATGAATGGCTTGTTGGTCCATTTGGTTTATGATGGCTAGAGCTGGTATAGGCTTTCCTGTAGCTCAAACAGTAGAGCGTTGGTGCTTGCAACGCCAAGGTCATGGGTTCGATTCCCAGGGAAAGCATGAACTGATAAGAATGTAAAAGTGTACCTTGAAATGCAATGTAAGTCGCTTTGGATAAAAGCGTCTGCCAAATGCATAAAATGTAAATGTATAGTGCTGGTCTAGCTGGTATGCAGAACTGTGCTGGCGTAGCTGGTTCACTAACACTCACGCTTCCCATTCTGCTCCCAGCTTATTCTGGTGACCAGATATGCTGAATTTGTCAGCAGGGTACCCTCTTCCTCAATCCTTGAGTAGGTAGAGTAGCAGATTGGTCCATCTACGGGGCTGCAGGACCCAACAAGCATACGTGTTGCATGTTGCCTGTTGCCACCTACATAACAATCTGGCAAGGTGATGTGGGAGGGAACGATTGTGTCTTCCTTGGAAGAGCCTCGTCATCCCTTTTATTCCCCACACCTCTTCAGCATCAGCATCAAAGCTGTGCCAAAAATCCCCTCTGGGATCACTGGTGCATCCAGAATAGACTCTTTCTCTGTCTAAGACTGGGGAGATCAAGCCATCATCTTCTCTCCTGTATGACTACGAAGCTCTGGTCTTCTCCATGGCTCAGCGCATCTGTGGCAGAAGTTATGGCAGATACCATGTCCCACAGTAAGTGAGCACTAAAATGGAGTTAAATGGACAGTAAATACATTAGAAGCTAATTTCAGTTATGCTTGACTGGAAAGTGCTTGACTGATTTTGATGGGAGTGTAGAGCTTGTGGCTTCCTCACTCCTGGGGTGTTGGTGAGCTCTCAATAAAAGCCCAAGTAGGAGAATCCCATTTACCTGGAGCACAGCTCTCCTTGGATGGGTCATGGCTGGTGAAAGGCTTGTTTTTGCATGTGACTGCAACCTCATCCAGGAGCTCTGGAAATGTTTTGGTTTACAACCTGATTTTCAGTCTGCAATTTTCCTTTCCAGTCATAGTGAGACTTCGCACTTACACAAAACCTTATTTCCACAGAGGTCGAGCTGCAAAGGTTTTTCCCTGCTAGCCAGTGTTTTCTGAGTTGCCACAACCATTTACTTCAAACCAACTGAACTGGGAGTAAATTGGTGAAAAAGATCCAGTAATTTGGCTGGAGTGACTCCTAGACACAAGCATCAATATGGGAATACACAGAAACCTTGTCTCCATAGTGAGATCTTGAAATGAATGCTAAGACTTTAGCATTTTAAACCATATCTTTGTGGCTATAGTCAGTATAGTCTGCTATGAATAACAAGATTAGTTCACAAAAAGTAAATTTCTAAAAGATACAACTATGCTTTTTTGTGTAACGTCTTGGAATAGTGGGCAAACTGGCAAGAGTACTCTGTTTATTCAGGCAGAGCATTAAACCTGTTCCCTTTACCCCATGCTTTGTGTTTTTCTTGATATGTCAAATGCAGCCCAGCCTTCTTCCTCTCCTTCTCCTCCTCCTCCTCTTCTGCACCTCCTCTCTGACCTTTGACCTCATACAGACATCATGTTGACCTCTGGCCCTCATTTATCTCTCTGTCCTCAGACCAGTTGTGTGTTTTCTTCCCCCACCCTCCCAAACCACCTCTCCCCCCCCTTTCAAAAAAAAAAAGGAAAGTTATTGCTCTGTTCTGTGATCAACCCCCTCCATCACCAGTTTTATGCTTAGCGCCCCCTACAGGAGGGAGGTGTTTCTGACTCACCTGTCTCCTTTTCTTTCTGTCTCTCTCTGTCTATCTCTCTCTCGCTCTGTCTCCTTCCACCCAAACAACCCTCTCTCGTCTTTCTGCTAAGAGGCCTGTTTACATGCTCTTGTGGCACTTTCTTGGATGTACCTCATTCCATGATCTCTGCATGCAGGGTCCAAAAGTAACTTTTTGCCACATCTGCCAATGGCGGGTAAAATTGTATTTATTTATTTTTCACCTCATGACAATTAAACTATTTAGCTGCTTTTAAATACTGGAGACAAAAAAGTTGTTGAATCTCTTGCAGGACCATATAGGAGTAGAACCTGCAAAAGGACTGAATTTGACTTTGAATTTTTTGCTGTGTTGACTTAATGCAAGGAATATTTCATATTTAATTTAAAAAATAACTTCAAGCATCTTAGATAAATACAGCACAGCACTTGTTTTGTTTAGCAAACTTTAAAAATGAGATTTAACCCATTATTTGATCAACCAACTGGTCAGTAACCTTGTTTTATTTTCTCACCAAATCCGGTTTTACTCACATTTGACTCTTAGCGAGGGTTAATTTTGGACCCTGTCTGCATGTATCAAAGGAGGGCATAAAGCATGAATGCTTCTCCATGGAGATGTTGAGAAAACTCTAGCTCGAAGGGCTCTGGAACAGGACACAATGACACATTGACATGCCATATGCATTACCATAAAGATAAGTGAAACAAATTAAAGGCTCTGTTTAGGTAAAGTTAACTTCACCTAACCCGAAACCGTGCAAATATTCATATTCTGTTATCACTAAACTGTCTTTATGGCATATGCTGTTATCGTCCATGTGTGATGCCCTTCAAATAAAATATCACTTTTCGGCATGATGTCCGACAGCGGATCTTGCATGGCCTGTTAAAGCTGCACGAAGGCCTTGCTGGTGCTGATTGTGCTCTTTGATAGTTGTTGAGCTCAGAAATATGTTTGTTTCTTCGTTACCTTTCTTTTTTTAAACTGTTTTGGTCACTGTACAATCTTTTATTTATACTCAATGTTGTCATTTTCCTTATGTCTGTCTATTAGCTGTGAATTCAGGGACCCTGTGAAACCCCTCACAATCCGTTTTTTAAGTGCTTATGTAAATAAGTCTTTTTTGTTCACAATTATGCATTTTCTGTGCGTTAGTGGATGTTATGTTTCTGTTTATACATAACATGTTATGGACTGGCCTGTTTTTTTTTTTTCTATAAGAAACATTTTCTATTGTTTTTCTTCTGTGACTACCTTTTTATCTTCATGAGCTTGTGACTTGTGTGTTATTTGTTGGGTTTTGTGAGTGTATTTTGTGTGTCTGTCTATGTCTGTTTCCCACTCTGTCTCTGTCATAAAAAGCCTTCAATACACACAAAATGCACAAGAGCTGATGTAGTACTGAAATATATGTACTCAAATGGATGCTGGCCTGTACATTGCATACATACTACATTTATTTTAGGGCTCATGCTCCTTTTTTAATTTCTTTACCAATTATATTGTGTGTCTGATACCCCACACACAAATTCACCATTGAAACCATGGTTCCTGCCAAAAGTTATTATAGTTATAGTTACTGCAGTGAAATTGCAATGGGGGGAAAAAAGAAAAGAAATTAAATAGAAGGAAGATTCTGAAAACTTTGTACGCTGTTTAAAGTAGATCCAAATTAGCTCATTAACATTTTAAATAGTCATACTGATATTGAAATTTTAAGTGCTTTATTCAACTGTGTAAGATTAATAAATACATGTGTAAGATGTTTAAATCATTTTGACCACTTTCAATCTTATTTAATGTAAGTAATTCTATTCTATTCTATTCTGTTCTGTTCTGTTCTGTTCTGTTCTATTCTGTTCTATTCTATTCTATTCTATTCTATTCTATTCTATTCTATTCTATTCTATTCTATTCTATTCTATTCTATTCTATTACCTGCATTATATTTATAAAAAAAAATCCTAACTTTGCATTCCAATCTTCCTTTTAGTTTGATTTTCTTTTATGAATATTCTAAAAAAAAATTATCTACTTAGAAAGCAAGGTACATTCCATTCATTATCACATAAACTAAACGAACACATAGAATGATATGCAGATGAACAGAATACTTTAGATGCACATCATACAAAATGTGTCACTATACATTGCGATTTATTTATTTTAATTATTATTTAAATAGTGGTTCTTTGGTGTAGCTATGTGACAGTATTTGATTTTTCGGTAACACTTTACAATAAGGTCCCATTAGTTAACATTAGTTAATGCGTTAACAAACACTTATTAACTAACTTGGTTAAAAATACAACTATTAATTGTTCAGTCATGTCTGCTCAGGTCCATTAAATAACATTAACAGATACAACTTTTGATTTTAACAATGTATTAGTAAATGTTGAAATTAACATTAAATAAGATTCATAAATGCTTCAGAAGTAGTTTTTATAGTTCATGTGAACTAATGCATTGAACTAATGTTAACAAATAGAACCTTATTGTAAAGTGTTACAGATTTCTCAAATAAACTACACAGGCATGAGGTCACATGATTGAGTATTCCCACTCTCTGAAGTCCCATTCCAGGGCCATGTGGTTAATATATGTCTCCGGTGTGTGTAGTGTGCTCTTTATGAGAAGTCTTATCTGTACGGGGGTCGTAAACTGGGGAGAGGAAACAGACTGGTCAATAAGGCCGTTGTTTATGTCAGAGTAAGAATGTTTTTGTGGACAATACACATAATTCTCACTCCCTCTCTAACAATACACATCAGTCTCTTGATATTATAGTCACACTTGTGTTTATTGGCATTTCTGTCAATGAGTGTGTAACAGAACACTAAAAGCTACCAAACATCTGCTCCTTGTGAAAAACAGACAACAAGTACTAAGGTGCTTACATATTGTTGGCTTATAAAGCATAATTGTTATTTGTGGAAATATGAAAACACGTATTGTCAATTATGAATGTATTTTTTACCCCAATTAGTTTTGCATTTAAACCACAATGATTTTTATTGGTGTACTCTATCCATATCTATATATCTACCTACTGTTTGTTTGTTTGTCTGTTATCAATTAAAGGTGAAGTGTGTAATATCTGCACCTCTAGAGTCACCAAATGAAATAGCAAAAAAGGGCATGTTTCCACTGGTCAAACTGACAATATTGCACAATGCTCAAACAAACAATTTTTTAAAAATAAAATACACACTTCCCCTTTAAGACTGGGCTCTACGTAATTTAAATTAGATGAGTTTGAGAGCACATGTTTTTACACTTTATATAGCTGTATTTTATCATTTGACTTGTATCAAAGTTACATAAATGTAATGAAGCTACATTTTTTGAGTATGCTGTGGACTTTTGTGTATGTTTACAAGACCTTACACTTCTTTTTTATGAGAACAATGGTTATTGAAGATGATCTGTGCTGGTTGCTTGCATGCATGTTATCTGATAGAGGCCAAAATGTCATGACTCTGAGAATGAGAGCATGGAAGACTAAGCATGTGTGTGTGTATAGGGTGCTCTGCCCCAACTCCACAGTTCTGAAGGGGTGTCTTTTACTTCCTGGTTGGTGACAGTCAAAAGGTTCTCTTTAACCCCCGTTATCTCTTGTGACAAAAAAAAAAAGAAAAAGAAAGAAAGTGGGGCAGCAACAGTCTTTTACAACTGCATACTTGGTGCTACCACAATTGCCTGTGCTCTTGCTGCCGGCCCGAAGCTGCTGTAAGCGATGTTAGACGTCTTGCTTTCCTCCAGACTTGCAGTGATACAACACCACTGTTTTTCTTTAAAAGCTACACTATTTCGTATTTTATAATTGGCTGAGCTGCTCTCAAAAAACTGAAATGTACCCTCATCCTTTCTTCGGGTCATTTTGACCCGAAATTCTTTTTTTTATTTTTTTATTGAGTGATCATCAGAGGGGTCCAAGACCCTAGGACTTTTGTGGCCCTTAAACTATGAATACACACACAAAAAAATTAATGGATTCGAGGAGTTTTGTGGTTGAAATGTAAAAAAGTAACAAATCCTTCCCTCACGTGTCAAGTTGACCCCCATAGGAATGAATGGAATGCGAGGAATGCTTCAGTTTACATAGAAAAAAACTAAAAATGCTCAAAATTCTAACTAAAAATGCTAAAACATTACCAAAAATTATTTTGTAATGTCTACATGTGTATCTGAATCGATCTGAATGCATACTGAAGGGAAATCACTTTAGGACCCAGCGGAACCGCTCATTTGTTCCATATAGAGCTATAAGGCCATCTAGTGGTGGGAGTCATGAAATATCATGTTATATAATTTTTTTCCCACAAGAGGTCGGCAAAGACACCCAATGTAAGATATTTTGAGCTGAATTAATCGTAATGCATGAAATTGTGAGTTATTTTGAATTTAAGTTGAAAGAATATGAGGAATGTGCTTAAATTACTATTTATTTATTATTTATTGATCAAATTTAGTAATTTAAAGGTAAATAAAAATAAAAATAAAATGCAATGAAAAATGCAAATATTATCAAAATGAAATAAAATAAGCTTTCTGGACAAAAAAAAAAAAAAGAAGTATAATTTTAGGGCTTCAGGTCATTTTGACCCACGAGGGAATGATGTGTTACAAAGTGCGATGGAAGGATGAGGGTTAACAGTGCATTTACACTCTCAACACTGTTAGCAGCAAATCCAACGTCTGCCAACCCAAACACGCAAACTCTTTGACGAGCAAAGAAGCGCTTCTTTTCTAGAGCTTTCCAACCATGCAAGATGCACTCAAGTGCATTTCTGGACACCCAGATCTGTCAGGTACTTGAGATGAGAAATGGCTTACAGCAGCTTCAGCAACCTCTCTCAAAAAAATGTTATTCCCCCCATTTGCTTTCCACCAAGTCAGTGGGCTTGCTCTCTAATCTCCCTTCCCTAACCCCCTGATCTGGAGCACATCCCTCCTGGGTTAAAAGCGTGTGGGGCTGACTGGGGGGCGCAGTGGGGGGCCTGTATCAGTGTGCCAATCTCTGTGTCACTCCAGGTTACGGGCTGGTGGTACAGGAGGAACTAGTCTCACCGGCCTCCATGCAGTACAGTCTACCTTCGCCACTGGGCAATGAGCCCTACTGGCAAGAAGTATCGAGCATGGAGTGTGCGCCAATCGCGACCACTGAAGAGGACACACTCATGGAGATGTCTGAGGTACAGGTTTGGCCCTCAGGCAATAGTCCTTCCATTGTGACCGTTGAGGATTCGTCACTGGAGTGCAGCAATGCTGACGACCTGGGCCACTCGAGGAGCGGGACTCCCGGTGGAAACGGAACCGAGGGACTTGCTACTCCGGGAGGGTTGAGTGGATCCATCGAGCTTCTCGAGGATCAGTCCATTGGGGCGGATTCAGATTACAGTGCCGCTGGGATGCTGTGTCTGAGCGAAGGGGTCAACATCAATGCTCTGGACAGAGGTCAGGGGTTGGAGAGGTCAGAAGGGGCTGCTGGTCAAGAAGTCAACAACGTTAAAGACGCTTCCAATGGAGGGTTGGGAGAAGGAGGAGGTGACGGCACAAACTTAGAAGATAGCGTATCTCTCATTTCAGGGCAACAGCGAATTTATGCTCGAGTGAGTGAGTCACCTGGGCTAAGAAGACGGGCCGATCATGGGGAAGACAGGTGAGTTGCTCATTACGTTCTGAGTTACTTTGTGGACCAGCAGGGATATGCTGATGCATATTTTTCAGGAAGTTTCTTCAGGTAATCATTTTCAACTCTTAATTTCGAAGAGCATTGAAAATGAGGCTAAACTTGACCAAATGCTAGTATAAATGTGTCGTTCATGGGCTACTAGCGTCACCAAACGGGATTGCAGGCCGGAGCGCATTAAAGATTTTCTGTTAGAACGGTGTCGTGTAATCGGCCCTATAGTTGATAACTAATGATCTCTGCAACGGAAGTGAATCAATCAGTCAAAACTAACTTTAGCTGGACAATACAGATTGTTTCAAAGGAGCTTTACAGAGATAACAGGAAAATAATGCAACAAAGTTTGTTTCTAGAAGAAACTAGCGTCACAGTCCAGCTTAAGTAAGTTCAGTGATGGTTCATTTTTGTTGTACAAAAGTTATTAATTTAGTTCATTTATATATATATAGCCGCTCTAGAGAAAACCGCAATGTCATCGTCCAGCTCAGTTCAGTTCTCATGCAATAGTGTCAATGCAGGCAGATCAATAATATTGTTGAATATTAAATTAAATGTAAATTAAATACAGGAAATATGTCATGTAAGTTGCCAAGTGGTCAAGTGTAAAGACCACAAGTGTGGATATTGGGACAAGCCCCTAGAACAATCTGTGTTTCTTTGCAGCAGAACAGAAATAAGGCTATACTCAGACACTCTAAAAAATGCAGGGTTGTTTTAACCCAAATTTGGGTCAAATATGGACGAACCCAACTGTTTGGTTAAAAAATGTAACCCAACTGCTGGGTTTGTCCATATTTGACCCAATTTAACCCAACGGTTGGGTTTGTCCATATTTGACCCAAATTTGGGTTGAAACAACTCTGCATTTTTTTAGAGTGTAGTGATTACTGCTGACTGCATTGTCATTACCTCTTCTAATATTCTGTCTTGTTTCTCAGGTTATGTGGTGGGTCGTTCCTGTCTTACCTGCAGGATCAGGGGTCTCCCGGTTGGCACTCGCCCCCAGACCCGACCCAGAACCGAGTGGGGTCTCTACAATGCTCCCTTCCTAGACAGGCGATCGAGTCCATGATGTCCTCAGTGCGCGCCGCAGTGGACTGTGACTCTAAGCTGGCCCAAGAAGCCCTGATCGAGCCGGTGCGGGACATGGGGCATTCGGAGATCATCCACGGGCACTATCAGGGGACTCAACCTTTTGAGAAAGGACTAGGGTTCCCACACAGAACAGCCAACATTCGGGCTTGGGAGGACATGCGTCTAAGAGGACAGGTAAGAGAACTTTTTGATTTCAAATTTGTATTTAATTTGTGATGTCACATATCAAGCACCTGCTGACTGTTTTTGCTTTGGCCTGCAATGGTGTGATGGATGAGGTTGACTTCATTGCAAGGCTGTAAACATTGGGAGGACCAAACCAATCATTCTCTTAAAAGGATTTAAGAGAACTAAAAAAAAAAAGGCATGCAGCATGTTTGCCATTAAATGCATTTTGGATTGATCTATCTTTGGGGTTTACACTAAAAAAAGGTGTTTTATAAGAGAAGTCACAGACAATTTTGTCACTGCTAGGATTTGTGTTATAGCAGTTCTCGTTCATTTCTGTGGTATCCACGAAAAGACAACTCTTGTACAACTCACACGTCAAGGCTGTAATGTGATTGGTTATCGAGGCTCACGTGATCGGTCGTGCTTTCTCCAATGGTAGAGATGCAAATGTTGGTATCTCCACGTAAAAGAACATCTCTGCTTTTACTGCAAAATTGTTCTTGAAAAAGCATTGTCGAACCTAAAAGTAAGCTGTAGTGACATTGAATCATATTGTTTCACACTTTTGTAGTTTTTGACAGAAGGCTTGGTTTGTGTGATTTGGTTTAATTGAACAAAATATTGCATCAGGCAGAGAACGTAATGTAGAGGAATTGCTTTCATTGTTTGTAGTCGATGTACTCTGGATTTAGATTCCAACTCTGTGCGATAAAACGACTTTTTATCTCACAATTGCGAGTTAATGTCTCGCAATCCTGCCTTTATAACACGCAATTGCGACTTTATTTCATGCAATTCTGACTTTATATCTCCCAATTGCATTTTATAAAGTCCAAATTGCAAGTTTATTTCTCTCAAATCTGACTTATAACACACAATTGCAACTTTATATCACACATTTCTGAAAATTCAGATGAAAAATTTTAGACAAAAAAGATGAAAAAATTACCTTTTTTATTTTTTATTCTGTGGTGGAAACAAGCTTCCATATATATCAGTTGTTTTAATATTATGTGACGAGATTGGAAAAACGGTGTGCATTTATGCATCATTGGACTAAAGGAGGAACTGGGGGAAATAACATGTGGAAGAAATGGTAAAACATGACGTTATGTGGAGTGAAACTCAAGCAGTTGGTGGGAATATTGGACAGCTGTGATTAGTGTCAGTCCGACTGTATTGTGCTATAAATGCCCTCTGTGACAGACCATATTACTAGTGACTATTAAAAAACAAGCCCAAAGTCACTTATAGTAGCATACATGGATAATTGGCTTTATTCAGTAAAGTCATTGCTTACAAAAGCATTTATTTCCCCAAGGCTGATGGAAACTCAAGTGTGCACAATTGTTTGCACTTGCTTGTGGTGGCACACACATACACACACACACACAGTATACAGCCAGCCCTAGATGGACACACAACCCATTGGTTTCTAAATATAGATCTTGTCTGCTTCTGTCATCTGAAGGGCCAATCCTGCTGCAGTGGCGAGTAGGGGAGGAATATTATATATGGATTTGAAAGGCATGGACAGTAAGGTCAATGGTCTCTCAAAGACATGTAATGCTGTTACCAGCTCTGAAAATGGTGTTTAAGAAAATGTAACAGGAAAATAACTGACTTTGGTATCATTTGCAGGAAAAGGGTTTATATTATAAAGGTTTATGATGCTGCTGATTTCCACACAAAATAAAAAATGCATGGTCAGAAATGCACTTACAATGTACAGTACACTGCTCCTCAAAAGTTTTATATTTTTTGATATTTCAGTAGTCCATATTAGACATTCTACTAATTATAAGGAACTACGTGTCAGCTAACTCGCACTCTAATGACTGGTAATGACATTTAGTAGAATGTCTGAAGAGGACTATGAATTCTTTCAAGATTTGGTTTTGAAAGAAATTCATATTTTGCAAGGACACATTAGGTTGATTAATGACACAAAAGTGCCAGATAAGATATTTATAATGTTACAAATGAATTCTATTTCAAACACTGTTCTTTTGAACTTTATATTCATCAAAGAATCCCGAAAACAAACATTTCCACAAAAATATGAAGCAGCACAACTGTTTTCAACATTGATAATAATAAGAAGCAATATTTACTGAGCATCAAATCAGCATATTAGAATATGTATACAGGAAAAAATTAAATTTTACAATATATTACAATATATAACAGTTATTTTAAAGTGTTATAATATTTCACAATACTTTTTACTGTATTTGTTTTAAATAAATGCATCCTTGGTGAGGAGAAAAGACTTCTCTATAATTAAGAGTTTGTTTTAAAAACTGATTTTATATTTAAGTCATGGCCATAAACTGTACAATTAATGTAAGATTAATGGAGAGAGCAAAATATTACTTTAGGCCATGATCCTTGTCTTATATTCCCACCGTAGTAAAATTGAAAATGTCCTGGAAAATTATCGCTGGAAAAGAGTGGGAACCCTGATTACATATATTACATTAGAAAAGTTATTTTAAAGTGTAATAATATTTCACAATTTGACTGTTTTTACTCTGTTTTTAGCCTTGGTGAGCAGAAAAGACACTTTCAAAAACATTTAAAAAATCTTACCGATCCCAAACAGTAAGTCTGAGGGACAACCATTTTTATTTTTATTTAAATTCAATTCAATTTGGAAGAAAAAAAATCGGACAAAAGTTTGGATTGTGTCTGCAAGCTTTTGCTTAGTTGAATATTACATGTAAACCAAAGGAACCTGGTGTGAAAATGCGGTTGTTGAAATGTTGGCAGCTGTTTGTTCGCTCACATACAACAAGAAAGTTGTCCTCACATTGTGGGTATTTAAAGCATAACAGATCACATGTGCAATCGGACACTGGACAGAAGGGAGATGTTTTAGGAAGGTTGAGATAGAGAGAGAGAGAGAGAGAGTGCAGTCAAAAAAAGAAAGCTAAAGCCAACCACATTCCCAACACAGCTGACCGAATGAGGAAATAACCGGAGAAGGAATGGTCTCGCATTAAGAACTGCCTGCTTTCTTCAAATGAAAGCTGTGGAGAGAGTGGAAGACTGAAACTAGGGAAAGATAACATCGTTCCCTGTCTCTCCGGACCTCGGCTGGCTGGTGGAGTGTGTTTCTGTGAGCCCGTGAGAGAGCGAGCGCTTCACTATGTGGGCACTGGTGACTGAGCTGCTCTTCAGCTTCGTGTTGTTGGCCTTCATGGTCATCAGCTGCCAGAACGTCCTTCATATCGCCAGCAGCTCGGTCCGATCCGTCCTGGCCTACATCCACACTCAACTGGACCGTGAGCTGGGTGAGAATGAAGGTGTGTCTGACGAAGAGGAAAACGTCACCACTCGAGTCGTGCGCCGCAGGGTTATACTGAAGGTACTGGCGATTATTCCTTGAAGACGCTACCCTAAAAAAGTGGCTTCAGCTGTTGGAAAATGTGCAAGCTTGTAAATCTAAGGGATTACAATGATACGTGGGTGCTTGGTTTCATTGGACCTCATTTGAGTGCACTCCTGCAAACAACAGTGGTCTGCAAGAACCACAAATAATTGATCCGGTGTATGAGATACTTTACAGTGAATATTAAAAGTGCTTTGTATTTAAAGTAGGTCTGGTCATTGACACATGTTGAATTCCTACATCTTGGCTCTTGTCACATTGCTGTGGGTTAGTTTTATGCGGTATATCACAGATTGACTCCTTTTCCTTTCTGTTGAACTCCTGAATGAGACTTTTAGGGCTTTTAAAGGGGTCATGGCACAGAACACGTTTTTCCATTCCACTGCGCTACTTTTCCATTGTTTTTCAACGTAAACATGCGCTAGACATACGTGTTTACCACTGTGCTCATGTCTTTTGCAGCGTCTCGTACATGACCTGTTATCCTAAAAACATGCTGTTCAAGTTAAAATAACTTTTTTTCTTCTTGCGCTTCTTTTTTCCATTCCACTGCGCTACTTTTCCATTTTCAATGTGCTTGCATCTTTTTCCAGCGAAAAACACAAAGGAAAAACTTTCCCATTTGAAGTTCATCGTTGTCGTGTAAATGTCTCAATAGATTAATGTATCTTTTGTTTAGCTGTAAATTGCAGCCATTTTAACTCAGAATTCTAACAAAATATAATGATATGGTTCCTGAGCCTCTTATATCATATTAATATGTGACCCTGGAACACAAAACCAGTCACAAGTCGCACGGGTTTATTTGTGGCAATAGCCAACAATACATTGTATGGGTCAAAATGATCGATTTTTCTTTTATGCCAAAAATCATTAGGATATTAAGTAAAGATCATGATCCATGAAGATATTTGGTAAATTTCCTACCGTAAATATATAAAACATTTATTTCTGTGAGTGAATGCAACTTTAAAGATGATTTTCTCAATGTTTAGATTTTTTTGCACCCTCAGATTCCAGATTTTCAATAGGTGTATCTCGGACAAATATTGTCCTATCCTAACAAGCCATACACCAATGGAAAGCTTATTTGTTCAGCTTTCATGTGATGTATAAATCTCAATTTCAAAATTGTGACCTATGTGACTGGTTTTGTGGTCCAGGGTCACATATGTGCTTCGAGAGGTGCTCAAGATCTCATGGATTACAATCAAATATGTTGAATATGTTTATTACAGAGAGACGAATAATCCCCTTAACAGCACCTTTAATATTAAGCGGTGAAGGTGTGAAATCTGAAACCTGAGAAGGTTCAGATAATCATCCAATCAGAGAGAAGGAATAGTGATGCACTGCTTATTGTGATGGCCAATATACTATGAATCATTTTGACCATTTCTTGAAAAACTACAGGACTATTGCGAGCAAGTCCAACCAAAGAGCGAGTGAAGCACCCAATGGAGCATGTCGCCCTTTTAAGTTGCTTTTGTCATATCTCACCCAGGGTGATGAGGCAGAGGATCTTCACGGAGAGCAAGTGAGCGAGGAGCAATTTACAGATGAGCATGGCAACATCGTCACCAAAAAGGTCAGCGGTCTCATCCTGCTTTATTCCTGTCATTTACCACTCATTGCCATGTAATATCCATCTCAAATCCGTCTCAGTGATCATTTCGATTAGCTTTGCGAATTGAAATGATTCAGTGTTCGGTTATGCTGGGTTGGGTTTGTTGCTCTGTTCCAAAGCCTAAAGAGCTGACCGCGTAGACAGCATGTTAATGCGTCCTGATGGGGCTGTTGTGTTAAAATGTGTCCTACCTCATTTAAAACCAAATTCTAAGGCAGCATCTCACGTATCCTTCACGGAGAAGACAATTCCAGAATACATTCTGACAAATGTAAAAATGTGAATGAAATCGATCAAGATGGTGTGAAATAACTAATGGACCCTAGAATAAAAAATAAAAAAAATAAATAAAAATATATATATATAATGTGCATTTACAACAATACTTTATGTTTGGCTTTCAGTTTTTTAAACTAGTGTTTCTAATACAACAATTTTTTTTTATAAATGTTACATCTTTCTCTCTTCTGATCAACCAATCTCTATATATTTTTTTTTCCTCTTTTGCTCTTTTGGAAAGTCATAGAAACTCTATTTTGAACTTTTTTCTTTTGCTATTAGAGCAACACTTTATTTTACAGTGTGATTGTTACACGTTACATGCAGTATTACTAGAGATAACTATAAATTATGCATAATTACATGCAACTAACCCTCAACCAAACCCCAATCCTAATCCTAACCCTATAGTAAGTACATGTAGTTACTTAATAATACTCAGTACTTAAATGTATAATTACAGTGTAACAACAACACCTTAAAATAAAGTGTAGCCCAGAAATTATGTTTATATTATATTTTGTAGTTTACATTCACCCAACTATGATGACTTCCACTTCTGAGAACAACCGGAAATGGGAAATGGGTTCATATGGTTATATTTCATCAAATACTGAAATTTATAAATAGTTCAAAGATTTCATGTACCCAATAATTGTATGTACTATGTATTTGTTATTATGTACACTCAAAAAATATTTAGGCTTAAATTTAAGATTTATGCGTTTGAATTACACAGTTTTAAATTAAACAAACTAATAAATTCAATTTGATGCATATTTCTCAGTCATAATAATAAAATAAAACAAGAAACAGGTCAAATTTCTGGACTCAAAAATAGAATGTCAGAGCTTAATATTAACTATCAACTATTTGCATCTATTTGATTTTACCTATATAATAATATTTTCAAAATGCATTTATTCAAATTGCTTAGGTTCAGTATATATTTGTTTATCATAAAAATGATTAAATGTATTCTGTTAAAAACTATGAACATGGTTAAAATCTGGTGAGCTGTATAACAAACTATATTCAAATAGTTGAAATAAGATTGAAACAAATTGGGTTTATATTATATATATATATTGTGTATTTAAAACACATTCAGTTATTAGTACTATTACAGAATTCCTAAATGTTTTGTTTATGTATGACTGAATTTTATTAGCAATTCAAATACATAAATCTTAAATCTAGGGCTAAATATTTTTTACATTTATTGTGTCGTTAACTTAGCAACATGCCCTTCAAATTCTTTCGGAGTTGACCTTAATTGTAAGGTTAGTTGACTTTTTTGTACCAATTATGCGCTATATGTGAGAGTTAATGTCTATGTAAAGTGTTTAAAATCAGCCACATGTGGGACTTCATTTCAGTAAAGAGAGCGTCTGTATAGGCAGTGGACAACAAGGCAGCTCACTAAATTTTGGAACAGTTCTTAAAGTCAACATGATTCAATAGCGATTAACAAAGAAACGTACCATCATTTCGAGATGTTCTTGAGGGTGAACTTGACCATCCAAAAATAGATGGCTTGCAATAATTCACCTTGATTTTAAAAGCAACATCAAAGTATACGTTTCCTTCGAAAGTCATAACTTTTGCATGTTTCTTGCATTGTTTCTCATCTCTCACCTTTTTTCATTTCTTCTCCTGCTCCCTCTTCACGTCCACCGATTCTCAATGATCTCATCCATCCGTAGATTGTGAGGAAGGTGGTCCGGAGAGGAAAAGGGGAGGAAGGGGTTCAGGAGCTCATCATAGAAGGGCTGCCGCAGGAGATCAGTGAGCCAGACGTTGATGGAGAGCAGTACATGAGCTATGCAGTCCTGGGCCGTGACAGCAAGGTGGGCTTTTGAGTTAGCAGAGCTGGTCACACTTTATATTAAGTGTCTTAAACTACTATGTATTTACATTTAAATGAATCATTTGATACAATGCACTTATTGGGCCCTATCATACACCTGGCGCAATGCAGTTGTGCACAAAGTGTGTTTTGCTAGTTTCAGCCCTACGCAGTTATCATTTTCACGTCCTGCGCCACGTTGTTTAAATAGCAAATGCATTTGCGTCCATTTGTGCGCCCATGGGCTGCTGGTCTGAAAACCAGGTATGTTTATTCTATTTTTGAGGCAACAGAAATAGACTGAGCCATTGACCAACTTGGTCTAAAGTCAATGGCGCAGTGTTTTTTTTTGTTATTTAAAGAGCACGTTAGTAATATGAGCCTATAGGCCGGTCCACAACGCACGTACACTTTGTCCCGTAGATGGTCTGCTTGCACTTTAACCTCGTGCACGAGCAGATCCTTTTACTCGCTAGAGAAGCGTTCAGTTTTTACGCTTGCAAATTTTCTTAATATTAGAAAAATATTAAGATTAGAAATATTAGAAATCTCTTAATATTACTCATTAAGAGAATAGGGACAACCCTTTTAGACCATGCGCCGGGAGCGCCGACCATTTTTCCTGTCATTAAACTAGCAAAAGTGGATTCAGACACGCCCTAGTGCACTAGTAAGACCATGCACTTAGATCCTTAAAATAGAGCCCATTGTGTACATACATGGTGGAGTGGAGTTAGACTAGTCTAGTAACTAGTTGGTTGCAAAATTTCAATTAGTCGTTGCACACATCTCTAGTTTTTACATTGTATTTATATTTAAAAATACCTGCATTTAATTACAGCTGTGATTCATTTCTGGAATTACATCTATAATCACTCTGTTACATCTTAACCCACTCTTAGACCAACCCATACCACCAAACCTGTGCCTAACCGTACCGTATCCCACCTCAAGTGTCAATCAACACAATAAATGCGTTACACCTAACAATGAATTTTTTGATGTAAGAACATAGCTGTTAAAGACACCTAATATAAAGTGTGAGCGCTGGGCTTGTTGCACCAGGACTGATAGGATTTGTTTTGAAGAGGAATATGTAAAGTGCGAGATGGTTGAATAAAATCAAGGCTCAGTAGACCAGGAGAACACCAAATACATAAATGCATACTTTTTCTTTGCATTATAGATCTTATAGAAGATGCAGCATATACATGTGATCCACATAAGAAGATTATAATGTATCTGCAAGAATGTGCCATGAATCATTTAAAGTTGCAGAAATTGCTTTTGTATGGAAGAAATAGAGTGAAAATATTGTGGCAAGTGTCAGAGGACAATATATGCTCTGGATAATGTGAGAAACTTGTAAGCCTGTAGATGCAAACTTTATTAAAATTGTCCTTAATATTAGACATGTTCAGCTTTATTATAACTGTGCTTCATATTATTGATGGCTTAGTATCATGTTAGGTAACGCTGGTCAGAATTGAATTGGTAATCATATCATTGGAGTTTAGTGTTTAGTTTCTCCACAATGTATCATTATACTTTCTCTTGGGCACTTTTGTCATTTCCTGAGTTTGTTTCCGTTCAAAAAGAGGAATCAGTCAGAACCGGGATTTGGTGGTGAACAACAAATAACACTGAACATTGCATTTTAGAGGCCAAATGTGGTGTCATGGTCACACTTTAGTTTGGGGAATACACCATGACTTTTGGCTCAATAAACTCCTAATTTACTGCTTATTAATAGTTAGTAAGGTTGTTGTTAAGTTAAGTTTAGGTATTGTGTAGGATTAAGGGATGCAGAATATGGTCATGCAGAATAAGGCATTATTTTGTGCTTTATAAGTACTAACAAACAGCCAATATTCAAGCTAAAAGCAACTTAATCGTGAGAATTGGTCCCCAAACTAAAGTGTTACCGGTGTTATTTATTAGACTGAATATATCTGGCTATATTCTGCCATTCTACTCTACTCAGACTACTATATCTGCAGTATTCAGTATGTACTGTGCATATTATGCGAACAATCTGCATGTGTGGAATACAGAACTATTACAACCGCCAAAATATAGCGTATGCAGAAGAGCACACTGGGAAAAATGAGCTTCTCTTTCCAGTGTTATAAATAAATTAGGAGCTACATGTTTTTCTTGACTCCTTATTTAATCCGACTGACAAATGGTGAGCCTTTTTGCACAAAATAAGATTATTATTTACATTTTATTTAATATAGGCAGAGGCTATTTGCACAAATTGCAATAAATGCTATTCACACAAAGTGCCAATAGCAGTATTTTCTTTGCACTAAGTGTAAATAGTATTTAGATGCTGTTTGCATGTTGATGTTGTTTGCACCTCAGTGTATTGTAGTAATTCATATAACAGTTTGCAATAATAACAACATGTTAACACATTATATTTATTAAAATCATAATTGGATGCCTCCTTATTGGGACATTATTGCCCTCCCCTATACCTACCCCTAACCCCTAACCCCTAACCCCTAACCCCTAACCCCGTACCCGATAAGCACTTTATTCCCACTATTAAATACCCTTTAGGCACTTTATTTCCACTCTTCAAGTATTTTCTTTAAATAAACTCCTCTCTGAGCTGATATGAGATGGGAAAAGGAAGAAGAATGGGTTGGGAATAAGGCGGATTTGAACTTGGGTTGGTTGTCAACTCAACTCAAGTCAAGTCACCTTCATTTATACAGCACTTTTAACAATATAGACTGTTTCAAAGCAGCCTTACAGTGATAATAGGAAATTTAAATAACAGATATTGTTTTGGCTTTACGGCAGCTCTAGAATAAAGTTATTGTCCAGCTAAAGTTATTCTGCATATTGTTTCACACACTAAGCTTAAATTAATATGCACTGTGTAGTGTATACTGTGGAGTATGTGGTCAGCAAAACATTAGTATTCCATTCTGAACATATTCTGCCTTGTAGGCCCTTGTAGATTTTGAGGAAATTACATCACCAGGTTGGTTCATATGTGACCCTGGACCACAAAACCAGTCTTGTGGGTTTTTTTATTTCAATTGAGATTTATACATTATCCATTGATGTATGGTTTGTTAGGATAGGACAATATTTGGCCGAGATACAACTATTTGAAAATCTGGAATCTTGTGCTGCATTCCCTCACAAAAATACAATTTTTATATATTTACGGTAGGAAATTTACTAAATATCTTCATGGATCATGATCTTTACTTAATATCCTAATGATTTTTGGCATAAAAGAAAAATGGATCATTTTGACCCATACAATGTATTGTTGGCTATTGCCACAAATAAACCCGTGCGACATGTGACTGGTTTTGTGGTCCAGGGTCACATATGTGATTCCTCTTTATGAGCGTCCCAGTTAACCCTCACTTCATTTGATGTTCATTATCATTTGTTTACATATGATTTATGTCAAGTTTCCCTGTATACGCTCGACTTTAATTAAACTTCTCTTTGCCCAGACTGTGAATGTGCCCGTCTGATGCTATTTGCTTTTTTTCTCTTTATCCTATCCCATTTATTTCCCCCCGTCTCTCTTCCGTTCTCACCCGTTCTTTGTTTTGTGTGCTCTTGCACGTTCTGCCTATATCTCTTTTTTCATTAACACCTCACCTAATTGTTTCACTCTGCCCTCTCCGTCTGTCCCGTTACCCTTCTTGTTTCTACTCGTTCACTCTCCCGTTGTCCTCCCCTGGATGGTCCCGTCTGCTCTCCACCGTAGCCGGATGTTGTGGATGTGAAGAGGGGAGGCGCTCAGATAGTGAAATGTGCGAGTCTACGGAGAGTAAAGCAGTGAGTCTGACTCGCGCCTCCCTGCAGGTACAGGACATTGCTGCACTTTGTGCTAATGTAATCCTGCTAACCAATGGGATTCAGTCGTCATTCTGAGCCATAAGACTATGGTGCCATAGGTCATTACCAGGACACGGTGCCATTTATGACGGAAAATCCTGGTATTAGGGACCACGATTGCTTCCCCAACAGTATTCAGACTAGTGATAAAAAAATATGGGTTTCTCAGTTGGACAATTCACAAGTAGATTCAATGTGTTTTGTAATAAATCACATATTTATCATTTAACATTATTTTAAGATGCCACCGCATAATGGGGTCGAACTGAAGTGCTGGGACATTGAAATATTTAGCATTTTTCCAGAAATACAATGTATTTTGATGAAAAAAACCTTGCATAGGTATTGAAAACAAGATATAATTTCAATAAAATCTGAATTTGGGTAGAATGCAAGGTTTTGATTTTGGTAATTAATTTGACAAATTTTATTCTGATATAAAACAATAATATAAATAATGTGACTACATTCTGTATCTTTTTCTATAGAAATATCTATTTACAAGTCATGAGGATATAACGCACCGTTCCTGAGAATGATCCAGGTATTCTAGTTTTAGGTTTTCTGAATATTTAAACATATTCAGATAAATCAAACTATCGAAAACTTAAACATACAGTAGTATTTCATTATCAAGCAGTACAGAGGCCATAGGAATGTAAATATATAAGGAGATTATACCAATAACCTGCTTAGTTGCAGGTAGTAAGTGTGTTTGAAAGGATCAATGTCTCTGAAAGTGAATCTCAGCTGAGTGAGCATGTAGGTATAGGCTATTGGAGGTATAGGCTATTATATGGCTATTATATATTATAGATTTTAAAATAAAGAAGAAGCACTAGTATTCAGGCATAGATATACATATAGGCCTATTGATTTTGTATAAGGTGTGCCTTCTGTTATGCCATTTGATGTTCTACTTTGACACATTTCACCTCACTGCATTAACTCCAGAATTCCTCTGACATCTTGTCCATTTCCAACTAATATATGTATATACAGTATATAAGTGTCCACTCAGAAGTTGTGTGCCCTTCCTCCTTTTTAACTTCAGAATAACTCTTGATTATGTTTGTTTTTTTAATCTTGTCGGAATCTTTGCAGGATTCTATCTATTCCTATCCTATGATAATTTGGAATCCTAATGAGATTAAACCATGTTGAAATGAGTATTTTTGTTGGATGTTGTGGAATATTTATCGAAATTCTATTGGTGTTGGAATAATGTGCTGGTACACCTAAAGCACTTTACAGCGGGAGCTTAAATTACTCCTTAAATTACTTAAAGGTACACTAAGTAACTTTTGGCCCTCTTGCAGTTACTGCATGCATTTTGTGGAAGAACATTGTTTTGGTTGTGCTTCGGCTCTGCGTGTCTGTGTGGATGAATATGGTTATGATGCTGCACATAAAACATTCACTATAGGCTTAAGGCCGCGTGTCCACCAATGTGCTTTTTCACGCGGCTGGCGTATTTTTTCAATTGTTTTCAATGGGAGCGCCGCGTTTTTAAAACGCCATGAGCGTAACGAAGCGCTGAACGTCTTTTTCACACTGAAGTGCTGAGCGTTCAGCGTTTTTTTACTGGTCGCCGAGAGTTGAAGAATGTTCTACTTTGGGTAAAACGCAGCGCTCATCACTGTCACTTTTTCCCAACCGTCCAATCACAGTGGAGAAGGGGTGGGACTAATACCACACCGACCAACCGCCACATTCTGCTTGTACAACGTCAACAGAGGACAACAACAAGCATAAGAACGGGAAAAAATCATTTAAAACAACAGCCAGAGAAAATACATTGCATTGTATTGACATTTTAATATAGAATCAACAGAGAAACAAAATGTGTGTGAAATGAGATACTAGCAACACTTTCGCAGATATTCTGTATCATAACAAGCAAAGTGTCTCAACTGAAAAAAAGGCAACGCTGCCAAAACGCTCTCAAGCGCCCACAGGCGTTTTCAGCAGAGCGCCTAGCGTTTTCAGCTGGCTAAAAATACTTTGGTGGACACCCGGCCTAAGAGATTTAACCAGTTTAGATGGAAAGGATCTCAAGCTGACTAGGTGAAGACGTTACAGTAGCTTTACCCATTAATAGACACGCTACTTCCTTGAGAGTAAATTCCATGTCAGCGCTACAACAACCATAATGAAATAACCCTTCACAATAGATGATGCTTTACAAGAACTCTGTTAGAGAGATGCAAAATATAAACACTTATAATAGGCTTACCATAGTGAATCAGGGTAAGACAAAACACCTTTTGGAAGAAGGATTGATGATGTATTGACTCGTTATTTAAATTGAGTTAATTTTGAACAAAACAAAGTTACATAGTGTACCTTTAGTTGACATTTTTCATATTGGGAACATCTTTATCCTATTATAGACTCTGAAAGATTCCTCTAAGTGTTGTAAACTACTGATGATTGGTGTCACTCAGACCTGTCAGAAAAGCATGCTGTATGTTTGTTATATTAAGCATAGTTGAAATAATCTTATAGTTGTCCAGTTGGAAAACCCAACTGAATTCAACTTAAGATCATTTATGCCCATTATCTGATCTAGACGGTTTGATCAGATGAACCACCGGTTTGTAGATTTGGTTTTGGCCTGGTAAGAGCTGGTAAAGCACATTCACTGCAAAAAAGATTTGCTTCCTCAGCATTTTTGTCTTGTCTTACAATACAAATATCTAAACCTTCTTAAATCAAGACATGTTTTCTTGAGTTGCTAAATGACATAAGATATATAAAATGTATCAAAATGAACAAATATCTGCCAATGGGGTCAGAAAAGGGAAAACATGTTTTTTTGTTGTTTTTTTACCGCACTGGTATATATATTTTTTTCTTAATTTAGACAAATTTTTCAGCAAACAAGACTTAGGGCCAGATTTACTAAAGAGGGCAAATTAGCATGAGAACATATATAACCAAAAAATAACCCAAAAAAAACAAAAAAGCGCAGATGTGAGTGTAAAGTTCTGCGTGTGATCTAATGATGACACACAAATTAAAGAATACAGACTCAGCCAGATCATTTCCATAATGACCAACACAATCTACCAAGAGCAGCGAAAATTAGCGACTGGTTTAAGACATAGATAAATAATGGCGCAAACACCAGTAAATTGACAAGTGCAAACCTTAGTAAATCACCTTGCATGATTCATTTAAATATTCTCCTCCCATAAATGTTGAGTCTGAAAGGGAAACTCCTACAAATGCATATGCAATAAGGTCAGCCGCATAAATAATCGTTTTTAATGCCTTTTAGTAAATCTTGGCCTTATTGAGTACCTCAAGTAAAAGCATCTTGATTTAAGAAGGTTTAGATATTTGTACTGGATAAAATATGAAGATATGAGTATGAAATTTGTTTTGTTTTTTTTGCTGTGTTGCACCAGCTACCACTCTCCAAAACATACACTGACCATGTCTTTAATCTCAATGCAAATGTCATGATTCTTTCAGATTGCAGCATTGTAACCTTCCTTTCTATTTTTCCAATAGGACTTGACACCTAGACCCAAACCATCCTTCACTGACACATGATGGGCGTCAAATAAAGAAGAAAACCGAAGTAGAGCGCTGGCGATAGGCGATGGATATCAACTACGAAAAAGAGATTTTAGGAATTTTTTTAACAAGCAAAACCAACACTAGAGGCTAGAGGCATGATTTCTTATAAAATGAAACCAAACAATGAAAAAAAGCAAGCATTTGAGAAGTGCTTCCTGTAATCTCAATATCAGCATGTGAAAGTGCTGTCGCATGGCCTGCCTTTACATACAGCACTGACTGCAAGCAATTATGAGGTGAGAAAATATTGTCGTACCGCAAGGGCTGTAAAATGGTGTGGGGAAGGACTTTGGCCAACTGGAAGCGTACGCTTGAGATCGGGGGGTTTTGGGGGCACGTGGGACACAAAAGCTAGTTTTAGTCCAATCCAGCAAAAGTTTCCTGAAATTTAGTCTTCCAGAACACACTAGTACTGAGATGATTTCCCACCAGGAGGAGTCTGACCCTCTTGTACTGGTATTATATTCATAATATGCACTCAAATATGATGTGAATGTACTCTCTCTCTCTCTGTGTGCGTGTGTTCTTCTTCACAGCCAAAAAAAAAGTGAACAATCTATGCGATGATTATGCTGCTGTCTCAATACTTGCTCCTGAAGTCTTGTCCAGTCCAATAGTACGTGTCTTGTGTATTGTAAAGGTATAATTGTGTAGCAAATGAGCTGTGAACTCCTGTGTTGCCTGAGATATGCTAGGCTCAAGGGTTTAAATGTGTTTCAGTGGGATACAGTACATTGGACATACTTTGAAATCACTGTGGGGATCTATATGTGCACGTTTGCAGATTATTTTCATGCATTCCTCTGTGTCATATGAACCCTGAGCTTCCATTTAATAACTTGATATGCACAGAGGAGCATAAAAGCATTATATTAACATTAACATTATCCACCATAAACGTTTGCTTTATTTCAAATAATCACTAGTAAGATTTCCTTCTGTATCCTTGAGAGCAAACAAAAAGCAATAAAATTATTTTTTCTTGTTTATTAGTTTAATCCGAATAGTTATAAGGTCTAAACTTTCAGTGAAGTAAAATGAACATTCCTTGTTTAGGAAAGAAAACAAAAAACGTTTGGTAACACTTTACAATAAGTTTATAGTTCACTACATTGGTTATCAATGAAAACTACTTCTAAAGCATTTATTAATCTTAGTTAATGTTCATTTCAACTATTACTAATACATTATTATCATCAAAACACTATATTATTTACAAAGAACAGCTGTATTTTATTAACGTTAACAGATTAATAAATACTATTAAAAGAACGAATAGGAGCTTTTTGTAAAGTGTTACGAGATGTGATGCCTTCAAAGGAAGAAAACTAGAACAGATTGAAACCATTTCAATATATTTAATGACATTAAACAATAACTTTGGCAGCCCAAAAATCAATATCATTTTCCCCTAGACATGTCACAGTTATTGGCATCCCTGCAACACAGTTCCAGTGTTAGTCCTTGTAATTATCCCATATCCATCTATAACTTCATAAATAGCGTCATCCGCATAGTGCAGTACGTGTGTACCATGAGCCACACATTGTCACCTCTAAAAAACCTGTTCATTGTTTTTAATTTTGCTCCCTATGCTGAATGAGGCTGTTTGGCTTATATTGATGTGTGTACCCATCATACAAAAATACATTCTTAGAATGTTTCGCAAACATTTCCATTAAGTTATGAAAACGTTGTTTCGGAATTTTCTCAGAACGTTCATAACATCCAGTTTTTTCAAATCTTTTAAAAACGTTTTTTCTTGGTTATGTGAATGTTAGAGAAAACATTAAGGGAATGTTTGGTAACACTTTAATTGAAGGTGACATAGTTACACATTACTACATGTATTTACTATATTAATAACAGCAAATTATGCATAATTACAAGTAACCCTAAACCAAACCCTAACCGTAACTCTATAGTAATGTAATTAATTATTATTACTCAGTAGTATAAGTACATTGTCACCTTAAAATAAAGTGTAACCGGATGTTTTATGGGAACATCACTTCTGAGTGTTCTCTGAACCATCTAAACATTCAGCTAAATGTTATAAAAAATATAAATAATATTTTTATATATATATATATACACTATACTGCCAAAACTATTGGGACACCCCTCCAAATCATTGATGTTCACAGGAGTTCCAGTCACTTCCATGGCCACAGTTGTATAAAATCAAGCACTTAGGCATGCAATGAACCAATCACAAACTGGCTTATCCACCTGGCGCACTATTGGCGGGTTTAATCCAATCCAATTCCTTCTAACCTCTCGACGATGCTCAATGGCTTCTTTAGTTTAGCAAAGGAATCGCTCGAGTGGGTGTAAATACTGCTCGCTTTCATGTTTTGTTGCACAACCTGCAAAAATCGCTGGATGCCATTGCTGCTTCTGCAAACTGCTGATCAATGCTCCAAACCAACACGTTTGTGGACACGTTTCCTGCCTGGAGTTTTCGCTGCAAAGTACGTCACCCGGATCGCTGGTCTGATTGGTTGAAGGACTATCCAATTGCGAACAGAGTGATTTAAACTATGCCCGTTGAAAATACAGAGCAGACTCCCCAGACTAATGTTCAGTCTTAAAAGATTGAGCTTGGTCTAGTGATAGCCAGACTAGTGATAGGTTGCCACCTGTGCAATAAGTCCATTCGTGAAGAGTCTGGGTTTGGCGGTTGCCAGGAGAACGGGACTTGCCTGACTGCATTGTGCCAACTTTAGTGGAGGGGGGATTGTGGCGTGGGGTTGTTTTTCAGGGGTTGGGCTCGGCCAGTTCCAGTGAAAGGAACACGTAATGCTTCAATACCAAGACATTTGGACAATTTCATGCTCCCAACTTTGTGGAAACAATTTGGGGATGTTCCTGCTCCAACATGACAAAGCTGGGTCCATAAAGACATGGATGAGTGAATTTGGTGTGGAGGACTTGACTTTCCTGACCTCAACCCGATAGAACACCTCTGGGATGAGTTAGAGCGGAGACTGCGAGCCAGGGCAAATGCACTTCTAATAATACTCATAAACACACTCCTAAACCTTGTGGAAAGCCTTCAGAAGAGATGAAGCTGTTATAGCTGCAAAGGCTGGGCCAACTCCACATTTAACCCTACGGATTAAGAATGGGATGTCTTTAAAGTTTATGTGGAGGTTAAGTTATTCATGTAGAGGCAGACCTCCCAAAACTTTTGGCAATATAGTGTATGTATATATCTTTTTCCTCATTATTATTGCATTATATTTTTACCAAAAGTCCCTTTGGTAAGAAAAGTAAATAGAATTTTTATGGGATTTTTATCATTTTTAAATTAGAATTTTTAAAATGTCTACGTGAAAATGAATGGCAATTAGATGGCGTTCACAAAATTGTTCTTTGGGTGCCAATTATTGGTAAAATATTTTTTTAAACAACTTGACTGAAAGGTTAGATTTTCCTTATCTTTTTAGCATAACAAACAACATTGGTTATTAGTATATTTTTTCATTGCCTTTTTGTTCACCATTACAGGTGATGCCAATAATCATGGCGTGCACTATATCATGTTTTTAAGGAAAACCACACAGTCTGTATTTTTATCATTAATAAGATTAGATGCCTAATAATTTTATAGGCACATGCAACTCTTAAGCTTGATGAAGACACGCAGCCACTGAACACTGTGATCAGACTGTCCTACAGCAGAACAGATCTGACTTCATACACACACACACACACACACACACACACACACACACTGAACTATAATGTGGATTATCTGGATTTGCACTTAAGTTATTCTTCTCCAGCAATTCAACCACTCGTCTCTTTCTTCAGGAGGTTTTTTGCAGCAACTGCCAGTCAGTCCAGTTGTAGACTGTATATTGATGCTCATCTCGTCACTATATCTTATTATGCAAACAGCGATTGGTTGGCCATCATCTCGACTGATGCCCTGATCATCAGATCCAACATCTGACAAATCAACTATAGTCCTTATATGTTAGTATTAATGCAGCAAACCCCTTCAAGGCTTTCATTTATATTGACTTTATATTGAATTAGCAAAGACTCGTGACTGCATGGCCTCCATGCAAACTATCTCATTTCATTTTATGTTACGTCTGAGTACAGCATAGATACTTGATCCTGAAATTATCCTGTGATGAAAAAACAACGGAAGCTACATTTTCAGGCGTTTCAGATGTGTGCAAATAAAAATAAGATTCTGTTAATATCATAAAAGCACAATACCAAATATAGGCCATTTATTGTAGCATTGTGTGTAATGCCTTAGCATTGTTATTCCATCTTTGTTATCCCTTGTTCAAGTCACATGAATAACACTAGATTGAAATTTTAATTTTTACAGTCTCGAATTATTAAAGGAATCATTTAATATAAGGATGCACTCATAAAAAATGCATGTCTTCCATCAAAAAAAATTAATATTTTTTTATTAATCGTCCATTTTACAGATGGATTATTAAAGGATTTTTTTTATTATTATTTTATTTTTATGTTGCTTGGACTCGCTGCATGGTAAAATAACTTCCCAACCATGCAGTAAAAGTCTAGATGTCAACGAGATCTTTGTTCATATTCTATGTGCTTGTGTTTCCCCATAAATTCCCATTTATATGCTTTGGGTTTTTCAGCCAACTTGACTAGAGTTTCTAGGTAATAAAACAAATCCAGCCAGTGTGCTGGCCTTTAGTGGATCCTCCTCCCTCCCTCGAGTCCCTCATGAACGAACCCAAAGCGCACAGATCAGACGGGCCGGTCCGTTCCAGTATGGCAGCAAGGATTCGCCAGGTTAGAAATGCAGTTTGATGTCCAAGCAATGGTTTGAAACAACCTCTTGCAAAAAAATGTGAACTGCTGCAAAACGAGAGAATATTTATACTCCTATTTACTACAGAATGATTTGAAATCAATATAAACGCAATAGCATATTACTTATGAAAAGGAATGCAAAATGCACACTTGCACAGAAAAGATGTTTTTAATACATCTTTTAATACATATATATATATATATAATTATATTTAATTAGAATGCTTTGCACTTGCAAATGGGAATTTATGACCTGCTATTTGGGAATATGGGAATACTTTAATGTCATGGATGTACTTATAGCATCTTAGCAAACAAGACTTCAGGGGGTTGCCTGTGGGAATATAGAAGCATTGTGCTTCGTTCATTTTATTTATGTATTTATTTTTATTGCTACTATAGGTCTTTGAATCAGACAAGGTTTTAAATGTCTATATAAATATATAGAAATATTCAACCCTGTACACCAGCTGAAGATACATTTACAGAATTAATAAAGAAATAAAAACTGGCGTTGTGTGATCATCCTTTATTTTATTTTATTTTTTTAACTTACTGTCCTCTTGTACAATAGTTATTGCTTTAAAGGAAGAAAACTAGAGTATTAAACTTGGCTAAAAGCTTACTGAGATTTTTCTGACCAAAAAAAAAAAAAAAAAAAAATCTTTTTTTTTTGACTTTTTGTCATTTTTTGTATATATATATTTTTTTTATAATTTCTAGTTATCTGTAGTTATTATGTTTAATATGTGAATTGAAATCAGTTGTGTACCATTGTGTTTGTTTTACTTTAAATCATTCTTGTGCCCCTGATTTCTTGCATATGAAAACCTATTAAGAGGATAAAAAACAATAAAACCTCACAATGCATATTACAATAGTATAATGTAATGCCAAATGCTTGACTTCCCTTGGTTGTGATTAAATATAATCCCGAAGCCCTTTGACAGTAATAGTAAGCATGTTACAGACTCACGCCTAACGTCAGCTTTATTGTTCAGCAAGTTTTCAGACCACCCAACTCTCATGATGACATCTACACACACCGTGACGATCCAGACACCTCTACACACCACCCGTCCTTCACACACTTTTGCTTCTCAACACCTTTTAGTGCACTTATTCTCCCAGCCCCCATCCTGCGAGGGTTTGGGGTGCTTCCATTAGACAAAAGGACCCAGACAATGTTTGTGTAGAATTTCTAGAAAACTTTATCAAGCCTGCTGATAAGATGGTAAAAAACACATTTCACATTTAATTTCACATCACATTTTATCACATTTTTCTTAAACGTAATACACCCGTATGTACATGAAGTAAAAAATATACACTCGCTTAAAAAATTCAAAATATTTACAAGTGTTTCTTTTAAATATTAAATATTTCCATACTTTTGACAATATTTCAGCGGTTCTCATTTGAAATTCTCCAAAAACATGTGCTTTAGTTCAGGAACAGAATTATGGAATGTTTTTGTTCACTCTTAGGAAAAAAGTTTCATTTGGGTTCTAAATAGAACTCTAGGGTTCCGGACTCAAATTTTAAAGAACGCTTTAAGCCAAAAATGTTCTATATAAGGAGAAATGTCGACCTTTTGCGTACTTTCATGTTTAACAGGTTATTTACATTTTTGTAGTCATAAAGTATGTTTACGAGCTATTTACTTAATAATTTTTTCAAATGTATTAAAACAAAATGAATTAATTGAAAATAAATGATCCGATGATGTGAACCCCTTTTAGGTCCTATAGAACCTTTTTTGTAAGAGTGTATATATGTGACCCTGGACCACAAAACCAGTCACATGTCGCACAGGTCAAAATTATAGATTTTTCTTTTATGCCAAAAATCCTTAGGATATTAAGTAAAGATCATGTTCCATGAAGATATTTTGTAAATTTCCTACCATAAATATATAAAACATGTATTTTTGTGAGTGAATGCAGCACAATCGCCAACATAAATGCACAACTTTAAAGGAGATTTTCTCAATGTTTCAATTTTTTTGAACCCTCAGATTCCAGATTTTCAAATAGTTGTATCTCGGACAAATATTTCAAAAAATTGACCCATGTGACTGGTTTTGTGGTCCAGGGTCACATATTCTGAATATTTTACATGATCAGCCCTCTGAAAGTGCATCATCAGGCTTCAGTCTTCAGTGACAGCCGCACTCCTCCACGATCATGTCCTCGTGATGCCGCATGACCACACCGTCTCCTTCATAGTACAGCATGGAGAGCGAGCTGAGGCGCGTGGGCACGCAGGACGGGCAGCTCACGCGCTCCGGCTGGAAAAGCTTCAGCAAGCTCTGGAGAGAGAGAACGCAGAACGTGAGTTATAACCCAATCACTGTCCCTTATAAAGCTTTTCATTCCAGAGCGTTTGACGTGTCGTTGGACCGGGTCATATTTCACCCCACAAAAAATTCCATTAAGATATGTTATGTCTTTCATCTCAGAATTGATTCTTTACTTGATAGTTTACTATAACCATAGGACAAAAAATCATCCTGTAAGCTTGTTTTTATTAAAATCAGCATCAAATTACAGGCATTACAACAAATACTACTATGATGAATTAGTTACTTTAATATTTAGATCATTTTCTTTCTTTTTTTGCAATATTTAATAACTTTAAAGTTATTTGCAATAACTTTAATATTTAGATCATTTTCCTTCTGAATTTTGTCGTTAAATGACACTGACATTGACCTGACCACTGTTCAGTATCTCACCTGCATATATGCGTGGTTGGTTGGGTTGAAAGACTCATCCAGTGGACTTGGACATTGGCCTTCGCATCGGTATGCGTTATAGCGCTTCGGGTGCACGATCCACTCATCCCATCCAATTTGATCGAAATCCACCCACATGTCGACTCGCCGGCAAAGTTCTCCTTGATGTTGCTCTATTCCCGTGGCGTTTCTGTCGTCCGTCTGGATGCGCATCCTCTCGACCCGGTTCCTCTTGTGTCGACGGCCTTGAGCTGCGTCTGGAGCCCGGCTCAGGATGACATGTCTGGAGTGAGCAACTGTGTTCATCAAGCTGGAGGCCCGTTGGCCACTGTGGGAAAACTTGTTTTTGTAGAAAACTACAATCATAACTCGTTCTGCTGTGGGATGCTGAATTTTTCGTCGCCAACTCTTCGTAACCGGTTCAATTAAGCCTTCCCCGCTTCCAGTGTCCTCACTCTTTGTAACCGGCTCTGTTAAGTCTCCGCCGCTTCCAGTGTCCTCTCCATCGTCTGGTGTCGGGATGTTCTCGGGAGTCTCCGTCCCCTGACTCAGCCAGTGTTGGAGCAGCTCTGTGACGTTGAAAACCCTCCAGGTTGATGCTGGAGAGCCGGGCACCGACTTGATGCTGCCCAGAAAAAGTCTCTTAGTGCGACAAAACACTGAGTCTGACTCGCAGTCCCGTTTACGCGAGTGGAAGATGTCCACCATGACGCGTCTGGATGCAGAAAACGCTGGGAGGCGGATGCGGAGCTCCGAAAGATGAATGTCGTCACTCGATGTCGAGAGGGAAGACATGTCAAAAGTGACGCTCCATCGCTCACCAGTTTGATGACAGTCTGGAAAATAAAGAAAATGGTCGTGTCACCTCTTGCAATTAGCTACTAGTGAATAAATAGAAAAGAAAATAAGACACACGATTAAGCTATAGTATGTAAATATTAAGTCAAAAATACAATATTAACATTAAATGATAAAAGAATCAGTTTCACTTTATTTCGATGGTCCACTTTACAAATAACTGCTACCTTTACAACTACATGTCAAATAACTCTCGTTAGAGTATTAGTATAGGCTACTGTAGTAGAGTTAGAGTTAACAACTTGCAAAGTTAGCTACTAGTCAGTAGAATGTCTGTTGAGGAGCATCACAATAAAGAGTTAGCAGATATTAAACAGACAGTCTAGTAATACTCTACTGAGAGTTAGTTGACATGTAGTTGCATAAAGTGGATCATTGAAATAAAGTGTTACCAAATTATCTTCCCTTTTCCCAATTACAAATTGAAGATCCATAATATTTGAGGTTGTGTTGTATGGCCATTATATTGTTAAGAGTTTCTCCTTAAAATGTAATAGGGTTTCATTTTGGTGCACAAGCATTAAGGATTCTTGCAGCGACTCAGTTTCTAATAAGTTGTTGTAACACTGAAATAGATCGGAACGCGACGCAACTACAAGAACGCGTCATGCGTGAACGCGCCCTAAAGTCAGGGTGAAGTAAAATTTAAAATAAAAAAAATAGAATAAATTATATTATGTATAAATTATCAATTATAAGCAAACGAAGCCTAAATGTAGAATGTCTAAATAACCACGCACATATTACTACCATTTCTCAACAGCGTTATTCATATTTCTTTTACGCTTCACATTATTTTCGGTGATTAGGCCTATTTTTAAAAATAAACTTGAAATTGGTTATAATGAAGTGGGTGGACTGTTTTCAACAGGTTTCGTGAGATCCCCTCAGGTTCTGTCAGAGCCAAATGTCAGCGCTGTCAGGATGGAGGAGCTGCTTGACAGGAGATGTGTATTGAACCTCGCGCTAACAGACGTCTGAAGAGCTAATACACACACCCGTGTACATAAAACAGCCAGCTCTTTAAAGTCGAATAAGCATTGTGACACTACTGAGTTGTAAAATCTGAGGGTCAGATAGCAGATAATGAGCCCACAAGTTCCCCAGATGCGGGACTTTAGGCTACTCTTCTTTCAAACGCGTTGAATATACATCCATCAAGACTTTATCAACGTGTTGTTAACACCAAAAAAATGTCTTGCTAAAATGTTATGCAGTAGTCAAATTGTTTTAAAAAAAAAAAGCATTTAATTAAAAAGGCATTTTATATTGTATAGTTATGTGCTGAATCTATGTAGCATAGCCTACTTATTATAGTTAATACAATAACTGGGTATATGTATTAATATAGGTATTAATACTCGGTATTAATGCAGAACCTACCCCTAAACTTAACCTTAACTCATGACCTTTTATTATACCCAGCACTTTCTTAAGATGCATAGGCCTACACTTACAAATGCACATACTATAAAATAAAGTGCAACTACTTTGATATAAACTACAGTATGGTCCTGATGGTGAATGATTAGTCATGTCATGTACCATTAGCATGGCACTTTAAGGTATAACCTATTTCCAAGAGTGTAGTTGCCACACGCCACATGGATTGTGGTACCATTTTGGTTGGTGGTTACACTTTATTTTGCAGTGTCCTTGTTACACATGTAATTACTGTAGTAATAACTATAAATTATGCATAAGTACATGCAACTAACCTTAAACCAAACCCCAATCCGGTTACACTTTATTTTAAGGTGTCATTGTGTAATTATATATTTAAGTACTGAGTAATATTAGCAACTATATGCACTTACTATAGGGTTAGGGTAGATTAGGGTTTGGTTGAGGGTTAGTTGCATGTAATTATGCATAATTTACTGTTGTTACAATGGTAAGCATGTAACATATGTAACAAGGACACTGTAAAATAAAGTGTTACCAAATAAAGTGTAACCTTTTATTTTACAGTGCTGTTCCCCATGTACATATTATGATAGTAGGCTAATTCAAACAACTGGGTCACTAACCCTGAACCTACCCTAAACCTTAACCAGTGTAGTTACCTTATATTACCTGTACACTGTAAGTGCACGTACTGTAAAGTAAAGTGCAACTGATTTGATTTAATTTTGCATACAGAATAAGTAAAGGAGGTTAAAGCAAGTGCATGTTTTACCTTGAGCGATCAAGCTGAGGATGAAGTCAGCCTGCTGGACAGTGGTGTTGTGGACACTGGCTGGAGAAGGGCTCGTGCTCCCGCTGAAGTCTCTGTATAACTGCATCATGTACAGCGGGTACCTCGGGTACATCTGGAGACTGTAGTCAGAATATGACCCTGCGAAAGCTCTGTGATGTCCTCTCTGACTATCGATCTGGACGCAGTCCACGTGTATCAGAGAAACCACCAAAGTGGCGAACAATAAGATCGGCATTGCGAATCAATGAAGTTTTCAGCTGCGACTCTTTCTCTGCGCGCCTGTGGTCCGAGTGATCGGGGTGTCCAGGCTTCGGACAGCGCTTTTAAAGCGCACAGCTGGCCCCTGATGACCCCTGTCATCCTGTAGTGTCCAGGAATCCCTGTGATCCATGAGGCACATCAGAGGAGAGCAGAGCTGTCAAGTTCACTGCTTCTGGAAACTGTGCAGGCTTTAAATGCGCGAGGCGTGAGAGTCTCGCGCTCGAATGTGCTCGCGACATCCTTTGATTCCGGCCCACCCAAAGGTGAAGCGCCGCGTTTATTCAACATTTGTTTTTATATGAATGCACAAGGCAACATTCAAATACGAATGCTTATTTTAAGGCCATTGCAATATGATTTTATAGTAAATTTGGTATTTATTTATATTTTAAATATGTTTCGTCAGGTACTGGGACCCAGGAATAGACATTTGTCGTCTGTAGTGCATTATATGTTAGTGAATTTCTCTGACATCACATGTCAAAGTTTTAACTCTGGATGTCCTGTAAAAAGCACATATAGGGCTTTCCACAGACACCAGATGTTTGGAGGTTTCACCATGACAACAACTTCTCTTTGGTCTTTAAAAATGACTGAAATTAATTTAGTGATCAAATTTAGCACTCTTGTGGAAATATGATATTTTACAATTGTCATTTAAATCTGACAAATTTCACAAATAAATCAACATCTCAGGAAAATGTTATGGGTTTTCTAATCAAAGTATGACTTTTAGAGACACCTGGACTTCAATCATGTTTATAAATATGGAAAGAAATTACTTTATATGTCAATATTCCTATGCAATATTAAATAATATTATGAATATGTTGCTAATTATTACTCCCATTATTACAGTTCTTTTTTCATTACATATTGCCCCAAGAACACATTAATATGCAAATCAGATACAGTGTATAGATCCATTGTATAGAATGGGACTACACATTTATGGCCATTTTACCCACATATTACATAAAGGAAAATGGTATATCAATTCATTTCATTATAGATTTCATAACATAGTTGAGAATCATTTAAAAAAAATCCTGAAACCTAAAAATGTATTGGTGAATGAAATAAATGTCATTTCAAAATGTTCAATTTTTAAAAACAATTATTGAGTCCTGGTTTCCACTACATAACATGAATAAAATATATGTTTTTCATTTGTTTCTTATGCTCTAGTCTAAACAATGTAATGACATGAAAAAATACTAAATAAAAAATAAATAATTCAGTGTCTCAGGAGGATATGATAATAATAGGGTGTTTTAGATTTTATTTATATCCATCAGCCCATTTGTGTATGTTTGGTAAGTGTTTGAAAGGAGATATATAGGGCTTATAAATATGACATAAATAATCTTTTTTTACAACATATAGCCTTAAACATTCACACAAAATGTAACCAAATGTAGTATTTAGGGTCGTTTGAAGCTTTGGAAAAAATATTTAAATGGCTTTAAATTCAATTTAATTTCATGACACATATTAATGCATGTTCCATTAAAAGCCTCTCACTATTGCAGTTCATAGGCTCCTTTTAGCGAATCAGGCAGACAGTCACGATCTGGTGCTTTTACTTCCTCATCAAAATACAATAAAACGTTTGGGTTAACCAGTTGCACACAGACGACATCGGGTTTATGAAACAGCACATCTCAATCCTGAGACCGATTCAAACATCATGCAGTTCGCCATCGTCTCTTTCTTTCTCTTCACTTCTACCCTGTCCTCAGGTAGGAGAGTTGAAATATTACCTAAAGATGGCTATGTGATTTTGTGCTTTTTTAATACAGTTGAATTAAAAAAGCTTGCAGGCGATTTCCTGGTAGCCTATCTCTAAGTCAATTCCATATTAGCTAGAAATACTTTACATGCTCTGGTTTCTCTATAGGACGGGCAAGAAATGTAGACCTTCGGCCCACAGAACCACGAACATCCAGCCTTTCCACGGTGAGTCGCGAGTGCTTGAATATGACCACTTGCATTTACAGTAGCAACAGTGCAGATGAAAACTATCCCTTTACATAGCCTACATTTTCATTTATGTCATAAACTACAGGCATGCCAGCATACACCTAGTTAATCTTTACATTGGCTATATTAAAGGCTACTTCAGAAGGGAATCACAGATGCTTTTATAGGGATAGTTCACCCAAAAATGTGAAAAGTCAATGGGTCTATCATTTGAGGGTGAGTAAATGATGAACTATCCCTTTAACAATTCAAGAACTCGTTGAATTCTCAGTATTGCCTCAAGACACACTATAGCAGACATTAACTTCTGAAGACCATTTTTTCCTCTCGTGTCAAACACTGCAACAGCGCAGCAACATGTGAAGAGATTACTCGTTTACTGTTTCTTCCATTTGGCTGGAAATGAAACTTGCGCACAGGAACTAGACTAGGGCGTATACACAATCAACTGAATTGACAAACTATTTCTTTCTAGATTTATCAAAGGTCTAATTTAATTCTCCAATTTAACCACTGTATATATATATATATTTATATATGTAAATATTAGTTTTTTGTCCATATCACCTACAAGTTGCTTCCACCTTATTTATTATTCGCAAGTTTTCTAACTTTTCTTATTGCTATTGCACTGAAGGCCTTGCACTGTCACAAGCTGTGTTGGGGAAAGTTACTTTAAAAAGTAATGTGTTACAATATTGTGTTACTTAGTTACTTTTTATTGAAAGTAATGTTATAGTTGAACAATTCTGAATATTTATCCTAATTTTATTGTATGCAAATACAATGACAATAAAGGCTTTCAATAATATTGCGTTAGTTCCTTTTAATCGAAAGTAATGTGTTACAATATTGCGTTAATATTGTAACATTACTTTCAATAAAAAACACAATATTGTAACATTACTTTCAATACAAAGTAACTAGCACAATATTGTAACACATTACTTGTCATAAAACTGTGTCAGTTACTTTTTATTGAAAGTAATGTTATAGTTGAACAATTATGAATAGTTATCCTAATTTCATTGTATGCAAAATTGCAAATACAATGACAATAAAGGCTTTCAATAAAATTGCGTTAGTTCCTTTTAATTGAAAGTAATGTTACAATATTGCATTACTTAGTTTTATGACAAGTAATGTGTTACAATATTGTGTTAGTTACTTTTTATTGAAAGTAATGTTACAATATTGTGTTTTTTATTGAAAGTAATGTTACAATATTGTGTTAGTTCATTTTTATTGAAAGTAATGTTACAATATTGCGTTGCTTAGTTACTTTTATTGAAAGTAATGTTATAGTTGAACTATTATGAATAGTTATCCTAATTTCATTGTATGCAAATACAATGACAATAAAGGCTTTCAATAATATTGCATTAGTTCCTTTTAATTGAAAGTAATGTGTTCCAAGATTGCGTAACTTTTCTCACCAGGGCTGGGCTTATTTGGGCAAATGTCAGGTCTTCTGTAATTCTTGGTCAGGTTCTGCTCCATTTGGACCATTAGTAGACAGATTCTCATTTGTCACTGTCTTATACTAATCTGTATAAGGTTTCAGGAAATTGCTACCCTTCAAATAATAAAAGATCATATCAATATATAAAATCTGACTGTGATCCTTAAAACAAGATTTGAGAATATGGTAATTTTTACACTTCCTTCTTTCTATTAAAGATAGATTCGTTCTTTGACCCGTCCAACCCTAGAAAAGAGGTTGTGAGAGTTTGTGGTTTTGTGTTAGAAACTGCAACACATGGTATGCACTAATCTTTCTCGTATTTTACCACGCAGACTAATAAACAAAGCACTGAAATGCACCAAATTGAAATGTGTTTAAAGGTTTTATGCATATAACATCAAATCAGTTTAGAATATAACCTTATACCACTGTCATCATCCTGTAGATGAACAACATGTGCAGCGATTGCAACAAGATCGTACAGTTGTTGACGGACATGCTCTCCAGTCAAGACACTCAGGTGATATTGTGTGTGATGTGTACTATTACTGAAACATTTAACGCAACACTTTCGGTAAATCAATGTTTAAAACTGTAATTTTATTCCAGTGTTTGCATGCTTATTTTCTTAATGCAAGACCTGGTAATTTCCTTCTGTTCAACACAATCTCATGCCAATAATTCACACCAGTTTATATGATGTCCTTCATGCTTTCACACAATCTGCTTACGCCACAGTCGTCATACTTGTAGAGAAGTGAAATTTCCAGCTGCATTATTTTCAGTCTTTCTTATGCCAGCCGAGTGATGTAGTTTCTGTTTCTGTAATAAGTTGCTTTTGAATAGAGGCTTCAACTAAATTACATGATCTTTATTATGAATGATTTGGAGTTGGTAATATATTGATCTTAAATTGTTCCCTCTTCACAGCATCTTATTGAAAACGCTTTGGACAAGTTTTGTTCTGAACACCCCGTCATCCCGCTGTGTATGGATGGAGCAAGGACATATGTGCATTTGGTCATCAAATATTTCAGTGCATTTGCAGTGAGTTCATTCCAATTTGACTTTATCTGACTTTCTTAAATCTAAATCCTTAAAATATATAAACATGAGCAATATCTTCCTTACATGAATAATACCATAGCACTGAAAACCAGATGTTTTTAACCCTTGTCGCAGAATCAAAATGGTGACATATGCTCAATGTTGGGACTGTGTGGCGTCCAGTCTGAGAGAGAAGCGCCGGCAGAGCTCATGGTTGGCCTGAATGAACATGGTTTACTCTATGCAAAACCCTCAAGAGGAACTAGTCAAGAGGTACGTGTTAGACAGGTCAAAGTTTACACAGTTTTAGACTTGAAAAACTCATCACTCAGACCATCTGAATCATTGCTTTCCAATGAAGGCTGTAAAAAAATGGATTGATTTAAGCGGGGGGAAAAAATTCTCCAAAAGTAGTTTTTTTCTCTCTATCCCTCATCAAATGGGAGTTTTTAATCCTTGCACACTTGGGGACTAAAGATAACAATTATTATGGCATGACTTTCAATTAACTTTGATGAAACTTCTCAGGAGTGGACGAGATTACTAAAATCTTAGTCATCAATGATATTATAAATATAGCAGTGAACATCATCTTATCATAATTTTAGCTGAAATTTGTCACTGCAGCAAAATGTTATGAATTGAAACCAACACCATACAGATTTTACAATCCTCAATATCACCACAAAACAAACGACTAACTTAAATCTCCAACTTTACATACAAACATTTAGTATACCCACATAAAGCAATATTTGAGAGTCACATGCATTACATATTCAAATGTATCTTTTTTGATGTAACGAGTAAAGTTTGTAAAAACTAGTCAAAAACGCATTACTTTAGAAATTTACACATTCATATTTGAGTTACTGTTTTTACAAAGTAATGCACATTACTTTTCAGTTTAATTCATTTGCTTAAACATTTTTCTTAACTCTTTCCCCGCCATTGACAGAATTTTTACGAAATCCATGTTTTCACTGTTATATGGTAGTGGGCGCTATTACACATCTTCTGAAAGAGTAATGAATCTCGGGATCAAAACACAGGCGAAAAAAAGCAGAAAAAAGCGATAAACGCATTGCTTATGCATGTTGTAGTCTAAAACTGATTTTCTCAGCTTGTTGTTCAAAATGTTGCATTTTTATGAAACTTACCCACATTTAAGTCTTGTTAAAAAAATAAATGCATGAAACTAGAAGAGAAAAAAAAAAAATATATATATTCATGCAGAAAAATATTCTGAGGGCCTTAAGTTTTGTGAAAAGTGCTTAGGATATACAGTAATAATATTCTAAACGTGTTTTTAAAAGACAATAAAGATGTCTTTTAGTATGTTGCTGAATGCATTACTGCATTAAAAGCATGCACACACACACACAAAAACACCTGTAAGGCCTGAAGGAGAGCCAGCCTCAACCAGGTGAGGAAAAGTCATGGAAAAAGCATAAAAATGCATTACTCGCCACAAAAAGTAACTGTTCCTTTTGCTTGTAACACAATATTGTTACACATTACTTTTAAAAGTAACTTTCCCAACACTGATATTTACTATATAGCAAATCTCATCTGGTTAATCCTTTATATCATCGCTAACTGTAAACTATCCTATCGCCTAGCTCTAATCTGCTCAATGTGGACTATAAGGCATTTAGGTATTATAAACTATAACATTATGAATTTCTGCAAAGCTGTTGTGAAAAGTGCTATGCACTATTTTGGTTTTATTGGGAAACAAAATTCGTGATACATTCAAGTATCTTTAAATTTGAAAAGAAAAGGTTTGAGACATGCTACTAGTCTGAGTAGTTCTAGCCATAAAACACATTTAATAAAGCTCACATGTTCTACTTTGTTTCTTAGGTTCATGACAATCCCCTCTGCACCTTCTGTCTGTTCTTCATAAAGACACTTGAGAGCATGTTGCCAGTAAAGAGAACTGCAGTAAGATATTTTTTTTACTTGTTAATATGTTCATATTTTAATTAGCACCTGCGTGTTAAACGCTCCTGGGTTATTTTTCCATTTGTTCCGTCTTGTTTTAGGAGATTATAGAGAACCTTCTGGAGAAAATCTGTGATCATTTGCCTGAGCATTATAAGGAAATGTGTGACACCTTCATAGAAACGTATGGAAAGAAGCTGATCGATCTCCTGTTGTCCTCTCTCCCTCCACACACCATCTGTGCAGCTCTGGGTGTGTGTCTCTTCCCGGAGACTCCCATGACATGTGAGTAGTGTGAGTGCCATCAGTGCCACAAACTCACGGGAAACTGCTTTACGTTTTGGAGAATTGGTGGCTCGTGAGATTGGGTTGATCAGTGACCACAGTCTTTTCACGTAGAATAGTTTCTGTGGAAATCAGTAAGAGACTGAAAGTTTAAAAAATATAACCCAATCTTAATCTTAATTTTAGATATATATTCCCCTTTTAAAATTTTGTTCACTACCTAGTGGACCTTTGTTTTTGAGCACATGCGCTCTTGTGGTGACGTTTTCACACGAATTTCTAATTTCATTCAATCTGTCAATGAACCAAATAAAAATCGCATTGTACAAATTAATAGGAAACGCCACTTGGTAAAATAATCTCATGAGATCGGTTCATCAGTCTATCATATAGACTCGTAGCTTTCAAACTGTGGCAATGTGTTGACAAATATTTGAGCAATCTGTCAAAAACTTGTTTAAAACTAAACATTTGATTGTCATTTATTAGGCATATAACAAACTGAAACAACTTAATAGTCTTTATTGACACATAATAACCAAATAACATAATATTTTGTATGGCGTTCTTTGGACAGTCTCTGTTGTTATTGACTTCCAAATAGTTTCTGGTTGTTCCCAAATACTTTTTGATTGAACTTTGGTGCGATCTATCTTTGAATCCACCAAATCCCCAATTTGTTCAATGGGATTCAAGTCCGGACTATGACTTGGCCAACTGTGACGAACGAGCTCACACATACTGGTGGATTAACCATTACAGAAACATGGTTATAACCAATACTGTTAGTTTAGGGCAGCTGTGGCTCAAACCTTACGTTGAGTGGAGGTCTAATAAATACTTTATGTATATATTTATATATATACGCACTACCTAGTGGACCTTTGTTTTTGAGGCAAATCACTCGCAAATGCGCTGTTGTGGTGGCTCATCAAATGAGATGTCATTCGTACTTTTTCATAACAATCTGAATATTCCCTGAATATGAATCACATCATACAAATCAAAACCAACACCTCATAAAATAGTTGCTTCTCAAGAACGGGTTGATCACTCATCACATCGAATAGTAGCCTGACCTAAGTTTACTTATATCTTTTTTTTGTTTTTTTTTGTGAGTAGGTGGTACTTAATGTTCAGATTTTCTGACACAGATCTTGCCATTTGAGAACCACTGACTTCAGTTTCTCAGACCAGAACTGATTGAAGAATCATTTATGTTTGTAAATGACTATGATCATGCTTTATATGAATTATGCACATCCTCTCCAGTGTCCACAGACTGCGATTCCTGTAAGATACTGGCGGTCCTCTCCCGGTTTCATCTGGGTCACAACACAACTGAGATCCAGACCTCTGACCTGCTCCAGAAGATCTGCCACCTCCACCCTAATGCTATTCCTCAAGTAATGATCACACGCACAATACATCATAACAAACCTTGGACAAAATCTGTGTAAAATAGTGACGTACACACTCAAAGACTATCTGACAGTGACGTACAACGACGACACGTGTTACAGAAAAAGCAGTAGACTGACTGTATTGTTTCTCCTGTTCTAGTGTGAAGGGTTTGTGAAGCTTCATGGCCACAGGCTCCTGAAGAGCGATGGGAAACAACCATCCATCAGCGAGTGTCAGGTAAGAACTGCTCAACTTTACCAATATCTTTGGGGATGTTGAACGGCCTGGAGAGATTCTGACATTAACTAACTCTTTTTTTGTGTGTGTGTTTTGTCAACAGGAAGATTACCTTTGCAGAGGACACAAGTGAAAGTGATCAATCGAATAAGATTTCAATCAGAAAAGCAAAAGAAATTGTGTTTACTTGACCAAGCTTTTTGTATCCACTTCCTTTAGACACAAAATGAAGGGAAATTTGAGAAATTACCTTTATTTACCAAACAGTTTTTAATATAACCTTTCTTAATGACTGCCAATCATTTATGTGTTGTGTCTGTAGTTCCATAATCCAAACCACGCTGGGTAGACATGTAATAACAAACTAGTGAACTTAGCCTATAGGAAATCTTATAGCATGCATTGTGTGTAACATTATATGATGCCTTTGCATCCTCATTTTTGTGTTGAGAAGATGCAAGAAATAAACTCATTTGTATTTCAAGGCATTGTAAGCAGTTAATTCAGGGAAAAGCGCTTTAGGCAATTTAAAATAATGAACTTTTAACAGTGACAATTCAAAATAAGTCCTTTTACAATTATCTTCACGAAAAATCTGTCAAAAAACAAACTGCCTTTGGATTTGTCTTCTTGTTTGTGGTAATTCTGTATAATAACACTACGTATCCTATTATTAATTTCACCAACAAACACATAAGCATTTATTTCATTTAAATTTAGAGCAACTCTTAAAACAAAAGCAATCTGAAGTGTGAGGGTTTTGGTCTAGCTGCTTATTCACAATACTTGTTTTCTAAAGAGCCGAATGAGATGCAGTCTATAGTCTTGAAAACTTTAATAAAAGGTCTCATACTACAAACTGCCAAACTGTATAGACAAAGGAACACAAACAATAAAACTGAAATCATTAAAAAAAAAAATTAAAAAAAAAAATCACCATAGGAACAGAAATGTGTTACGTTCACCTTACAGATTTCTTAGCATCATTATATGAAATGAAACCTCAGGATTTAAAGGGATAGTTCGTTCAAAAATTAAAATACTCATTCACTCATCCTCTTTCCATCCCCGATGTACATGACTTTCTTCAGATACACACAAAAGGAAGACTTTTAGGGGGAAAAGTCCATCTCTGTTAGTCTATATAACACCATTGATTGGCTGAAGCTTATTTGACGCTTGAAAAACCACACAGCGTTCGTGACAGTGATCCATACAAATCCAGTGGATGAATCGATGTCTTCTGAAGCCAAACGGTAGGTGTGTGTAAGAGAAATACTAATAGATTTAACTTTTTTAATTATAAATCAATGCTGTTTTGTCCCTCTCAAGATATCTTTCCCGTACGACAGTTGACTGGAAGCATTGATTTATAATTAAAGTAAAATCTATTAGTGTTTTTCTCATACACCCATCGTTCGGCTTCAGAAGACATTGATTCATCCACTGGGGTCGTAAGGGTCACTGTCATGATCAAGCTTCAGCCATTCAATGGCATTATATGAACTGACAGATGGATTATTTTCCTAAATATGTGTGTTTATCTGAAGAAAGTCAGTCTTATACATGGGCAATGGCATGAATGTGAGTAAATGAGAGAATTTAGATTTTTGAGTGAGCTATCCCTTTAAGATGAATGTCTTCTCTCATTGTCACGGTCACTCATCTCGTCATTCTTGAAGCCAGGGTTCCAGTGCTGCATTCATGAACACTTCATTTACAACTCGTGTATGCTGCGCTTTTTGGGCATCCTACGCCCCTTTATGGCTGTCTGCTCCATCCTCTTTATCTTGTCTCTTCCAAATCTGCAAAAGAAGAAATATGTGAAATAAGGTTGGGTGGATGAAGTCTCAAAAACATTTACAATGACTCAGAATAGAGATCTGCAAGACACATACATATTTAACATTTTTGATTGCAACGACCACAGTATCCATTATCTTATTTAATGCTAATATATATGATTTAATAATAATAATAATAATAATAATAATACAAATCCACAGAAGTACTAGAGCACTTCCTCAAACATATTTGAAAAGTGAAACTGTGCGTTCTTCATTAGGGGCTTTCGCAGTTCTAGCAACTCAGTTTTAGGAACTAGTCGTCAGGGTGGTTCCCCGAGAACTTTCAGATTCAGATTGTTTTATTTAGTTATATTGCCATGATTCAAAGCTATTTTCATAGCAAAAATTATATTACAAAAATATAAATATCATATAAATACAATAAAAACCAACCAAACAAAAACAGCAAGTCATATTATACAAGATGTTTTAAATTAACATATGATAAAAACAAAAAAATCCAAAACCTTTTCAGGCATAATCTTACTAAATAAGTGAGGGAACTTCATAAAAGAGCAATCTACTTGTATTAAGTCCAGGACCATCTAATAAAATATGTTTAACAGATAGGGGAATCTTACAAAACATGCATAAAGTTGGGTCTTCAACCTTTATCCTCAGAGAACTAATATTGTGACTTATTTTGACGGCGCTGAGAGTGAATGTATAGGCTATAATCTGTGTGTACACTGTTTTTAAATAAATGTCAGGTGCTGTTGTTTTGCATGCGTTCGGCCAATCAGCGCACACTAATGCCACTGGTAGTTCCTATTGTGCTGGGTTAGACCCTACTCTGAAAATAGTTTAGTTTCCCCAAAGGCGTTCCTAGAACTTAAATCGTCCCCAGTTCCTGCAGTGTGAACACGCCAAAATACGGGTACATCCGGAAGCATGTGAAGGTTCCTTCAGTTTGAAAGCCCCTTTTGACAAGGATGTCAGAGTCAACACAACGGATGAAATAACTTCTGCTGACAATAACCAAGTGTCCATTTTTCATCTATGTTGTTGCTATAACAGGAAAGTGAATGTGGACTGTGAATCATGGGTCTTATTGAACACTGAAAATCAAAAGCAAACCAAACAATGTGTATCAAGTTTCTGTCAACAACACAACTATTTTGGGTAACACTTTAATTCGATAGTCCACTTTAGACATTTTACTAACTATAAGTAACTTTCCAACTACATAATAACTAACTCTCAGAGTATTAGTAGACCTTCTGCTTAACATCGGCTAACTCTATTTATTTTGATGTTCCCCAACAGACATTATACTGACTATAAGTAACTTTCCAAGTACATGTCAACTTATTCACCTAATCCAAACCCTACCAGTCTACTAATACTCTAATGTATGGAAGCTTGTTTCCGCCACAAAATAAAACATTTTAAAAGATAATTGCGACTTTTTATCTCACAATTGCGAGCTTACATCTCGCAATTCTGACTTTATTTCTCAGAATTGCGAGATATAAAGTCAGAATTGCGTGAAATAAAGTCGCAATTGCGTGTTATTAAGTCAGAATTGCGAGATATAAAGTCAGAATTGTTATAAAGTCAGAATTCTGACTTTTTTTCTCGAATAGTATATCGGGGCCTTAAAGTGAAAAAGACTATTTAAATGAAGTGTAACCCAGTTTTCATGTAATATCCACTTGATAAAACCTCACACTCAGACGTGTTTTTATCTCCATCAACTTGCGAATGACAAAAGAAAGTAATAAGAAGCAAACCTGTATGTACGCCTCAGAGAGTGTGATCATCTGTGGAAGGATGTCAATCACCTGCAGGTCCTGAAGCTCGTACCACTTCCCTGTGCCCTGTCAAACATTAGAAAGCAGACATATTACACAAAACATCCCAATAACAAAGCTGCTATTGTTTTGAATGGAGTAAAGTGTCGGTGACACACTCACATGATGCAGAACATGAATTCTATAGGAACCCTCAGTGGGTTTTCCATCATGAACAACATTGGCCACCAGGTCATAGGTCGTGAACTTCTCAGTAGCCTGCGCTTCTTCTGTGAGGTACTCGCGCAGATCAACGTTCCTGTTGTGCATGAGTGTTTTCACAAGAACATTTCAAAATACATTTACAGAGAATATAGACAAGTCTAAAAGAGTGTAATGTAAATATATCTGGAGCCGGCGGCGGACACATACGTGATGGGGAAGTTGACGATGGTTGGGTTCTTCTCAATGAAGAAGTTGTTCTTTGTGAATCGTTTGATGCAGAAGATAAGGTATGGGGGAAGTTTGGTGAGCTGGAACTTCTTCAGAAAGTTCTCTTTGTAGGTCTTGTACTCCTGTGACAAAAACGTCAAAAGTTCATTGTATATAATTGGCCGTAAACTAAGTGGCATATTCAATATCAGGCATTTTCTTCACAAAAACATATTGCAGGACTAGTGCTTGAACATTTGTTGATAAAGATATAAATTATATAAAAAGCATAATATTAAAAAAAAAAAAACATTTAAAATGTTATTTAAAATAATAACATTCAACAATAAGGTTTCATCAGTTAACTACTTTAGTTAACATGAACTAAGAATTAATAATTCTACAGCATTAATTCATCTTAGTTCATCATGTTTATTTTAACATTTACTAATACATTATTAAAATCAAAAGTTGTATTTGTTAACATTAGTTAATTCACTGAACTAAAATAAACAAACAATAAACAGCTGAACGTTAAAAGGGATTAATAAATACTGTAACAAATGTATTGCTCATGGTTAGTTCATGCTAGTTAATACATTGCAATAATGTCTCATTTGTTAACATTAGTTAAAGTGTAACCAAAAAATAATAATAAAGCTAAATACCAAATACAAAAATAAAGCTATGTATATTGTATCATTAAAAAGAAATGCATCAGGTGATTTATGTCTGTTGGTTGTTTTCCCATGAAAATATCATTAAAAACATTTTGAAAAATAGCCAAAAGGCTCTTCTGGTGTTATTTTAGCATCAATTATTATAGTATTTATTAATGTTTTGATTTTTAGTTTGATTTTTAGTAATTTATGTGCTTTTTTATCATTTTTATTAGTTTTTTTTAATATTTCTATTTTTTTTTCTTTTTTTTCTTCAGTTTTTGTAATTCTAGCACTTCAACTTAAAATCGAAAAAATGGGGGGGGGGGGCAACATTTCTATTTTTTTATTCATTTCAGCTTTAAGGAAAATGATTTTGGTAACACTTTACTTAAAGCCTTTATATACAATGCATTACAAAGGTGAACAACGTATTGTATATTTTTTTTATAAATAATTATAACCAAAGTTAAAAGGCATGGCGATATTTGCAGATTACTTGTTACATCTGAAATTGGTTGTTTGTCGTGTGTTTCAATGCATTATACTTTCTAAAAGTGTAAAAATGAATAGATATATTTTATAATGTTTTGTAATGTATCATAACTGTAGATACAATTATTCATGAGACCATACAATACATTATAATGCATAATTAATGAATTAAAAATACTTATATGTGCATTATATATAAAGGCTTTATGACAAATAATTATTATAAACAATAAATAATACAAAAAAAAAAAAAAAAAAAAAAAGTAAATCCAAACCTTCTCGGTGTTTCCATTGAACTTGCCCAGGATGTTGAAGAGAGGAACCTGAGGAATGATGAGCTGCTCTTTCTCATCTTTGTAGAGCGGTGCGGTGGGCAGGTCAAGGGTCAGGTAGAGGAAGGTGGACTCCGACATCTTCTCCTGGTACTCCTCCTTAAGGAGAAGGGCTTCTTTCTCTTCAGGAGGCTGAGAAAACAAGGACGACAATAAATCATTTATCTAATCTGACATTGCAAATACAGCATTTTTCTGTCCTCTTTCTAAAGATGGATGGGACACCAGCACAAGCGTTATTGTTCAATGTTCACAACAATCCCATCTCATGTATCAATAAATAATATAGAAAGGCCTTCTAAACTGGTTAAAGGGGTGTTATAATGCCCTTTTCACAAGATGTAAAATAAGTCTCTGATGTCCCCAGAGTGTGTGTGTGAAGTTTTAGCTCAAAATACCCCACAGATATTTTTATATAGCATGTTAAAATTGTCATTTTTTGAGGGTGAGCAAAAACACACAGTTTTTGTGTTTGTTCCTTTAAATGCAAATGAGCTGCTGCTCCCGGCACAGAGGGCGGAGCTTCAACAGCTTGTGTCATTTTACCTCACACACACATGCACTGAAAATTTAAAAAACTTTTAGCCTTTTATGTTCAAACCGGAGTCAGACAATGATGGAGAGACTCAAGACATTTCTGAATGGTTAGTTGATGAATTTATGTAGCTTATGTGTAGTTATCTTCTAGTCATTGATTAGCATTCTGTCATGATAATCTATAAATCGTGTTCAGGGGGCGGGGTTTATGTAATTTTAGGGTTGGTGATGTCACTAACCCGTGAGGAATGTGGTGTAGTCTCTACCAGCCGTTTGTTGTAGTCCTTAAAAAGCGATTTCTTTAAAAGCAAATATCTCCCTTTGCTTTGAACTTTGAGCGTCGTAACTTTGCAGATGTTGTTTATGCTCAAACAGCAACATTACACACTAACTAAAGTTAGAAAAGTGAAATCATAATCAACCATTTACATTTATGCATTTGGCAGACGCTTTTATCCAAAGTGACTTACATTGCATTTCAAGGTACACATTTACATTCTTATCAGTTCTTGCTTTCCCTGGGAATCGAAGCCATGACCTTGGCATTGCAAGTGCCAACACTCTACTGTTTGAGCTACAGGAAAGCTATTTATAGCTATAAAGCTATAAACCACCCCTTTAAATGGTTTTAGCAAGCACAAACAGCAGAAACCTACCAAGTCTGGATGGGGAAGCTTCTTTGAGAAGATTCGCATGGACCCCTGAAACACCTTGGCAAGTATGGCTGTAGACAGAAGAGAAAAACCATTTCACCCTGTACTTATGAAGATTACAACTGAGAAGAAACTAGCACAAACACACACTCCTACAATGTCAATCAGAAACACACAAAACAAAACTCACATGATTTCTTCTTTGTCCCACCAAGAGCACCATGCAATGCATTCAGGAACCAGGAGAGAAAGTCAACAGCGTCCCCTAGAGGACAAAGAGCACAACACCAGTTTAAAAAGTGCACAGTCCTGTTTTAGGAGAATGACAGACTACTGTTTGAGCATTCTACCACACTAACTTTACACATACAAAGACGGCGCACTCATATTACTTATATATAAATGGGAGAAAGTGCAAAGCGCAATCTGGTGTAATAAATCCCGCCTTCTAAATAAAAGATCCAATCGCTGATTGATAAAGTCATCGCATCACTGCAGCTCTGCCATTAGAAGCTCTGGTTGCTATAAAAACAGTCATTGTTCTGAGACTTAGGACTGCACATGCGCATCTAGCCTCAAAAATAAGCATTTCTAAAGCTATATGAGCATAAGAAACAACATTTATGGGATAGTTCATGTCAGATTTTAGCCTGGAAATCCAGACCCAAATCTGAAAGATTAAAGGGGGTCGCACACCGGACGAGAAGCGCAGCGCCACGTCTTTAAAATTCGAACACATTATTCTCTATGAATGTACACACACCGGCGTTTGACCGCGGCGCCCAGCTACGGCTCAGGACCTTGTTCAAAATCCTGCCACGCCACAGCACGCCATTAGTTTTATATTAAATGTACATTTATTTGTCTCAAATCATAGTTAATGTATATACTGACTTCACCCTGTGCTGCAATATACATTTAGTTTTACATTCATTTACAGAAATCAGATGCGTGGATGAAAACTGCTGATGTTATCGGATTTTCAGGTGATATTCTCAATTCATTCAGTTAACGGACGCTCTGAGGTAAAGTGTTCAGACCGCAGACTTGGTAACGATTGTATTTAATTGTACAGTACAATCATAACATAATACAGACATTATCTTAATTCCATAATGTCCTTAAACATAACAATATTGCTGGCCATAAACTGACAAAGTGCGCATCCAGTGTGCGATATCTCGTGTTGTCCTAGACGCGGCGCTTCTCGTCCGGTGTGCGAACGCCTTGATGGTCTGGCATCGAGTAATGAAAATCGCCCAGCTCGAGGCTGCATGCAAATGGATAACACTACGACCAATCACTGTCGGGATTGCGTTGTCGTCTTCTGTTTAGTTCGCCTCTGGCCCGCCTATATCAGATACACCGATGTGATTGGTGCAGCTCGGATACAAGGGCATATTTAATGAGCATCATTACTCGACGCCAGAGTTACTCGCTGAGCAAATTCAAATTGTGCTCTCGTGAGAACTAGTCAGATTTTGTTACTGATTTAAAATATGTTATTTTATTGTGAGTGTGGCAAGGAGTTTTTGAGAGTTCAGGATTCCCCCATTCATGCGGGACTTGGTCTTGGATGCCTGAATTAGCTGAATGCCGGAGGTGTTGCAAATATGTCCGCCGAGTGAAAAGACTTTAAGGGACATAGGTCCTGTCCCAAATGGCACAGTTCAAATGCACTTTCGGTCTTGTGGACTTACAATGGCTGCTGCGTGCACGTGTCCGTTAAGTCCACGAGAACGTAGGGTGTCCCATTTGCCATTTTAGGTGTCAGAAGGGTGCTTGCGAGCACTATTTGCGGTCGATACACCCTTGATGCGCACTTTTGCGAGCTCCACGGCAGACTTTTTCCCAAAGCTACTACACTACTTTCTGAATTAAACATGCAACCTAGAACCTAAGATAGCAGCTTAAGAAAAACATTAACCCAGTGCACTGTATATACAGCACAGTATGCAGTACAGGGCTTGTTATTAACCCGCCAACCCACCAAATGTGGGTGAATTTCAGGTTGAATTTTATAAACTTTACATTTTTCAATTTTCAAGTCTTTTAAAAAGGCATCTGAAATAATAAACTAAGTGCAATTAATGTAGTGTTGTCAAAAATATTGTTTTTTCGATACATAACGATACTGAAATATCTGAAACTCTTCCGCCTGATACACAGTTATAGCTGTGCATTCTTGCTCTCTCATCTCTCCGACAGCGAGTGACACACAAACCCGCCTCTCCTCACTCACTTGTTTCATTTGCTCTGGATGAATATTGTTGGTGTTTCAGGGCTTGAATTTCGCTGTGGGATTGCGCGTATGTGCATAATTTTACTCATTCCGGCAGATTTTGTGATAACGGATCCATGCGTCAGGTCTTAAAGTGACAGCAGCCTAATATACCGGCTGCCAAATTATGAGATAATATTAAAAATATCTATATGGCAGTTTTTCCCCATGGTATCAATTAGGGCTGCAACTAACGATTATTTTGATAATCGATTAATCGGACGATTATTTTTCCGATTAATCGATTAATCGGATAGGTTTTTTTATAGTTTTGTTTATAACTAAATAAAACCCTAAATCAGGGTATTTATGTGTAAAAGTGTACTTTAAAAAGTGCAAAAGCCACACATTGAGTTTTACTAATATAATCTTTAATTTTTACATTTTAAACCCCAAACACAAAAGTTTGTCCAGTTTTTAAACAGTAAAACTTCTTTAAATATCCAAAATATAAATAAACAAAACAAAATATTGAGTTGCGCTGCTCATATAAACTTCACATTATGAAATTAGGACACAAACATGTTTGTAATAAGATATTAAGCAGCAGATTTTGAATTCCAATGTAGAATGCGATCTGTTATTTCTTGATAACAGACCGCTGCGAAGTATAACACACCAGAAAAACAGAGCGTTGCTATGGACGCAGGATTCTAACCGTAGAGACGGAACGGACTATTTTCTTTAGCGGAAGCAATACAATCATTTTTAAATCAATAAACTCCTTTTTAAATCAAAATTTTGTGTAAAATTATTGATTTATTTTACATGTAATAAGCGGGATTATCCCTTACATAGTAGACAAATGCTATAAAAAGAGAGCGGAATGGAGGTACGCAGCTGACAACAGGCTTGGTTAAAAGTACAGGAAAAATGATGTATTACTGCACAAGCATTCGCTGAAAACCACTGACTACAGTGACTAAAAAACAATATTTTACTGCTGCTGTTATTAACTGCCTTTATATTTAGTGCTTCACTTTGTAAACACCATTTAATTTAACCTATTTCTGCGGTAGCGCTATTTTAATCCATCACTTATGTTGCGAGCGAACTGATTGCGCAACCTGATGCTCAATACAAAATAGATCTAGTGTGACTGTCCCGAAGTTAGTAAACAAAGCTGTTTACACAGTAGCATTGAATTAAACTAGACTATACCATTTTAACATCTTCATATAATGAGAATATACAGTTTTTGCTTGCCGTGCTGATGTTTCTCTCCGATTACTCTCTGCCATTTCGCGTGACTGCGTTGTCATGAAAGTGACGTCATCAGTAACGCTCCCCGTGACGTGAGCAGACCAACTAATCGACAATGACATTCGTTGACAACGATTTTCATAATCGATTATTATCGATTTTATCGATTAGTTGTTGCAGGCCTAGTATCAATGTCAAAATTGTGGCCAGTGAAAATGCTTAGTGGCTTGTAACTTTAGAAAACCACTCGCCACAGTGGCTGGTGAGCAAAAAAGTTCAAGTCCAGCCCTGATGCAGTGCATTAGTATTCAGAAGTGTGTGTCGTGATATACCTTGCTTAGTGATCTGAAAGTTCTTTTTACTGCATAACACCACAGCCTGCAACATTTCATGCGGCGAGACGTGGGCTTTGAAGTTGCGGGGGTTCCACAGCTTGCGCATGAGCTCCCCAAAACGCTGCACCAACAGAAACATGATGTCGCCCGGCGGCCGGCGAATTCCACGATAGTTTTCCTCCTCGAGGAAGTAGTTTCGCAAAGGGGGCACGTTTGACAGCGCCTTAGGAGAAAACAAGTGGTGACATAGTGCACTCAAAAAAATATTTAAGCCTAAAGGTCCTTGCACACCGAAGTCCGAAATGTCCGTATGCATTTTTTTCGTATTCGTCATTCGGTGGCTCTGAATTGTCAAAACACTTCTCAGGAAATAGAACCCGATCGGAATGTTTGTATGAAAATTTCGGACTCAGTGTGCCAAGACTTTAAGACTTATGTATTTGAATTGCATATAAAATGTCCATTCATTTGGATTACAGACAGTTTTGACAAACTTATAAACTCAATATGATGCATATTTTACCTGCAAAACCACATTAGCATAGTCATTGGCCTTGATATTATTGAGACCCACAATTCCAGGTAAATATGTGGTGCCATCGTAGGCTCTGTACAGCTTTCCCTGCTTATCCAAACCAGAGATGTGCGGCTTGGTGAATGTGGGTTTCAGCACATACTGTAATAAAGAAATGAATCAGAGATTTAGAACAATCAGTGCAAGACTAACAAGACAAACTTTTTATTTCACTGTAATTACACTTTTCAAAAAGATGGTAGAATAAAATCTCAATATTATATTGTCAGTAAACAGATTAAAGGAAACCCGTATCTCACTGTAATGTCCTCTAACGAGGAGTCAATGATCTCATAATTGTCTGGCAGGCAGTAGAACTTTAACGTGTGGAGATTCAGGAAAACGTGGTGTGTGAACTGAACGCTGTGGATGTACGCATGAGACTTCTGACCTCGACCTGATGGGGACAAAATAAGCCAAAATATTAGCCTGAACAGTGTTCTTCAAATTTACATAGTCACTTTGATTATTTAGCTCATGCAAGTACTTCCATTTAGAGAAACAGATGTCCTCATTGTATGAAAGCTTGTTTTCGCACTTAATTATTTATTTTTTTATCTGTTGACCATGGATGGATGGAAGCTTGTTTCGGCCACTGAATAAAACTATAATGCCCCAGTTTCACAGACAAGGCTTAAGCTAGTCCCAGACTAAACTGCATGTTTGAGCTGTTTTAACTGAAAGCAACTTGCACTGATGCATCTTAAAATGTCAGTGTCATTGTTTTGTCTTAAAGGAACACGCTGACTTTTTGGGACTGTAGCTTATTCACCGTATCCCCCAGAGTTAGATAAGTCCATACATACCCTTCTCATCTCCGTGCGTGCCGTAACTCTGTCTGACGCACCCACCGCTAGCCTAGCTTAGCACAAAGACTGGAGGTAAATGGCTCCAGCTAGCTTACTGCTCCCAATAAGTGACAAAATAACGCCAACATTTTCCTATTTACATGTTGTGATTTGTATAGTCACAGTGTGTACAAATAACAAGGTCACATGAGACACAGCCATCTTCTAACCGTATACTGGGAACTATATTCTCAGAAGGCGAAGCACTGCTACATGGGCGGAGTGATTTGCTCGCAGCGCCTGAGAAGCCCTGTGGTGAGGAGCAGAGTTCGCTCAGAGTTGGAGTAAATCACTCCGCAGAAGTAGAAGTGCTTCGCCTTCAGAGAATATAGTTCCCAGTATGTATACGGTTAGAAGATGGCTGTGTCTCATGTGACCTTGTTATTTGTACACACTGTGACTATACAAATCACAGCATGTAAATAGGAAAATGTTGGCGTTATTTTATCACTTATTGGGAGCAGTATGCTAGCTGGAGCCATTTACCTCCAGTCTTTGTGCTAAGCTAGGCTAGCGGTGGGTGCGTCAGACAGAGTTACGGCACGCACGGAGATGAGAAGGGTATGTATGGACTTATCTAACTCTGGGGGATATGGTGAATAAGCTACAGTCCCAAAAAGTCGGCGTGTTCCTTTAAACAAACACCAGTAATGTTGTTTTTTTTTGGCACATTTTTAAAAGCTACTTAAATGTCCTAATTGAACTAAGGCCTAATCCTGATTCCTGGCTTAATCTAAAGGCCCTTTCACACTGGACGCGATTTTGACGCACGAATAATTCGCGCGATGGGTTTATTTTTTGATCAGCTGTTTGTGTAATGAGCGCTTCCACACCGAACGCGAATGTGCTGAGGCGAAAAAACGACTTTTATTTTTTTCGCTTCGATGTCGATTTTTTTTTACTTTTGCGGCGACAGAATAGGCTTCAGCCAATCACATACTACAAGAACAATGATTTGAAAGACAATGTGTGGCGTAGCATTGCCAACCAACCGGTTATCACGACTGTGAGTGTGTTGTGTGATAGTTTTAGTCGTTGTATAGTCCTGTGCTGTGTAGGCTAGCAGACCAAACTACATTTGGGATAGAAAGCTAACACTATTATCGTCAAAGATAGAGACAGAGACCGTGTTTACTTTGAACACGTAACAAAATGCAGTGAGACTATTTAGGGCTGCTTTTAGTAGGCTATACTATACATTCATTGTGTGATATCTACAGTTTCTAGTCGAATGATTTTTAACTTACTTACTTCGTGTGTTACATGTAATGTGTAGTTACATTACAAAACGCACTGTTGAAGACGCAAAAAACAAAACAAAACTGTGCACATAAGCATACTCCCCTTCAGACTCTCTGTTCTGTAAGATTGGGTGCACCCAAAACCTTCTTTTCTGTCTTTTAAATAAATGAAAAGCTCGTCTTCACTGGATGCTATGACTATGACTGGATGATGATGATGATGATGATGAAGTGTCCATGTTTTCTCAGCTGTCGGCGCGATTCGCGCGAAAGTTTTGGAATGTTGAAGCTCTCTGAACGTCACAGACGTCGCAAATTCGCGTCGCGGCTGATGTGAATGGTTTTGATGCGAACTATTCGCACACGAACTATTCGCTTTTTCGTTTCGCTTTTTCGTTACGCATCCGGTGTGAAAGGGCCTTAAGCCCTGTCTGTGAGGCCCTTTCACACTGGACGCGATTTTTACGCACGAATAATTCGCGCGATGGTTTTATTTTTTGATCAGCTGTTTGTGTAATGAGTGCTTTCACACCGAACGCGAATGTGCTGCGGCGAAAAAACGACTTTTTTTTTTTTCGTTTCGATGTCGATTTTTTTTTCCTTTTGCGGCGACAGAAAAGACTTCAGCCAATCATATACTACAAGGACAATGATTGTGTGGCGTAGCATTGCCAACCAACTCGGTTATCACGACTGTGAGTATGTTGTGTGATAGTTTTAGTTGTTGTATAGTCCTGTGCTGTGTAGGCTAGCAGGCTAAACTACATTTGGGATAGAAAGCTAATCGTCAAAGATAGAGATAGAGACCGTGTTTACGCGGCTCATGTGATGGGTTTTGACGCGAACTATTCGCACACGAACTATTCGCTTTTTCGTTACGCATCCGGTGTGAAAGGGCCTTAAGGCTAAAGGTAATTGCGACTTTCTCACTATTCAGACTTTTTTTTCCCTCGCAATTGCACAAGTTGATATCTAAATGAGTTTATATCCTGCAATTATGATAAACATATTCAGAATTGCTGGCTATAAACAGACAATTGCGGAAAAAAAAGAAAAAAAAAGAAAATTGTGAGCTAAAAAGTCACAATTAAGTATTTTTCTTTGCCATGGCGGAAATAAGATTCCATCATCTTCCATTGGTCAACAGATATGAAAAATCATATATTGTAAAAAATGTACCTTGGAAATATTTCCCACAGATCAGACAGGCATAGACGTTAATGTGTGAAAGAGAGATTGAGCAAAGCTTCTCGAAGTCGAAATCCAAAACACTCCTAAAAAACAAAACAACAGAGCGAGTGTTACAGCAGAAGAGCAACATTGGGTTACAATAATAAACATCATATAACGTTAGTCATATTTATGAACCTATTGATTGTGTCCAGATATGGACAATGGCGACTTCTGCGATCTTCAACATGACCACGGCCGATTTTCACACGCACTTCTGAAAGTAAACAAACATCTCATATTAAAATCATGTTGTTTACAGTTCCACGTTGATGAAACCCAAACATGCAAGTCTCTATGATGGAGATTTACAATACAATACATGACATCAAAGCAGATATTAAACAGATATTATCATCAGTGTTCCTGTGCATTACACCTTTGCACATGTGAGAACATAAACATACGATCTCCTGAAGATAAATCGTTTGATTAGTAGATTTTCGCACGCCTATTATTAAACGAATAACATTAATTGAGTAAAGGTATTTTAGCAGCTACGTTAAAAACAGACAGAGGCCTCCACATTTAAACCGACTTCAAGCAAATAAACGCTTCAGACATACCTTCCTCTTCGTCTTCATCAACGTCCCTCTCCCGTTTCACGCCTGCGATCATTTTACGTTTAATAACAAATAAAATCAAGTCAACACACTGTTGAATGAACACTCGTCGCACGCATTCAGCGAGCGTTACAAATATCCCGCTTCCACTTCCGCTCTAAAATGGGGTGGCCAAGGGCACATCAACTCGGGGTCGATGCGAAAAACAAACACTGGACACGACCTGTACTGTACTTTCTCGACTAGCCACTTTCTATTGCATGATGGACTTTACTTTATGAAACAAAAATATGCGCTACTGGATTTTGAAAAAAGAGCAATATACGAGTGAAACTGTGGAAAAAACAAACTCGACAGTTAGGAGTGTAGTTTTTATTGGCCAACGTTTTCTTTTTATATCTGCAGTTCTCGGCCCCCGGTGATCGGAGATGCAATGTTTAATAAGCTAAAAATGAATTTATTTTGAGAGTAATTTAATAAACAGTGCAGAACCATGGAGGTTATGTGTGATGCAGAGGGGGAGAGTGTTAAATACAAGCCCGGTGGTCGACTGGACATGAGCCACGGGTTCCTGAAGCACATCAGGAGGAATCAGATCGCCAGGTCTCTCTCTCTTACACACAGTTGTAGTAGCTAGTTGTTGTGTTTTCTTAGTACGTTATAGTAGCCTGACTTATCTGAAAACTATAAACATGTAGTTCGAAAGCTTAAAATGACAAGGAATATCTAAATGATTTCTGTTGGACGTTCTTTCATAATATGAATCCAGTCCTAATGGGATTCAATAAGAATCTTCTTTGAATTAAATTGAGAAAAACCTGACATTCCTATGTACAGTATAATAAAGTATAGCCCCACTGGATTTTATAATATAATAAATACATTGGAGATTATACTATGTATTCTTTATCATAACTCCACGTGTATTAGATTGAGATACTGTCTTGCTACTGGAAATTAAAGGGGGAGTTGTATGAGTTTTAAAAATCCTGAAAGATTTCCATTAAATTCCTTTTGCAGTCCTACAGTATGGCAGCTTGTTTCTGTCACTGGTTAAACAATAAAAAAAAAGGTAATTGCATATTTTATTTTATCTTACAATTCAAACTTTTTCTTGCAATTACAAGTTTATACCTCATTATTATGAGAAATAAAGTATAAACTCAGAAGTCAGAATTGCAAGGAATTTTGCAGTTGCAAAAAAAGTCAGAATTGTGAGGTAAAAAGTCGCAATTACCCATAACTGCGATTTTATATCTCACAATTCCGAAAAAAAGGTCAGAATTGCAAGTTAAATACTCAGAATTGTGAGAAATAATGTAAGAATTGTGAGATATAAACTCGCAATTGCTAATACAGGGCATTTTACTTAAAGGAATAATAATAATAGTCATATTGGAAAGTTATGTCTAGTTTTCTTCTGTTAGAATTCTGTACGAAATGAGCTTTAAGGCTGCTGATCTTCTGGGCAGTGTCTTAAGTGTTTACATACCCTCATTAAAATTTAAATATGTGATATATATATTTTTTTTATCTTTCTACAGGGATGATTATGACAGGGAGGTAAAACAGGCCCAGGAGAAACAGAGGCGTAGACACACCACCACCCCTCGCCGTCCACGAAGACCCGACCGCCAGGTCTACCATCCACGCCATCAGAGTACGTTACAAAGGCAGAAAGAGTTTCTTTCATTATTATTGAACAATGTAAAGTGTGGTCTGTGGTTTTGTTGTAGGATCCAGTGTGGATCAACACAGTGCCAAAATTGCTTCTCATACAGAAGGAAAATCAAAACCGCAGAAGTGCTTTCTTTGCATTTTTGCTTGTTAACTTAATAAAAATAAAAAAACATGAATAAATTGAAAAGGTTAGCTCACCCAAAATATTAAAATTCTGTCATTAATTACTCGCCCTCATGTCGTTTCAAACCTGTAAGACTTTCGTTCATCTTCAGAACACAAATGAAGATCTTTTTGATGAAATCTGAGAGCTTTCTGTCCCTCCATTGACAGCTACGCAACTACCACTTTCAAGCCCCATAAAGGTAGTAAAGACATCAGTAAAGTAATCCATGTGACTCATTGTGGTCTAACCTCAGTTTTATGAAGCGACTCAAGCAAAATACATAATTTGGAGCAGTGAACAAGCATTGGAGATTAATATTTCGTAAATGAAGGGGTAAATTATGTGTTTTTGCACAAACAAAGACTCGTATCACTTCAGAAAATTGAGGTTAATCCACTGGAGTCACATGGATTACTTTAATGATGTCTTTACTACCTTTATGGGTCTTGAAAGTGGTAGTTGCGTAGCTGTCAGTGGAGGGACAGAAAGCTCTCAGATTTCATCAAAAAGACATTTGTGTTGCGAAGATGAACGAAAGTCTTACAGGTTTGGAATGACATGAGGATGAACTAAACCTTTAACTCAGGGTTCACCAATCTCGGTCCTGGAGGGCAGCTGTCCTGCAGAGTTTAGCTCCAACCAGCTCCAACACACCTGTTCGAAAGTTTCTAGTATGCCTAATGAGACCTTGATTAGCTGGTTCAGGTGTGTTTAATTGGGGTTGGAGCTAAACTCTGCAGAACAGCGGCCCTCCAGGACCGAGATTGGTGAACCCTGCTTTAACTAATGCACCAAGAGTAATCTAAATAATAACCAGCTAAATAAGCATTTATAATTGTGAATATAATGGGCCAGGTTGGCAAAATGGCTTTTAAATAATTAAAACTGACAAAATGTTTTTTTGTGCTGCTGGGCTCGTGTTTTTGGACTCCTGGTTTATTTCAGATGGATCTGAAACTGGTGTGAATGCAGAGGCAGAGGACTGGAATGAGAGCAGCTCGGGCACAGAGCAGGAGAACACCGGCACAGAGCTATTCTGGCTCGATTATCAAGCTGACAACGGGCAAATTACATCGCTCATCGTTCACAAGGTTTGCATTGAGATTCTAATGCATCACAGGCTACAAAGAGTTTTCAAGCTACCGGAGTATCTTATCCATAAACGATTTGTGTTTATTTTATAAAATACAGTTGGGGATTATGCTTTGTATACTGTATTATTGCACAGCTATATATATATATATATATATATATATATATATATATATATATATATATATACAGTACAGGCCAAAAGTTTGGAAACATTACTATTTTTAATGTTTTTGAAAGAAGTTTCTTCTGCTCATCAAGCCTGCATTTATTTGATCAAAAATACAGAAAAATCAAAAATACAGAAAATACAGAAAAATCAAAATCAAAAATACAGAAAAAAATGTAATATTGTGATATATTATTACAATTTAAAATAATTGGTTTTCAATTTATTATACTTTAAATTATCATTTATTTCTGTGATGTAAAGCTGAATTTTCAGCATCATTACTCCAGTCTATCACATGATCCTTTAGAAATCATTGTAATATGATGATTCATTGTCAAAGTTGGAAACAGTTCTGCAGCTTAATATTTTTTCATAACCTGTGATACTTTTTAGGATACTTTGATGAATAAAAAGTAAAAAAATAAAAATAAAAATAAAAAAAAGAAGCACATTTTTTAAAAATAGAAATCTTTTGTATATACACGACTGGTCAGTAATTTGGGGTCAGTAATTTTTTTCTTTCTTTTGTTGAAATAAATCAATACTTTTATTCAGCAAGGATGTGTTAAATTGATAAAAAGTGATAGTAAAGAAGATTTATATTATTAGAAAATATTTTTTTATTTTGAATAAATGCAGTTCTTTTTTTAACCTTTTAGTCATCAAATATATTAGGCAGCAGAACTGTTTCCAACACTCATAAATCAGAATATAAGAATGATTTCTAAAGGATCATGTGATAGACTGGAGTAATGATGCTGAAAATTCAGCTTTGCATCACAGGAATAAATTATAATTTAAAGTATAATAGATTGAAAACCAATTATTTTAAATTGTAATAATATATCACAATATTACATTTTTTTTCTGTATTTTTGATCAAATAAATGCAGGCTTGATGAGCAGAAGAAACTTCTTTCAAAAACATTAAAAATAGTAATGTGTCCAAACTTTTGGCCTGTACTGTATATATATATATATATATATATATAAAGTTGGATATACAGTATATTATATCTAACTTTAGGTTACACTTTATTTTAAGGTGTCATTGTTACAGTGTAATTAGACATTTAAGTACTGAGTAATATTAATGAACTAAATGCACTTACTATAGGGTTAGTATTAGGATTAGGGTTTGGTTCAGGGTTAGTTGCATGTAATTATGCATAATTTGTAGTTATTACTATAGTAACTATATGTAACGCACTGTAAAATAAAGTGTTACCTAACTTTATTTGCATACATACAGTATACTCACATACATATATACTATATAGCAAATCACAACTGCCTGATTTATTGTGTCATCACAAAATGTTACTATATTATTGCCGAGCTCTTTATATAAAGCTGGATATACAAGTATGCCCATCTTTATCCGCATACAGTTTACTAGCAGAGAGCGATATACACACATGAGCCAAAACATTATCTGTTGTTTATGGATCACAAATTGTAATTATGTCTTATTAGTTCTAGTTGCGTTTTCTATTAACAGTTCCAATTATAAGTTTTATGTATTTGCTATGATGTAAACAAAGGGCAAAGCAAAATGACAACAAAAAACATACCACTCTGAAACATCAAGTCAAGTCACCTTCATTTATACAGCGCTTTTAACAATATAGACTGTTTCAAAGCAGCTTTACAATGATAATGGGAAATTAAAGTAACAGATTGTTTAGGATTTACAACAGCTCTAGGATAAAGTTGTTGTCCAGCAACAGTTAGTTTTGATTGAATGATTCACTTCCGTTGCGAAGATCATTAGTTATTAACTTGCCGCTCATTCGCACAACAACAGTGCCTGGTGGCTCGAGAATGCAAACCTTGAAATAGGTTCCAAGGTGCAAAGTCCTGTGAAATCCATGCTTGTAAAGTCTGACCATGAAATCAGTTCTTAAGTCTGAATCAGGCTTAAATTGGTTTGAAACTGATGCCATCCTTAACATTTACATCTGAGCAGAAGAAACTTGCGGTTATGGAAAGGGGCGTGACATTTCCCAAACATGCGGTGCCAATCACAACACACTGGGCCAGCTAACCAATCACAGCACATTTCATATTTAATAATAATAATATGTTTAATTTATTTAGCGCCTTTCCCAAGCTCAAGGACGCCTCACAATTACAGTAAAGAACAAACAATCAGTTCATACATAAATGGACAGTAGACATTTGCCCAGTCCAAGAAATGAGCGATTGCATTTGGATATCACAATTGGATACAAAGAGAAACAAAAAACAACACTATTTACAGACAGCATAGAAGGTGGGCAGTTGAAGCAAAGGTCAGATGCAAAAGACTAATGGTACGTAAGGAAACATTATGACTGTAATACAGAGTTATAGAAAATATTTAGGAAGGAGGGGCTTCATCGAAACATGAACTAAAACCGATGCATTCGGGCCAGACTGGGGAGAGAGGTGCTGTAATAATGTAAAATACATGAAAAATAATGTGTTTTGAACAATCAAGCATGAAAACATACTCTAGTACACCCCAAAAACAAAATCAAGACTTTGAAAAGGGAATAATATGACCCCTTTAAAAATTTTATAAACATTAACATCATGATTTTCTGTAAAGCTGCTTTGAAATAGTGAATATTGTGAAAAGCGCTATATATATTTGACTGGTCTTAAAGTTTTTTGTTATTGTTAAAGGGGTGGTTGATTATGATTTGACTTTTCTAACTTTAGTTAGTGTGTAATGTTGCTGTTTAATAAACAACATTGGCATGGAGTAATTTCCATAAGATCATCTCTCAATGCAAATCAAGCTATTAGGCTAACTGAAATAAAACCATGCCAATCTCTAGGTGTGGTGAAGGCTATGTGATGATGTGGGGCTATTTTAATTCCAGAGGCCAAGGGAACTTTATCAGGATGCATAGTATCCTGGATCCATGAAGTAACTGGCCTTTAAAAATAAAAATCTGCCTGGCTCTATGGGAATTTAACATAGGGGTGTCCAAACTTATGCACCCTGTATTTTAAGGAAGAACATTTATTTATTTACCATACATTATTCATTCACAAAGAAAATTGGTGTCCTTAAAGGTTGGATTTTTCCTAATTTTTTAAATTAAGGCATTAAGTTCAGTTTCCAAAAGATGATTTTTTATTCCTCTTTTTAGTCAACTTTAGCATGGGTGTCTAAACTTATGCATAGCACTGTAACTACACATCAGCTTCATAAATTCATCAACTAACCATTCAGAAATGTCCTGTTGCTTCTACATGTTGCCACTTCTTCTTGAGTCTCTCCATCATTGTCTGACTCTGGTTTGAACATAAAAGGCTAAACGTTTTGAAATTTTCAGTGCATGTGTGTGTGAGGTAAAACGACACAAGCTCTTGAAGCTCCGCCCCCTGTGCCGGGAGCAGCAGCTCATTTGCATTTAAAGGAACAGACACAAAAACGGTGCGTTTTTCCTCACCCTCAAAAAGTGACCACTTTATCATGCTATATTAAAATATCTATGGGGTATTTTGAGCTAAAAGTTCACATACACACTCTGGGGACATCAGAGACTTACTTTACATCTTGTGAAAAGGGCATTATACCACCCCTTTAATGTATGTGTTAAAGCAAAAAACAAAGATTTAATTATTTTTTTTCAACCAGGAGGACAAGCCTGAAGTTATTGTGGAAAGAGTGGCGGAGAAGAACGTTCTGGACTCGGCCATGAGGGCGGCGCTGTTGGCTCGTGTGGGGCTGGAAATGGGCAAGCGGTGTGAGAAATGCTGAGAGGAAGAGAAAAGCATATTTAAATATGAGCGCAGATGACGCTGAGACACTGTTGAGCCAGAATTGAGACTGAACTGCATTTCTGTATGATGGCACCAAGCATGCAGCATTCATAAATATCATGGAGATGCCATGTATCCTAATATGTGAATATGAATGGACTCTAACCGTAAAGAGAAAAGACACTGTTAAGCATGAACTCTTGTTTGATCTTAAATAATATGTGTTTCAGTAATACACAGAAAATAGGAGCTGAATTGTTCTTTAACCTGGAAATGGGAATCCTTGCGTCACTCCACACTTCACACTTGGACCAGACGTTGGACAAATGTTAAGTGCTCTGGATCTTGAAGTGTTGACCGTGGCTGTTTTTACACCCGAGGTGACTTTCTTGCACTCGTTTTGTGAGCGATTTTATAACCACAAGTTCAACATTGCCTCACTATGTCCAATTAGTCTGTATTTTATCTTATAGGCTTTCAGATAAGAATGTTTAAGATATGATTTAGGCTAAATCAACATGGAAATCAGGTGGAAAATGAAGCCTTACTTCTGCTGTGATGTAGTTGATGTAGATGGTACTGGAAATAGCTGACAAAGTTTAAAGAATGATATTGAGGTCCTCATTCCTCTGATATTTATATCCGTGCATTTGGATATCTGCCTTTTCCTTTCATGCCCATATGTATTTATATTGAAATATTGATATAAATATGTGTTTCTCTGTTGGTGCTCATGATGTTCTGCAAACAGAAAGGACCTATAGGTTTATTTTTTTCTTTCTGTCTCTCTTTTTTTCATCACTTCATTCATTGTACAGGTAGATTTTTATTTTTGTAATTGTATTCCAACAGTGTACAGATGTGTTATTGTTTTAGATTGCAGGATGAATTGTTCATTCTGTCATATGGACAGATGATGGCAGTGTGCACTATGTTTACATCATGTGCAAAAATACATGTTTCTTTGGCTGCTTCTGTAGTTTCATTCATTCAGCTTGTCAGCAAAGACTTTATGAATGGTAACTCACCACAGGAAAGCTCTTCAAATGAAATGCAAGGATATTTCTGACTCTATATAGACCACAGGTTTTCATCTCATAATTATGACATAGTGGGAATGCAGCATATATATGTGCAGTTTCCCGCAAAAATTCATCCTGGCAGGGTGTTGCACATTCTTTTTAATAGCATTATATATCAAAAAAGCTATGTTGTGTAATCTTAAAGGGATAGTTCACCCAAAAATGAAAGGTCTGTCATTAATTACTCACCCTTGTGTCGTTCACAAGACTTTAAGACTTTCGTTCATCTTCAGAACACAAATGAAGATCTTTTTAATGAAATCTGGGAAATTTCTGTCTCTCCATTTGACAGCTACGCAACTACCACTTTGACGCTTCAAAAAGTTAATAAAGAGAATGTAAAACTAATCCATATGAATTCAGCAGTTTAGTCCAAATTTTCTGAAGAGACTCGATCGCTTTATATGATGAACAGATTGAATTTGGGCTTCTATTCACATATAAACATTCATCAACTCGCACATCAGTTGTGGTCAATGGAAGCTCAAACGCGTTCGCTTGACGTGCGAGAACCAATGGGGTTCATTCTCATGTTACGCATCACGTTTGAGCTTCTGTTTATGCTCGCTGATCAATATTTAATTGTGAACAATAGCCTAAATTCAATTCTGTTCATCACTTAAAGCAATCGAGTCTCTTCAGAAAATTGGATTAGTTTTACGATCTCTTTATGAACTTTTTGAAGCGTTAAAGTGGTAGTTGCGTAGCTGTCAATGGAGGGACAGAAATCTCTCAGATTTGTATCAAAAAGATCAGCATTTGTGTTCTGAAGATGAACGAAAGTCTTACGGGTTTGGAATGACACGAGGGCGAGTAATTAATGACAGACTTTTCATTTTTGGGTGAACTATCCCTTTAAAAGCTGTTAAAAGGTGTCAGTAATATCAGGGAGTGGCAGCCCTGGTTAGCCTGAGGGCTGCTTATAGCCTGTACTAACTTGGATTTCAGTTGCAGTGTTATCTCAGGTATGTATGTACATTTTGGCAATTTGACAAATACCTTCAATGAGACTCATCGGATTTTAGAGCTGAATGGATCTATTTTAGATATAAATACCAAGTAGCAAATGCACTTATTCAAAGCCATAATTTGATATGGTTAGAAAGCTTTACTTTGAACAGTACTTTGAATTTGACAGTAATGCTACTTTAAATGTTAAAAAAACACAAGTATCTAATCAGAAGTTGTGCACAATGCACATATTACATAAGAGTACTCCAAGGGAGGGGCCATTTCCACAGGCTTTAGAGGCCCTTCGAGGCAGTGAGTGTATGACACTGGATCAAACCCCCCCTCCATATAGTGAGTGAGTGCGCTTGCCCCTCGTGTGAGAGAAGACAAATGTTCACATTCCCATGCATCCATGCCCCGCCCACATCACGACCTCACCCGTCACACCGCATCCTGATTGGATGCTCGGGAACCAAAGACATTTGGGGAGTCTAGCACATGCACACCCCTACACGTGCATGTCTCCATGTTGCAATTTTACAGTATTTTAATTGTAAATGTGATGCTTCCCATTCATTTACCATATTTTAAACCATAAGTACTATATTTTTTGCAATTCAATTATTACATAAGTCATTTTTGTCTTTATTTTATAAACAAAACTTGGTGTAGACACGGTGTAAGACATCTCTGTCATTTGATGTTATCTTTATGTGGTTTCATAGAGAATAAGACATACTGAAACATCAATCTAGAGTCTGGTGGCCTCATAGTACATGTGAAATTTAAAATGCCTTGGCCTTTCCACGTGTCCTTGCATTTCTATTTCTCTCTCTTCTGGACATAATCCAGTAGCGCGTATTTAAGTATTTACTTCTTGGCTCTGATGACATCCTGACCTGCGTCTCATGTTCTTCTCACAGGATAACTCACGTTAGTCAAAAGATAAATGTAGGCTATATTATTAATGAACTACACCATGGTCATGACTTCAACGTCATCATTAAGCTTCCAACAACTCTTCCAGTCTTTATTTTATAACATTTTCCTTAAAGTTTGGGTTAGAATAGTTTGTAAGAGCGTGATTAAAAACACAATGAGGCTGTGAAAGCGACTGGTGAGTGAGTTTATCTGTTCGGTGTGATGATGTTTAATGTCCCCGACATACTCTTTTGACTCATTTAGCCTCAATTTTATATCATAGAATAAAACGTGAAAATGTCTTGAGCTTGTGTTCACCACAGACCTTATTTCAAGCATTTAACCAAAAACCCATTAAAAAAAAACATTGACAATGGAAGCAGAAGTGCTAAAATGCTAATTCGTTTACAGGTTTTGGCCTATAAAAAACCGTCGTGCCTGTAGCCACTCTATTCCAAACAAAACTAGAACGAAAAAGCTGCCTTGATTATGTTAGAGATCTTATTATAAAAATGCTCTGGTAAACTCTTGTAAACGCATCGCTTTGCTTCAAAAGGCCTTTACAAACCCCCCGGAGCTTACTATGGATTACTTTTGTCATGGATGGATGCACTTTTTTGGGGCTTCAAAATCTATTCCTCTATATTCACTGCCATTATAAAGCTTGGAAGAGGCAGGAATTAATTTTTTTAAATAACTCCGATTGTATTCATCTTAAAAAGAAAGTCATATACACCTTGAGGGTGAGAAAATTCATTTTTGGGTGAACTATCCCTTTAAAATAATCGGATTGAAGTATTTACATGCTTATTTCTTTCCTATTTTGATTATTTCAGGTCTACACTACCCCTTTTAATGCAAATTGAGCTCATTTGGATCGAGTATAAGTGTTTACATGAAGACTTTTCAGTCCGTTGAGCCTTCAATCTGATTACTATATGGATTATTTGCCTGTATGCAAACCACTGTTCTTGTAACAATAGGAACTATTGTTGTATATGTTGTCGGAGTGCGGACGGAAAAAAGAAACACCAGAGAGAAATCACATGTGAAATGTGTGTAGTGGCCCACAAGTTTATTAAAGAAGAGTCAAGTTTGTCTTTATTAAATTGAAAAGACACATACAAACAGTCCTGGCTCCTCTTTTGTCCCGTGGCGCTAGGCTCTCTGATAACTGTGTGTGGATGATGCAATAATGGGCAGTGTGTGCAACCTCCAAATGGAGCTGATGATTGTGAAGGTCAGAAGGTATTTCCATTCCCAAAGTTCGAAGTTGTTACTGTCTGGAATAAGTGAAACATAACGCGAAATGATGCACAAATCAACTGGTTTCCCATGTTCAGCTGTGTTGTTTTATTGGATCATTTCATAACTGAGCACGTGGTAAGTAAGGCCTAACACGCTAAGCGAGTTTATGATTTAACCTTTAATTGAGCTGACACTTATTTTTAGTAGAATTATGTAAGATACTGTTTCACACCAGTCAGCTCATATCAGTACTGTACATGCCATTCATATTATGCAAGATAAAAATATAAGCAAGTGAAACGCACTGATGGTGTTCCCTTGGCAAACGAAACGAAACATGTTCAGTGACTGATATTTGAATTTGGAAAGTAAGCATGCTAGATGTAACTTGATCACACATGCAATTGATGCTTGGTACAGTGTAACTGTAGAACTGTGTTACTGAAGAGCAGAATATGAATATGATTCGCTGGTGTTTCTGTGCTGCATGCAACTGTCAGAAGCACTAATGCAACTGTTGATTCACCATTGAGCACTTAAAGCAAACACTAAGCTAATAAAGTCCCCTTGTGGTGAAAATCAAGCTTTTAATGTTGTTTATGTGTCTATGTGGTGTTTTTAATATGATTTAAGACAAACCATGTGTAAATTCATAAGTCGACACCATTGCTGAGTATTTTCTCCTTAAAACTGCAGTGAACCAAAGACAGTCTCAAAAACACGCTTTGAAATCGCTGGTGTTTCTGACGTCACAAACTACCTTGTAACCAATCAGATCAACGTGTGATCGTCAACCAGTGGATCTCTGAGCTGAGTGAGTGAGTGGAGGCGGGGCTCATTTGCATATTCATAGAACCGCGTGTACTAAATGAGGCAAGGGTGTCGAGTTACATTCAAGATATTTTAAGGCAGGATGATTTCTTTTCCAAGAAATGGGTTATTTTGGTGATCAAAGATGAGTTTTAATATATAAAATGATTGACTGCAGGGGGACTTTATGCTTCATTTGAAACAACCTTTTCTAAAACGTAATAACAGTTCTAAAAATATATGTATAAAAACACGTTATTCATAGCTGTAAACTAAAAAGGTGTATTTTTAATTGACAGAGAAATACTGTATTTATCTACTGTAATAATCTATATCATACAGCAGGACCAGTGATAGATAATACTCAATGTGCAAAGACAGCACAGATCAGCTGACTGCTCCTACTCATAGATGAACCCTATTAAGTTATGACCACTCAGGGAAACCACAGAGAGATTAGCCAGTTGTGAATTACAAGGGGATTTGGGGGGTGAAACCGTATGTTGCTGAAATGGTTCACTCGTTGAATGGGAGAAACTGCAATGCACAATATGGCAACTCTCATAAACCAATTGGTAAAGTCATCGCATCACTGCAGCTGCTGTTTAAAAGTTCCCATTGAAACAGTTAAGGCCCCAATATACTTAAAACAAAATTGAACGATGAATGGGTGTGACGCCATTTTGAATCAAATCTGGCAAAAACGGGTGTTTTAGTGGTAAAAAATAACATAATTTGAGATTACATGTAGGCGGGTGTGCTCAGGGTCTCCAAATGTCTTTGGGTACGTTCACACGACAACGATGTACTGAAAGCAGAAAAGAGTTTCCTTCGCATTTTTCACGTACAGGCAACAACGGGGAAAAACGTTAAAAACGCTGCATTCTGCTGCCAGGCCAGTAGTTGGCAGTGTCACTTTGTGAAGAAACTACACTTTTATAGACTGAACACATGCGCATGACGTCACCGTTTTCACTAATTCACGTTGTTGTAGTTTACACGGAGATGATGACGGTGTCGTTTTCAAAAACTTTGAAACCCATTTTTAGGCCTCAAAACTCTGTCGTGTAAATGAACGGGAAAAAACCCCAAAAAGGTTTCAGTTTTTAGTTGAAAACGGTGTCGTTAAACAGAGCGCTGTGGCGATGACATATTCTTGTAGGCCGACAGTAGCATCACCCTAGTTCACTGACAAAAGGTGAATGGGATTTTTCCATTGGCTTTTGGACGGTAATCGCCACGAATGTCACAAAACTTCCCCAGAAATGAAATGTTAAATGTAAGGCTATAAACGAACTACAACACCCATAAGCTTTTCTTTACTTATAAACACTTCTCCTGAAAATTCCTTGAGTTAGAATAGTTTGCAGGAGCACAGTTATAAACACAATAAGGGTGTGAAAGCAACTAGTGAGTAGAGGAGTTTCTCTGTTCGGTGTGATGTTTAATATCCCGACCACCTCTGGAGTGGAGTCCCATTTAGGCGCTTGTTAGCATCCTTGTTTTCATGACAAGTAAAAGAGAAAAAAAATCACAAGAGGGTATTACTGATGAATTTTATGTCTTATAATAAAAAATCCTGTTCTTGTTTAAACCACATGCCTTATTTCAGGTATTTATCAAAAAACCCACTGACTTCAGGACAATGGAAGTGCTAAAATGCAATCATTAACTTATGGCCATCTTAAATGTTTCAATAAAGTATATACTTTTGTATGAATATAATTCAAACCTAATTTTCTATTTTTCATATTTCTATAAACAGAAAGAAAAAGACACAATGACATTATAATAGAAAACATTTTATTGTTAAAAATAAATTAAAACTGGAAGGTAGGTAGAGAAATATATATATATATATACTGTGTATATATATATATAGAGAGAGAGAGAGAGAGAGAGAGAGAGTATGCATGTAAACATGGCTAGTTTCTCTGTACAACACCAGCCAAAATTGCTATCCCTCTGTTCAAGAAAAGACGAGAGTGTGAAAGAAGAAATACAAATAGCATCTTACAGTGCATTAGAGTATTGGCCAAAAGAAGTGGCACTGCAGCAAACACTTTCCTTCTGGCTGGTCCCCAAAGTTTTTCTGTAAGACACTTGGGAACCACAGAGCACTAGGGAAGAGACCAAGAACAGCAACATACAGCATAACAGTTGACCTCCAGAGTACAATATGACAGCACAAATAAATAATACACATTAGCCGTGCTTCCACTGTCGTGCTAGTGCGTGCCGGGGCCAGTCGCGTCTCCACTGTCACTTTCGGGGTTTGATCGGGCCTCGTTCAATCACTTTCATGTTTGTGATCCGATGTGGATTCTGATCACCGTATAAGGTAGAAATATTTATACGCGATGCAAAAGACTATGTATGCTAACAATTACCATAGTAAATATGAACGCTTGAAGAAATCAGACAAATCATAAAGGCTATCACAATCATGTTTGTATTTTATCTGTCGGTAGCCTACGTCTCGTCTCTTTATACTGGACTGGAGCTTCCTCTGTTTCTCTGACTGAAAATATCTGTAGCCTACTGGGAGAGAGAGCTAAAGCTCATCAGGTCGTATTTATGGTGGCATATTTGTAGAGATTATCATTCTTTCTAAATGTGATGTAAATATGTCCTGTAACTACCAAATAAACAGAAACAGCCTCGACTGAATAAGTGTGTCCTCTTTCTTTTGTGAAACGGTAAACCACTTTATTTCTGTGTGACTAATGTGCAATTTTGACTCAAATTAATTCATTATGATCAATGTATCACTTTTTATTGTAAACCTGTGGTAAAACATCGATTCTTGGGTTTTAATATTGAAGTAAACAACAGAAATGCCAGCAAACGGTCGCTTTTATCATGTTTGTTTTGCGATCACGCTGTTTCCAGTGATTTTTGTCTGATTAGTTTTCTGATAAAACGTCCATGTGTTGGTGAAATGATGTGTTAGTGTGCCGTTGTTCCAGAGAGGCGTGTTACGGCGTGTTTTAGTGAAGCGCTGTGGAGCTTCTGGCCCGACAGTGGAAAGTAACGCCGCAGATTTTGGGCTGGTTGCTCCAGACCCGAGGCTATTAGCCCCGCCCGGCCCGTTTGAAGCCCTGGCTCGCACTGGCCCGACTGTGGAAACGCAGCTATTGTTTAAAAGTACTAAAAATGGTTGGGAATGCTTATAATACAGTGGTGAAAGTGGCGCATAAAATCAAAAGCCATAGTTAATACTGGCCAACCAGTTTACAATTCTTGAATTTAAAATGAACACATTAATCTGCGTAGTACGCCTTTATCCTAATGCTGATGAACAAGTGCAATGGTTGATGATTATGCAATATGATGGGAAAATGAAAGAAAAAGATGGACCAGCAGGACTTGTACCAGAATAAGACTTCTCCCCATAAGCCATGCGGGCTTCTCTGTAGAATACACCAGCAGGCCTAGAGAGGAAAAACCTTAACAAAAGGTTTAGTAGTGCAGCTTTTTGGGCACTTCCCAAGAGAAAGAGTCACGGCCAAAGTGGCCGTAAGCAGCAGTCTTCTGATATATTGGCTTCTTCAGCTCCAGCTCCCTAAAACACATTGGCCGTGGATTATTGACTCATCAAAATGAAACTGTGTGCAGTTAAAAAGATGATCATGTAGCAAATATTTCAAGTGTGCGTTTGTACACCCAGCCAGCCAGAGAGGAGATGAAGCGGTCACTTACCGTTACGCGCACTAGTCACCCTGAAGAAGGAAACCGCAGCATGAAATAGAGAGCAAGTCTAATAGCAAACACTAGCTAACCACTCGAACCTTTCCACTTTAGTGTACCATGAATCCAGAGAGGAAACATGATGGCTCTGTTCCACACCAGAGAGCTTTACACGGGAAGTTTTCTAACCACAAGTGGCTGATCTGAAATGCTCTTCATGCTCACTAATGTGTGTCACACAAGTAGAGATATAAAGTGCATGAGAGACTCGAATGCTCACGGTCAATTGAGTGCAACGGTCAGATCCCGGAAGTAAAAACTCCTTTCATTTTCTCAAGCAATGCACCAATATGAAAATTTTGGCCGATACCAATCACCAATAATTCTTTATATTTGAAAGCCGATAACCGATATATTGGCCGATAAATCTAAATCCAAGTCATGAAATTTTTGAGAGCCTGATTACAAAAACAAAAGTCTCTCCATTAAAAGCCATGACCCAAGCACACAATTATAATGTTCTCATCATAATTTTATATAGCCTATATGACAGACTTGTGTTGCACTGAACTGTATTTTCCTGTTTTGAAGTGATTCCAATCATATTTCAAGCAATTCAAAACCAAAGTGTTTCAGCTGAAGGAAATAATGCATTATTTATTGGCTTTAATATATCGGCTAAATTGTTTTATTGGGACATATATAAAAAATAAAATGTATATTTATTGTAAAAATGAACATATATCGACGATATCGATGTGGTGGCCGATATATCGTGCATCCTAATTTTCTCCAAAGAGGAACTGATTTTTAATGATGACTTGGTAATATGCTTTTGATGAAGCCATGTGTTTGCATTATTTCAAGTTATTTTTTGAAATAATTGTTTAACAGTGGAATTTGTGGTTAAAAACTACATTACCCATGATGCTGTGCGGAAAATTTGACCAATCAGAGAGTCGCACTGAGCAAATCACACCAAAAGAGCTTTAGCAGGGAACATGAAGCCCTGCAAATTACGTAATCAAGTTGGCTTCGCTATTCTCGCAAAACACTTAAATATTTGTATATATAACTTGCATATAACTTTAAAGAATTCACCTGGTTGGCTTGGTTAATGACTTATAATGCTTTAACAAAGACTTTTTAAAAATCTCTATGGGAAAAATGAATGGAAAATATACTTCCAGAACCAACGCCACTGAAAAAGTGGACAGGCACTAATGCACTTTATTCCAAACAAGTTTGACTTTAGCATGTTGCTAAGCTAACAACTCAATATTCACAAAGTACACGCAAATGTCAGGTAAAAATGTGAATTGTAATTAGATTAAGTTCATTAAGGTATTGTCTTATCTGTGACTAAAATAAGGAACAATACTCATCTTTGTAGATAATATGTACTGACTGCTTTAAAAGAGCACTGCTTTGCAGTAGTGTGTGTGTGTGTGTGTGTGTGTGTGTGTGTGTAATAATCATGTTGTAACAATTCCAGTAATTTCATTTTTATTTTACATTATTACTTTTCAATTTCTGAATGTCTACTTTAATACTTGATGCTGTATTTGTTAGATACAAACATCATGCACTGTTTGGGGTCAGTAAGACCAATTTCTTGCTTTTCATTCTATTATTGACTCTTTATGTACTGAATCTTGAATAATTGCGATGAAAATATTTGAACGAGTTTGCTAAGAGTTATTATAATCTGTCTGATGGAATCGAGGGATGCAAAGACCCAAAAAAGGAGAAGCACAGACAGAAGCAAAAGAAAAAGGAAAGATTTACACCCAAACCTGTTAAGCTGAAAGATGAAGAAATATAAAAGCGAGTGAGAAGAGTGTGTATAAAGACAGCAGCTGTTACCTCACAATGACTCCTGGACGAAGATCAAAGTTTTTCTTGACTATTTTCAGCAGCTCCTGCTCACTCTTTTGGGATGTGCCATAGTGGAAGATGGAAATGGAAAGAGGATGGGACACTCCAATGGCATAAGCAACCTGTATCATAGTGAAGGAAATTTCAAACATATATTGATGAACTTGATCATTTAAATCTTTGCTTAAAACTCATTATTTTTCTATTGCTTTAATGTTCCTTGATGATTGTATTTGACTTAAGTTAGTATTTTGATTTTCTTTTGCTATTTGGTTTGAAAATTGTCTCTGATTTTATTTGTGATATTAGTTTTCTACTGCTTTTGCTTGTACTTATTTTATCCGATATTGTAAAGCACATTGGTCAGCTTCTGCTGTTGTAATGGAGCTATATAAATAAACCTAACTTGATCTTACACCGTGTCCTAACCAGACGCGATGCGATAAGATTCCAACGACAAATAATTTGTCTGTCCACACTAGACGCGACTGCGAGATGCGTCAAAATCAATCAAAACCCTCAGCCAATCAGAACAGCGTGTGGGCGGAGTCAGCCAATCAGAACAGCGTGTGGGCGGAGTCAGCCAATCAGAACAGCGTGTGGGCGGAGTCAGCCAATCAGAACAGTGTGTGGGCGGAGTCTTGCAGCACCAGCGACAGTAATCTTGACGGCACTCGCAAGAAAATGGATAAGTTGCTACATAATCAAATTCACAAATATTACACCACTTAAACATTATTAAAAATACATAGGTTACCGAGTTACTAATACAATATTTGTCAAAGAATACACTTGTTTGTTCACAGTTTAAACGTTCTTGTTTCCATTTGTTTCATTTCAAGATCTGAGGTGAATTATATTCATTTTTGCTTTTACAGCTTCAAAGCTGGAGCACTAAATGATATTCAAAGTCACATTACACGCTTTTAACATTAAATAAAGCACTTAAACAGTACCTGAGAAGATGATCATTGCCACACTTTGTGTTTATTGTTCCAGCGCGACGTCGCAGAAAAATAGAAACCGTTTCTAAAATAGAATCGTCGCGGCCGGTTAGGACAAACACTCTGATTAACATGGAAAATAACCTTTTATCGCGCGTCGTGTCGCGTTTAGTTAGGACACTGTGTTAAACTTGATCAACTTTAACAACAATTATACTTGCTCAGCAGAACACAACATATCTGTGCGACTGACCTGCACAAGAACACGCCTGCACAGTTTGGCCTTCACGAGAGATTTGGCCACCCAGCGGGCAGCGTACGCAGCAGAACGGTCCACTTTAGTGTAATCCTTTCCAGAGAAAGCTCCTCCACCATGGGCTCCCCAACCTCCATAGGTATCCACAATGATCTTACGACCAGTCAGGCCGGCGTCACCCTACATCAGTGGAATAGCGTTTATATTAGTGTGAAGAAAAAATAAATAACTCATTGCTACTCATTCATGTACGTATTACAACTTTATTGAAGATTTACAAAACTGGTCACTACCTGAGGGCCTCCAATGACAAAGCGGCCACTGGGCTGCAAGTGGTAGATGGTGTCATCATCCAGATACACGGAGGGGACCACGACTTTGATGACTTTATCTTTGAGCGCATCACGCATCTCATCTAGACAGATGTCTTCATCGTGCTGCACTGAGACTACAATAGTGTGGACCCGCACCGGCAGCATGGCACCACGATCCTGTCTGTACTGCACAGTAACCTGTTCACAGAGTCATGATGCACTGTCAGGACAGACACTCTACACAAGTACCTGCATGCACTTCTAGCTATGTTGTTCGAAAAAAGAAGAAAAGAAAAAAATGTCTTTTTGTGTTCAAAACCACATTTTTTGTTCTTAAATGCAATACCCAGCATTGCTGGTCACCAGGATAAGGTGTGTTTTGAACGGGAAGCGTGAGTGTTAGTGAACCAGCAACACCAGAGAACAGCTGGTTTACCAGCTAGACCAGCACTATACCAGCTCTAACCATCATAAACCAGCCTGGACTAACATGGAAATCATGCTGGATTTTTCAGCAGGTTAAAATGCAAAAGTCGGATTCTGGGAGCAAAAACTCATCTTTTTAAAAAAAATTATTGGAAAACTGATTTTTAAGGATTATAATGATTATTATAAGCATTATATACACATTACAGTCAGACCTAATGTGTGCTATGAGGTTGTTAACAGATGGTATATGCTTTAGTTGTCTGTTTGCGATAAAATAATCATCACAAATTACATCTGAATTTGTGATGAAAAATTACATTAACCATGATGCTGTGTATGTGTGTATATATATATATATCGATTTGACAGCACTAATATATATATATATATATATATATATATATATATATACTGTATATATATATATATATATATATATATATATATATATATATATTAGTGCTGTCAAATCGATTAATCGCGATTAATCACATCTAACATTAAAGTTAATGTTTATATGTGTTTATATCATTATATTTATATATATATTTATATATATATATATGCACTATATATATTTGTGTGTGTGTGTGCGTGTATATATTTACATATACATATATATATAAATATATATACATACTATATACACAAACTTTTGTTATAAGCAATTTTTGATATAAATATAAACTAAAAACATATAGTTTCTATAGATATAATCAACAACTTTAAAATAATTGTTTTGTATTTCTCCAACATTTTTAATTTGATTATGCAGTTCACAATGCTTAAAGGGATTTTAGTCCTTTCCCTCACTGAAGCCGTTAAGTGTCGTTTTGTCTGATTTTTAAATTTCTTTTTTGCTTCAAATCAAACATGTAGAATGTTACGATTCACCTCATTGCTGGTTAGTTTGACTAATGGCGTATAACGTTTTAACAAAGACTTAAAAACCCAGCAGACCTGAGTCTTGGAGTCGGGCCGGAGCCAGGGCAGGGTGCCGTTGCGCCTCAGTTCTGCCATCTTGGCATTTAGTTTGTGGGCGAGCACAATAGTGAGTGGCATACATTCCTCTGTCTCATCGGTGGCATAACCGAACATTAGACCCTGAAAGAATAACAGGAAATATTAATATTGAAATAAATGTAATTAAAAGAGTTTAATTGACAGTTTTTGGACTCACCTGGTCGCCGGCTCCAACGTCCTCTTCGTCGCGGTCTAGGTGAACTCCCTGGGCGATGTCTGGAGACTGCTGCTCCAGGGCCACCAGAACATTACAGGTCTTGTAATCAAAGCCTACGGGTTCAGGACAGAGAATATGGATCTGTTACAGTTGCTCCGATGACATTTGTTTAGTTTGTTTGTTACCTTTAAGAAGTACACTACCATTCAAAGGTTCGACAGTAGGATTATTTTAATAATTAAATTTAAATGAAAACCATTTTTTTAAAGGGATGGTTCGGAGTAAAATCATCCTAAGGTCCTTTGCACCATGACATCGAGCCAAAAGTGTTATTTAAATAAACTCCTGATGTACTTACAAACTTTCCAATGCCTCGTTTTATGAGTACAGAACCTATTTGTACTACTGTAGAAGTTTGGTCCATTCTGGGCATTATTAGTGGGGTAATTTACCAGATACAGCCTTGGATCCATTAGCGCCTGCACTAAGCCATCCGGCTGATATCTCTAAATAAGCTCTAACTTTAATAATGTTCAACCAAGGGGAAAAAGGCTTCTGGGGGGGTGTTTGGCTCGAGGTCATGGTGCAAAGCACCCTAGGTTGATTTTACTCCGAACTATAAAAACTAAAAACCATTATTTCAGGTTAAACGGACACCATTGATTCTAGTTGGTTGTGCATGGTTGGTTCTATTGGGTTTAATTGTTTCAATCACTGTCCATGACTGAATCATGTTCAGCCAAAAATATATTTTTTTGAGTGAATGATTTCTGAAGGATCATGTGACACTGAAGACTGGAGTAATGATGCTGAAAATTCAGTGTTGATCACAGGAATACATTACATTTTAAAATATATTCACATCGAATCCAGATATTGTAATATAATATTTCACTATATTACTGTATTTTTGATCAAATAAATGCAGCCTACAAAACATTTTAAAAATCTTGCCGACCCCACACTTTTGAAGGCTAGTGTAAACGCTGCGGTATCTATAATAAAATGTAGGATCATCAAACAAACCCTTGGCTGAGTCGTCGTAGCCGATGTGTTTTATGGTGTCACGGACCACCTTCTGATAGTCTACAACAGCACGAGACGTCACCTCTCCTGCCAGCAGAATCATCCCAGTCTTGGCTACAGTTTCTAGAAGAAAGAGAATGAAAAGGGGCCATGAAACATTATTATTCAGACCTTTGGGGAAGACTGAAAAACACATGCAAAAAGTCAACGTACCACAAGCCACTTTTGCATCTGGGTCTTGCTTCAGGTGAGCGTCCAAAACCGCGTCGCTTATCTGGTCACATATCTTATCTGTACAGTGCAATAATAACAATGATTAGTGTTCTATGTGTTTGTCAAAATCCACACTAAGCTTATCCATTTTTCTAAAGACGTTATTCTTGTGTACATGCATTTGAAATTGTATTTGTTTCAGTAAAAGCACCTCTGTGTGAGACGTATGATAGATGCAGCATAAGTGTTTTACATTTCTTTATACACATAAGAAACAGGAAGAAAAAAAACCGATTACACTTTATTTTAAGGTGTTCGTGTTACTGTGTAATTATATTGTGTAATAATTAACCACATGCACTTGCTATAGGGTTAGGAATAGGGTTTGGTTTGGGCTAGTTACATGTATGCATCATTTACTGTTTTTACTAAACACTGTAAAATAAAGTGTTGCCAAAAAAAAAAAAACACATCTGCAAATTCTTTCCTGGTTAATTTCGATCAGTTTTGCTATTTTTATTTAAAATTATACAACAGTTTTGCTGATGTACTGCAGGAGTTTAGGAACTGTTTAACCCTGTTTTTTGTCACTGTTTAACCCTTCTATTGTCTGTTAGTGACAATAGTTAACAATAATATCTTGTATCTCTTATCACAAGTCCAATAAAAGCAAACTACGTGTAGTTTTCAAGTTATAAAAATGACTGAAAAAGAAGTAATGCATCTGTTGTCCTTATGGTTCACATCTGAAGAACTAGTTGGCTATTTGGAGAATAAATGAGGGCTTTTCAGTGTGTTATACAACTTTACAATTTTTACTTATTTTTATTGTTTTATTATTATTTTAGCAAATCTCTCTAATTAGTTTAGATCCAACAATATTTTACATAATCCAAGATCTTCCGCGTTCAATGGCATTTTCTACTGGAACTATAAGAAATAAAAATGTGTCCATGAAATAAAAACAAAATGGTTGCAATATAAAGTAACTACATTACGTTTAGGGGTAGGGTTCATGGTTAGTAGTTATTACCAGTTATTGATATTACTATAATAAGTACATAGTATGTACATGGGGAACAGGACTGTAAAATAGCGGGTTACACTTTATTTTAAGGTGTCGTTGTTACAGTGTGATTATATTATATTATTATTATATTATATTCTGAGTAATATAAGCAATTACATGTACATGTAGGATTAGGGTTTGGTTGAGGGTTAGTTGCATGTAATTATGCATAATTTACTGTTATTACTATGGTAAGTATGTAACAAGGACAACTGTAAAATAAAGTGTTACCCAGTATTATAACGAAGAAACCCATTTCTGAAACAAACTAAACTGAAATGTAAAGTATCTGAAAATAACCTTTATGTTATTTTGGATAAAGGTTATTTTGGAGATACCAGTCTTCGTTCACTTTAATTGCAGATGAAAGAACCGAGTTTATAAAACCATATGGATAATAACGCAGAGTGGGCGGAGTCTGCGCGGAGAACCCACGTGTCGCGGGGCTGTGTCTCAATACAATACCTCGAGAGCTGCCTACATAGACAACATATCTGGCCATCAGAGAGAGAGAGAGAGAGAGAGAGAGAGAGAGAGAGAGAGAGAGAGAGAGAGAGAGAGAGAGAGAGAGAGAGAGAGAGAGAGAGAGAGAGAGAGTGTATGTGTGTGTGTGTGTGTGTGTGTGTGTGTGTGTGTGTGTGTGTGTGTGATGAGAGCATGCTGTCTAGGATGGCAGCTCACTAGTTTTTGAGACACAGCCATGGAAACAAAAGTACAATCGCGTTTCCAAGTCTACAGCACATCAGACCGACATGCATTTATATTAAAAAGTGATTAATTATATACTGTATATGTATGAATTATATTATATGTTTGCAAACAAAAGCAAATACAGTTATATGGTTAGAAACAAAATGAAATAATAAGGATAATAGAACCGTACGTTATTACAGTGAACATGCAGAACAGGTGCTGCCATGTTATGTAATAGCGGAGTTGAATACTGTAACATCACCCAAAGTTTAGTTCGGATATTTTACCTGGATGCCCTTCTCCAACGGACTCCGATGTAAACAAGAAGCAGTCCTCCTCAATGAGAGAGTTATGGAACCCGTTAATTTCTCCGTTGCCGTTCATCGTTTTTAGTTTCTCTTTTGTTGTAGGCTACTTTACTCAATCGTTTGGAAAGCGCAGGAAATCTGTCACCCCTCTGAGGAACGCGGGAGTATTTATGGAACGGCCCGTCTCGCGTCATCAGGGGCCCGCGCTCTTTCGTCCTCTCGGGTGACTGGACGAAACCATGTTGCGCGGAGGGGGTGTGGCTCAAAAATCTGTGAGGCAGTATGGCTATATGTCAAGAATGATGTAAACTTGCATGAGATTGCACCCGCAGCGAAGTCCACAAATACACTCTTGCGCAACGTGCTCTCATAACAAACATTTGTAAATATTAAGGTACGTATTTACACAGAAACATACACCAAATAATACTACACTAACATAAACTTACCGTGATAAAACCACTTATTTTCTTGATATGTAGGCTATCATACATTTAAGTAGGCTACATGAAGACGTACATGAAGTGTGATCAGTGTAATCTATTAAGTAAATATCATATCATGAATATTAAAACTTGCTACTCTAAAAATGCTAGGTTGTTTCAAGCCATGTTTGGGTCAAATATGGACAAAAACCAACGGTTGGGGTTGTCCATATTTGACCCAAACATGGGTTGAGGCATTTTTTTTAGTGTAAGTTTAGTGTAACTTTTATTTTTAGCAATGAAGACTTAAAATAAAATTAACCAGTAGGATACTTGTTAAGGTTTAGACACATTTACTGTAATACAGTGATAGGCTACTACATTAACAAAATATAGGCTACCATGTTTTGGACACGCACCATGGAAATATTATTTTTTTGAAGGACACTGGAGTATCATGTAGCCTAAACAACATGTTCAAACTTACACAACTCTTAGTGATAACAAAGACTTAAAAACAACATTAACCATTAGGCCTACTTGTTAAGGTTTTACACACATAGTAATAAACTTAGACTACTGCTTTAACATAATGTGCAAATTACCATGATTATGACGTGAGGAGTATCATATAAACAACATGGTATATGATTATGAAATCCACGTTACCTCACGATCTTGTGCAACCTGAGGACAAGCATCATTAAAATATATAGGCATATTAATGGACTAATTGGCCAGTACAATAACACAAAAGAACCAGAATGACCATGAAAAACATTCATACAATAATGCATATATAATTTATATCATTCTTATTTGATGTTTCTTGGAGTATCATGTCATTATATCAATATGAACTCTATGTGAACACAGTCTTGCGCAACTTACTGTGAAAACAATGAACACTTAAAAACATGATAAACCATAATGCTGGCTTCAGAGGAAACCAAAATACAATTACAAGAGATAAAATGGATGCCCTGGAGATTTGTCATGCTTTATCGGCTGTTCTGATGTGATTTGAAGAAAGGTGAATTGTATGTCTGCTTCTCACTTGAGCATTGCCTCTTTTGTCAATATTGCCATGGGGAAAAACTGTGTTGTCGATTTCTACCAATTATGTCTGAGAAAGGACACGTAACTGAAGCAAAGTTCCTTGATATTGATCTGAACTGAACATCCTCTCATATAAACGAGCTTCATAACCACCATGTGACGTCATCAGTTCTGTACTTTTGTACCTTGAAGGAATTGTTCATCTAAAAACTCAAAAAATGACAAATTTCCTATTTCTTAAATTTCTATTTCAAATAAATGCTGTTCGTTTGAACTTTCTATTCATCAAAAAATCCTGAAAATCCTGTTTCATGGTTTTTCAACATTGATAATGATAAAAAAATCCTGAAAATCCTGTTTCATGGTTTTTCAACATTGATAATGATCATAAATGTTTCTTGAGCAGCAAATCATCATTAGAATGATTTCTGAAGGATCATGTGACACTGAAGACTGGAGTAATGATGCTGAAAATGCAGCTTTGATCACAGGAATAAATTACATTTTACAATATATTCACAGAAAATAGTCATTTTAAATTGTAATAATATTTTTTAACTGTATTTTACTGTAAATGCAGCCTTGGTGAGCACAAGAGTCGTCAGTAACACTTTATTTCGATGGCCCACTTTAGACATTCTACTAACTATAAGTAATTTTGCTAAATTTTATACTAAATGTAAAAAAAAATTAGGATTTTTTTTTTTTTTTTTTTTTTTTGCGTTTTTCGCGTACAGACAACAATGTTGTCCACGAAAACGATTAAAAATGCTGCATTCTGCTACCAGGCCAGTAGATGGCGATGACACTTTGTAAAGAAACACTAGACTCCTATAGACTAAACATGTAACACGCATGATCATGACGTCACCGTTTTCACTAATTCACGTTTTTGTAGTTTACACGGAGACGATAACAGTATCGGTTTTGAAAACTTGCACTTTGAAACTCATTTTCAAAAGTTTTCAGCCCCCAAAACGCAGTTGTCGTGTAAATGAACAGTCAAAACGCTAAAAAGTTTCCAGTTTTAGTTGAAAATGGTGTCATGTAAACGGCCCCTAAGTAGACTGTCTGCTTAATATCTGCATGTATGTAATATAACTCCTTATTATGATGCTCCCCAACACACATTCTACTGACTATAAGTAACTTTAATTACAACTACATGTCAACTTTTTCTACTAACCCAAACAGTCTACTCGGAGAGTGAGTTGACATGTAGTTGCAAATAATGTAACCCTAACACCTAACCTAACAGTCTACTAATACTCTAATGAGAGTTAGTTGACATGTAGTTGCAAAGTTACTCATAGTTAGTAGAATGACTAAAGTCTTCGTTTAAAAAAATCTAAATGTTGAACGGTTGAACTAACAGTAAGTTTGGCCACAGCTCTTAAAGGAAGGTCATGACACCCCGGGTGCGTTCCAAAGGGCAGTGTCATTAATTGTTATATAATCCAAACAATATATTACTGTTTAGTGGGTCAAAATGCAAGTTATTAGCCTGACATAATCACTTTAGAGATTAAACATGGAAGCAATTAAAGCCTGCAGAATTTCATTCAAAACTACAATGATGAACTTCACTACATAACTTTTCAACTTTGAATTCCAGTAGGATTTATTCTTTATGTGAAACATATTTTTTTGATCTTGAAAGATCTTGAAATTCACCCTGTGATTTGCGAATAGATGTCCTCATTCTAGACAGATTATCATATATTGCCTTTTTACTATGGACAGCGTGACAATTCTCTCTGTATCATCTATATTCATACATTCATCCTCCGCAATCCACCAATTCTTATCATGTTATTCCGTTTCTATATGTAAAGACACGAAACGGATATTTCATCTTGAAATCTGTTGTGTCATATTAGAGCAGCAATTCTGATTCAGATGCAATCTTAATAAATCGACAGTGACTCAGGTGTTTTATTATGACGCATAGAAAGAAAGATTTCCAAGCCAGGCTACACGCGCGTCCTTGACGCGGTCAGGATGAGACAGCAGTTTTTAGGCACAAATCTCCGGCACAATGGCACAGCTAAACACCACTCCTCTCAATCCAGACAAGTATTGCATCAGAAATGGGCAATGCTGGCATGCAAACACTACTGTATAAACAAACACTTCCGTGATTACTGTTCTCATGATCAGGCTGTTTTTCTTATCAATCTCCCTGTGAAACATCATTACATAACACCAGGGGAAGTTTTCTTTAGTAATGTTATATGAGGTAAACACTGTTGTTCAACACTGATGATTGACAGTTTGAATTCACTCAAAGACAAGTCCTGCCTTGTGTCTTTGATAATGCGGTTTCATTCACGACGTGCTTGTGCCATCTTTACTATTGTTATGCATCTGACAGTTGCAGTCCTAAACAAATAACATTCTGAAAAAAAAACGTATTGCATAACGTGTAATTCAGTGCACATTAAAACGTATTATTGCAGCAGTAATCTGTGTGATATGCATGTTATCCCTCTGGTGCTGTTTGGTCATTTTTGAGCGAATAATACATTTTTTTACTTTATCTTTATACTTTAATATACGAAACTTGGTAAAGGTTTTGGCACTTGCTGTGTGAACACACACACACACACACACACACACACACAAATCATGGACATGATTTGAAATGGTTAAATGGTCCTGAAAAAAATAGTCACACTTGTATAGGACGTATAAAAAAACGCATTTTATCTAGTGGAAACGTTTGGTACTGCGCCCAAAAAAATTCTTACTGAAATAAGAATATATATTTACACTCACCTAAAGGATTATTAGGAACACCTGTTCAATTTCTCATTAATGCAATTATCTAATCAACCAATCACATGGCAGTTGCTTCAATGCATTTAGGGGTGTGGTCCTGGTCAAGACAATCTCCTGAACTCCAAACTGAATGTCAGAATGGGAAAGAAAGGTGATTTAAGCAATTTTGAGCATGGCATGGTTGTTGGTGCCAGACGGGCCGGTCTGAGTATTTCACAGTCTGCTCAGTTACTGGGATTTTCACGCACAACCATTTCTAGGGTTTACAAAGAATGGTGTGAAAAGGGAAAAACATCCAGTATGCGGCAGTCCTGTGGGCGAAAATGCCTTGTTGATGCTAGAGGTCAGAGGAGAATGGGCCGACTGATTCAAGCTGATAGAAGAGCAACTTTGACTGAAATAACCACTCGTTACAACCGAGGTATGCAGCAAAGCATTTGTGAAGCCACAACACGCACAACCTTGAGGCGGATGGGCTACAACAGCAGAAGACCCCACCGGGTACCACTCATCTCCACTACAAATAGGAAAAAGAGGCTACAATTTGCACGAGCTCACCAAAATTGGACAGATGAAGACCGGAAAAATGTTGCCTGGTCTGATGAGTCTCGATTTCTGTTGAGACATTCAGATGGTAGAGTCAGAATTTGGCGTAAACAGAATGAGAACATGGATCCATCATGCCTTGTTACCACTGTGCAGGCTGGTGGTGGTGGTGTAATGGTGTGGGGGATGTTTTCTTGGCACACTTTAGGCCCCTTAGTGCCAATTGGGCATCGTTTAAATGCCACGGCCTACCTGAGCATTGTTTCTGACCATGTCCATCCCTTTATGACCACCATGTACCCATCCTCTGATGGCTACTTCCAGCAGGATAATGCACCATGTCACAAAGCTCGAATCATTTCAAATTGGTTTCTTGAACATGACAATGAGTTCACTGTACTAAAATGGCCCCCACAGTCACCAGATCTCAACCCAATAGAGCATCTTTGGGATGTGGTGGAACGGGAGCTTCGTGCCCTGGATGTGCATCCCACAAATCTCCATCAACTGCAAGATGCTATCCTATCAATATGGGCCAACATTTCTAAAGAATGCTTTCAGCACCTTGTTGAATCAATGCCACGTAGAATTAAGGCAGTTCTGAAGGCGAAAGGGGGTCAAACACAGTATTAGTATGGTGTTCCTAATAATCCTTTAGGTGAGTGTATATAGCCTATATATATATATATATATATATATATATATAATTTAAAATTTTAGAACTTTTTTTAAAGTTCACTTTTAAAACTTTTTTCACTTCAGAAATAATCTTCCAGGTTTCGCCTTTAATAAGAGACCAAACTTCAGTCTGTGCTCCAAAAAATTCAAGATTTAAGACAGTTTAAGGTGGTAATTTCATTTTTTTAGGTCTATGCTCAAAAAGTTAATAAATTAATTATTACTACTGCATAAATAAAATGTATTACCATAAAATAGCCTAAAAATACAAAATATTGAATAAAAAATATTATCGAACTAAAATATAGTGCAAATTAGTTTTTTTGACCGACACGCGAATAATACTAGAGGGTTAAAGAATGGGAAATGTATAAAACTATCCACGATTGTTTGTCATTTGTCAATATATATAAAATTCATATATTCACAGTAGTGGCGAAAGTAGTTATTATTGACCCTAGAAGTTTGAATAAACCATCAAAATCTTTAACAAAGTATTTTTATACTATTTCAATAAAAGGTGAAGATGTAAAATTTCCAGAGCCGGACATCACTTTTGGCCACTACTGTATATATACTTGTATGTAAAAAACAAAAACATTGTGCAAACACCTAATTTACAGTAATACGGGATTTAAATGTTAATCATTCAGATATTCGACCATGACGTGTCACGTGATACATCTTACTCCACTCTTTTTAAGAAAATTATCTTATTTATCTTCTGATTTCAGCCAGAGCATGATCTTGCTGACAGCCAAACAGCTCAATCTGAGGATTAAATGGTTTTGTCATGTGTTGCAGAGGTGCGTGACTGAAAGGTCACAGGTTTGAATTCCTGAAGAAAGCCTCTTATCCTCAGGCTGATGCAGGGAGACTGTACTTACTGAACTCTGAGTAGTTTTGGGTAACAGCTTCTGCTACCTGAATTCAGTGAACTCCAGAAGTGACTCACTGTTGTTGGCCTTTCTGAGAAGAAAACCAGATCTTTGGTAACACCTCTATGTAGTTATGCAAGCTTCTTTCTAATTGAATGTGGAACGACTAGAATTTCAAGTCAATCAAATCAGAATACAGTGGTATATCTCTGATCTAGTTTGAGTAATTGCTAAACATATTTGAAGTTCATTGAAAACTTCTCCCACTAGGTAACACTTAGGAGGTTTGGAACAACATGAGGTTGGGTAAATACTTCAAATTTTTTTAACATTTAATAATTATCAACCTTTTGGGTGAACTTCACCACTTCAAGGCTGATGTAACGTACGGATTTGGAATAACAATTAAAAATACATTTTGCTTTATGAAAACAATATTTCTGAATGTTCTCTGAACTTTTCAAAACGTAAAAATGTATTTCTTCGTCATGCAAACATTAAGGGAATGTTCCATTTTATCATTTTGCTAAATCTGAATGTTCTGAAACAGGTAGTTAACAACATTTTTAAAATGTTGAACAAACGTCCAACTGAAACATGTCAGAAAAACGTTCCATGAACAATGTATGAATATTATATTTGTGCTAACATTTTGAGGAGGTTATTAAAGACCAGGGCCTCATTTATGAAACATGCATTTGAATCCACGCCAACGTTCATATTCATATTCATATTTATAAAAACAGTCTTTGCCGTAAAAAAGTGCTTCACGCCAGAGTCTAAGCAGACATACACACTTTTCCTTGTGGCAGAGAGTCAAAGTACAGCAGGCATTTGGAAATCTAAGCCATTCTTGACACTCACAAGTAGCCAAAAGCATTTGGACATGACTGGTGCTCTCTTATGTTAATGACACTATAATTAGGAGGCGTTTCTGAAACCATTCAGCTAAACATCATTTCAAGATCATTTGCAATCATTTATAAATTTCACGTCTAGGAGAGAGGCGTAACTTCTGAAGGTTAGTGTTGGTTACAGATTTCCTGAATGAAACAGTAAGTAATAAAATATTCCACTTTCAAAAGGATTTATTTTCATTTTGACAGCAATGTTTGACAGTGGTCTAAGGCAAGACACCATTACACAACAACAACCAAGAACAACGGTTCACAAGCCTATAAGTCGATACATTCTGCTCAATTCAAGTCCAAAAAAAGTGTTTATTTATAATCAATGTGAATATAAAGCAAACAGCAATGAGTGAGTGGCATTTGCTTCAATGAACAATAAAGATGCAGAACTGTAAAACAAAGTTCTAAATGCATATTCTCAATATAATCATAAATCACCGTCTTTATAATGATTTAAACAAGCTGACCAGCAGAATCTGCCATGGATAAGAAAATAAATATAATCTTAAATAAAGTTTCTTCTCTGTTTTGGCACTGATTGTCATCTGTTCTACATACTGTATATATACCCACATCTCATCTAATAATCATAATCACTGAGCTCATTTCATCCAATAACACATGCTTATATGACATCTTGCAAGCTAAAAATAAATAAATATGGAAATCCTCATAAGGAGCTAGAAATTAAAACACTCCATCTAAGTATCAAACACTGGCACTTGCAAAACATTTATTTGGCTTTGAAAGGAAAATTATTTTTTCCAAATACTGCATCTAGCTTTCAAATATTGTTGGGCTAATGGAGTATAAAAATATGAGTATTGACAAACCCGATCCTTTTGCAAATTATTATTTTTTTGAAGAAAATGTGATTAAGATCTGTTACCCTCGATAGGGCTGATCATTTTTAAAAAAAGTAATAGCATATCTCTGCACAACCGTGATTGGAGGAATCATTTGGACAAGTTCTGCACAAAAGTCTAACAATTAAGTTAAAGGACTTGATCAAAACCTTAACCCTAAATATGAGCGATTAATAATAGTCATCATTGCCTTAGCAAGCACCACCAATAAACATGACATGAAACACGCTCTGTGCTTTACATGACTTCATGACCCACCATGATGAAACACACACAGGATCATCATCAGACGTGTGTGTTTGAGTGTGTCCTACAGATAAACAGATTTAAACACATTACAAACACCAGTTGTTTGCAGTTTTGACAAAATGCCAGGTCTTGTTAGAAACTATGAACTTATAGTATTTCTAGTAAAAAGTGTCTTGTTCCAGAATGCCTGATTGTTTTTCGATTTCCAAAGATATCCCAAACTACAAAGATTTATTGAAAAAGGTGTATAATGTAAAAGAACGGCCATTTTCATCGTCAACCCCTTTTCTATTCCATCTAGAAGTGGCTCTTCCTCTGCGATATTAAAAGGTGGTGGACCGCACGACACTGTGAATATCCATGCAGAAACACGTACACTGACACGCTTATACTCTCACTCAGCTAACCATGTAAACAGTGAGACAGCACGCCACGTGTCCTAAGGCTAAGTAGTCATGGTACAAAATTTCACGATCTACTAATAGATTACGATATCGGAGCACGTAGTAGAGCCCTGTAGACGACGTCAAAACCTGGAGGTCTCGATGGAGACAAGAAGACGAGATGATGAGGAGAGGGAAATACAGAGAAAGGCAAGGAGATGAGAGATTTCACCATGTCGGATAAATCCTAGAAAGCCCTAGACGACAAATATGCTAGGATTCCTACCACAAGTACAGTCATGATACAATACTTGACACGAATCAGACTAAAGATCAGATAGAAACCACGCAATTATCGTTTAAAGTCAACATGAAATCAAAAACTGATGCTTTCTTAATGCGCGCTTCTGGTCTGTACAGGCGTTCACACTGACAATCTATCATCTAATAGCACAGCAATTTAATCAAAGTTGGCATGAACGCTCCTTAAAGTCACCATGAAATCAAAATTATTGGAATACTGCAGTATTTATTAAAAAAATATTTTTCCGTGCATATTTTATTCAAATTCATGTACCATCGAGAATCTTTAATCCCTCTTGCATCGCTTCTCTGATGACGAGGGCCTGTCACTCACATGAGATCCACCAATAGCAAACCACAACCATCCAATCAATTCCCCACGGACAAAATCAAGCCCCGCCCTCCTTTTTCTTTTCTTTTTCTTTTTTTTTTGAGAAGCCGTTTTACTCGGATATGTATAGGGGAGAATATAAGGGGTCGTTCACACAGAATGCAGTTTTGCATTGCACTGGTTTCTTTTCCATTGTTTTTCTATGAACATGCACTAGCAAAGGGTTACACTTTATTTTAAGGTGTCCGTGTAACAGTGTAATTACACCTTTTAAGTACCGATTAATAATAATTGGCTACATGTACTTACTTTAGGGTTAGGGTGTGGTTTAGGGTTAGTTGCATGTAATTATGCACAGTTCATGCAGGGGTTTTTTCAACCACAGCCCTTATCTTATAGTGGTAAGCATTATTAATTTAATCTTAAATAAATTACTTTTTCTTTTCACCACTTCCACTTGGTTCGAAAACACCCACACAATCCAATCACTTCCTGACTGATTAAATCAGGTCCTGCCCTGCGTTTCTTTCATTGACTATCCTGTTGAAAACCATTATGCAAATTTGGTTTGTGAACGGCATTTCATGTTGACTTTAAACTGGCAGGTCAAAGAGCTGGACATCACTTTTAAATTATTTTCGAGAACATTAACCACAGGAACATGACGGCACAGCAGTCACAACTGCAATAGATTTCATCATTGTCCTATAATATCATAAAACGCTAACAGTTGGTTAAACCGGTAATCGACATGGATAATATAGAAACTGTACTTTACCAAGTGCTGTCAACCCTTTATATGCATCTGCCTTTCAAGGACCTGAGGAGAGTGTGGTAAATACATGCGATTGCAGAGCATGTGTATTGTTATTAAACACAATTTACCTTTCCCTGTTAAAATAAGGTGATGACAACAGCATTTCACCTGTAGCAGGTCATTCCCAATGTCCTCTATGGCAGAAAGTCAAAGTCACAATTTCTACTCCAAAACCTATTGAGCTGCCTCGCTCTCGACTATCTACATAGGCAGCAATCTTACAAGGCAGCATCATATCCGAAATGCAGCTTTATTAGTAACTCTGTTAATGCACTATTTGCTATGAGAAACTTGACTAAAGGGCCGTTCATACCAATAACGATAACTATATTTGCATCCACACCAACGAACGATAACGGTCTGTTTACTATTTGCTATGAGAAACTTGAATAACTATTTGCGTCCACACCAACGAACGACAACGGTCTGTTTATTCGCTCGCGCGCTGCGGTTTCAAAGTGTGTACAACGTCATTGAACATGTTTTTGCTGTTCTTGTTGCATTTACGTGGCTTTAACCAGCAGATGTCCTCAGCATGCTATGTTTCGAGTGAAGCTAGTGTGATCAATCTAATAATCTAACAGTGAAATTAGCTGACGTAGTCAAAATAGTGGAATAAAAACAACACCTAGTCTTTTTCACCGCAATTTCAACGGAAGCAAGACAATGTTGTCGAAACGAGCGCTGGATACCTGAGGTAATACTTCTCACCATTTATTCAGAGGGTATGAACGATTGTTTTCTATATCCCTTTTTTTTTTTTTTTTGAAGGGCCTTGATTTGGCGGTTAACTGGACCTCAGCGATTAACTTTTCCGCAATGTCGTCTGCCATTTTAAATGCGCGAGCCCTTAAATTAGAATGGATTCTGATTGGCTGTCAGTGTTTTATCGTTCAACAGCTGGAAAAAAAATCGTTACAAAAGTGATCCCAATGATATTGTTTCTCTATATCGTTATTGTTAGGTGTGAACTCTGCTATTCTTTAATACTGAGAACGATTTTTAGAACTTTATCGTTATCTTTATCGTTATCGTCCTTGGTGTGAACGGGCCTTAATGCTTAGCCTACAACTGATTCCAAGAGTTATTCCAAGTTATTCCGAATTGCAAATGTGCCGAAGTAGCACACACAAATGTTGTCTTAATCGTCAATGAGATTGAGCTATTTATCTCCGCTGATTTCAGAATGTAATAAAATATTTTAGTTTGTCAGTTTTTCTCACAGTGCATTCTGGGAATACCCTATCCTTTGCCAAAACAAGGGCTGCATTTAAGTCCACTTTTTTATGTCCTTCCCTTGCCAACTTCTCTTCATCTCGTTCCCTCGGGTGTACGTGATTGCTTGCGGTGCACAGTGCCCACTACTGGCGAAACCCTTGCAATGGGTTTAAATGAAACACCCTAAGCCCTTGGAATCTGCAATGGAGCCCGCCATGCAAGTTGTTATTGTGACGTCACAGTCGTGTTGCATTATGGTCTATGGATCTGCCTGAAGTGTTAATATGAGTAGACTTGGTCAAAATCAAGGGGTCGAGGGCCTGTCCAAATAAATTTCCCTCGAACACTTGACGAAGTTGAAAGCACTTTAAAATGGCGGCCCTTACGGAAGTTTCCAAGTGTATGTCTAAAAGTGGAGTTAAACACAGCCAAGTTATTTCAAGAAAGCATAACATCTGGGAGTCTAAAGGGTGTCTATGATGCCTAGATAGGCAGCTCACTAGAGATTGAAACAGAGCACTGGAAATCATACAGAGGATCTGCTCTAATAAATCCAAGAAGAACCAGAATTCTTTTCCCGTTGTGCATTAAACCCTGGTTAATTCTGGAAAAATCCTCCATATGGATCATTTAAAAGCATTAATATTGTGCAAGTATATCTACACTCTGAAAAATAAAGGTTCTTTAGTGGCATTGAGGGTTCCATGAAGAACCTTTAACATCCATGGATCCTTTCAAGTACACCAAAGGTTCTTTAAAGCGGAATAAAAAAAAGTTATTTTAAGAACTGTTCACAAAAAGTTTTTCTGGGGAACCCAAAACCCGGCATTGCTGCGGAAACCCCATTTAGGAACCTTTATTTGCAAGAGTGTTTGATTATTTCTTAGAGTTTCAGGTTTTGTCTTGTGCAGTTGGAGAGACAGAAAGAGGAGAAGAATATTAATAGTATGACTGCACAGAACAGAAGACGACAAAACAGTTTAGTCTGCCCTCTTGCATTTGCTGGAGGGAGCCACACACTAAACGCTCACTGCTGCCCTGCAACATATTACACAACATCTCCAAACAAGTAAATCTACAACGACATTACAGCAGAAACCTGCAACCCCAGCCTTGAGCTGATATGATCCTCCAGAGAAGGTGGTGTGCTTAGCTAAGGTTCCTCTGGCTTGGTTGCATCTTTTCCTGAGTTAGCGCTGTCATCCGCGGCGACAGGGTCACCCGAGGACTCGACTGGACCACCGGCCTGCCCGCTCGAGCTGGTGTCTTTGGAGTGCGTTTGCTTCGGGTTCACCGTCTGCTCTTCGGGGAGTCTGGAGCTCCTGCTGCTGTGCTGTTGCTCTTCAGTCTCGGGACCGGAGTCACAGGAGTCGCCCTTCTTTACCTCGTCATCAGACGTGAAGTCGGAGCTGTCAGACGGGCTTAGACCAGCGGAGGCGGAGGCTGGCAGTTGAATCTATTAAAGGAGGAGAAACACACTGACTGAAAAGCAGTCTTAACTTCTTAAAGACCCCCTGTGGTGAAAATCCAATTGTTGTTTATATGTCTATGTGGTGTTTTTAATGTGCTTTAAGACAAACCATGTGTAAATTCATAAGTCGACAGCATTGCTGAGTATTTTCTCCTTAAAACTGCAGTGAACCAAAGACAGTCTCAAAAACACGCTTTGAAATCTCTGGTGTTTCTGACGTCACAAACTACCCTGTAACCAATCAGATCAACTAACCAGCGGGCTTTAACATATCATTAACAGCGAACTAGCAGGGGAGTCTTGAGAGAAGCCAGGTTATCACAGTATATTTTTTTGTTGATATGATAAATCAAGTAGATTTAGCAATATATCGGGTATATGATGTATATTACAATGTTATGATGAACTATATGCCTTTCTCCACTGACGTTCTGAGTTGTTCAGTGTTTCTGATGATTGTTAGAAGACAGATTGAGATGGCGTATGGGAACATGGTTGTGTAACATTAGCAACACATTATAGCTGTATGATAACAGTCAAGCAAAAGGCTAATCATATTAATTACTGTTATGTGTCCGACGTTGTAAAGAGCGATACCATTATGCAGCGTTTACCTCAGTAAGTTGACCGAGTAAATCTGTGAGCTGATGTTAGTGAGTGGAAGCGAATTCTGAATGAAATCATTCCGATTGATGAATCTGTTCTCAAGAATGCTGCGTATTTCTCTTCTGTAAAGCACTTTGTAAACACTGTTATAAAAGGTGCTATATAAATAAAGCTTTACTTGCATACTAAATAAATTGATCGGGTCGCATTTATATGTCACAAGCTTCAAATCTAATTTTTTGACTCGCGCACACAGCACGAATATAGTTTCCCGCTGTTTGCACATACTAACCATTCTCCTAAATTGTTTCTTTTCTTTGTTTTAGGGTGTGTTCACACTTGGCATGTTTGGTTGGATTAAAATGAACCCTGGTGCGATTGCTCTGATAGTGCGCTTCATCTGAATAAGTGTGAACGCTGCCATCTGAACCCTGGTGCACCAAACAAGTGTTTCAATGAACAAGTGAACACAACACGGACTAAAGACATGTAAAGAACCAAAAACAGGACGTGATGTCACAAGATGCGACACTAAAAATGACAGAGCGCTCAAGCATAACTGTTTTTTCTCATCATAGTCGCAATGTTTCCCATCACAGTTCAGTTCAGGCATCAGAACCGTGTCTCATCACAGCAGATCTGTGCGTTTGTGTGTGTGTGTGTGTGTGTGTGTGTGTGTGTGTGTGTGTGTGTGTGTGTGACGGAGGGATCACTGCCGCTGTTTTGACTTCTTTACACATTTTATAAGCTCTTCACGAGTTCTCAACTGGTCTAAATACCATCATATGTAGCTCCGCACACACAACGAGCGCATTTAGCCCAGCACACAGCATTGTTTGGATGTTCGGTAAGTTTCGACACAAAATATTCGTAATAAAAGCCGACCAATCAGGTTGTGAACATATCCCTATGCCTTTAGGTTCGGTATCTTTAGGTTTGTTGTTAAAAATGCCAATGTGAAAGCTAAGTGGACCAGGACTGAATGTTTTTTTTTTAGGTCCAGACCAAAAGGAACCAAGCGAACCGAACAACAAGTGTGAACGCCCTTAAAGAGTAGACTTAATATTTATCTATTTCAGATCCGAATTTAGGAATGACGAACACATGAAGCTTTGTGCCGTGCTGCTTATATTTATCAAGCTGTAAAAACGGCTCTTCCCCAGCGCCCTAAACTTGGACAAGAGTTCAAAACAAGAGTTGGTGGGACGTTGTCCCACTCCACTTCACAGATGATGAGCGGAAGGAGAATTTTATAATGACACGACAGTCATTTATGACAATTCATTCATAACTAAAACAGCTTGTTCCACAAGTCATACATCATTACGCCATTTCTACGTCATTGAACATGCACAGTCCTTTCGGTTTTGTTTTTCAATCCAATCAAGTGTTTACATGTCCTCCTGGTCGGATTAGAAAAGGAATAATCCACCCCTTACATTATGAATTAAATTTTAATCGGATTCATTACGATTGACGCGGTTACATGTGACTTTTTATACTCTGGATATTGGATTGTTAGGGTCCATGTGAACGCAGATACTGATTCAAGTATCTGAGAACTGTTTTACGGCGCATAGGAAGTACATGCTGAAATTAAAGTAAGAGATTATCTACCTGGAATGGCTCGGTGACGCCCACAATGGAGCTCATATTGTTGCTGTAGTAACCCAGTATGAAGTCGCCAGAATCCTTTGGCAATTCTTCCTCGGTAAAAGTCACCTGGAGATTGCAAATCAAAACCTCCTAATTAAAATTCACAAGCTTCAGTGTGTAGCTTTATGAACACAAGTGAATGCTTTTTCATGCAACTAAATGCATGTGATTTGTCCTTACCTGGTGCTCCTGCCTCAGGAAGTCAGACTCCTCCTGCTTGGCCCAAGTGTAAGCCACATAGTCTTTATGGTGCTTAAACCCAACCTGTGAAATTACATATTTGTAAAGTATGTTCAATAAATTTTATAGCTGCATATAAACTTAACTCAAGTGACAGAAAATATATGATTTTAACCATCGTACTCCTACATCAATAGATGCTCAGAACTGACGAAATGATTGTAATAACCTTGTAAAGCCCAATCCAGTCCCAGGAGCTTCGAGCAAAGTTGGGCACCACCTTGAATGTGGCCACCGCATCTGATATCTCTCTCCATTCATCCTCTACAATGAGCTCTACTAGAGGCATGTCCACCTTATATGGGAACTGAAAGGACATCACATGTTAAACACATTGCACAAACAAACAATGGAAGTTGCATTGATGTAGACATTCTGTGACAACCTTGAAAATGAAAAGATTTACTTCCAGAAAGGTTTGATAGTCTGATGTCCTTTCAGAGCCAATCATCATATGGACCAGATTTGGCATGTTCAAATGTTTGAATGTTTGCTTGAATGTTAAAAAAAAACATGTTTTTTTTTACATTTTTGATATTGTTGCAGCTCGTCTCTTCCCAGTCTGTCAGTAACGCTCTGTTTAGTTCCTGTCTCTACGAAGCCACTCCTTCTGAAAAGCACACTGTGCTCTGATTGGTCGGCTGGGGCAGTGTGTTGTGATTGGTCGAGGGCTTCGAGTGTGTTTGGGAAATGTCCCTCCCCTTTCCATAACCATTAGTTTCAACACACTACTAACTAACTCAACCAGGCCCCGCCCCTTTATTCTGCGTATGAATTATTATAATGAGGAATATTGTGACGTGTTCGTTCCAGTAAGAAACTCAAGACTACAATGGAGGCGTTTCAGAGAGTTTAGAAACACTGACACTGATATAGAGAATATCTCCTGCTGGAGGGACTTTGTGACTTTGCAGAGCTTTTTCATGATCAAACAGCAACATCAACACTAACGAAAGATGAACATGTGCCTTGGGATTAAAGCTCATTAATGCTGCTGTATGGGTGTTATTAATACAACAGCGGAGGGAGTGACGGCAAATTTGATCTTTCTCTCTTTTACGATCACCAAAATCAATTTCTTATTTTTTGTAAAGTCATTGAAACGTGATTTTTTTTGTGATTGAAATAAAAAAGATTGCAGTTGTTTCCCATTCACCGCTACAGAAATCCACCCATCTATGATGACTTCTGCTTCTGAGAACCCAGGAAATGTGAAAAGGGTCCATTGGCAAAAGCACTGATTGGTCTTTTTTGCTCTCAAACATGCACATTAGCTGAACCAACATGAAAGAATGCGTTTTAAAGGGGTGGTTGATTATGATTTCACTTTTCTAACTTTAGTTAGTGTGTAATGTTGCTGTTTGAGCATAAACAACATCTGCAAAGTTACAACGCTCAAAGTTCAAAGCAAAGGGAGATATTTTCTTTTAAAGAAATTGCTTTTTAAGGACTACAACAAACGGCTGGTAGAGACTACATGACATTCCGTTAGTGACATCACCAACCCTAGAATTTACATAAACCCCGCCCCCGGAACACGATTTATAGATTATCATGACAGAATATGCTAATCAATGACTAGAAGATAACCACACATCAGCTACATAAATTCATCAACTAACCATTCAGAAATGTTGTCTACATTTTGTCACTTCTTCTTGAGAAGGCTAAAAGTTTTTGAAATTTTCAGTGCATGTGTGTGTGAGGTAAAACGACACAAGCTGTTGAAGCTCCGCCCTCTGTGCCAGGAGCAGCAGCTCATTTGCATTTAAAGGGACAGACACAAAAACGGTGCGTTTTTGCTCACCCTCAAAAAGTGACAATTTTAACATGCTATATACAAATATCTGTGGGGTATTTTGAGCTAAAACTTCACATACACACTCAGAGACATATTTTACATCTTGTGAAAAGGGCATTATACCACCCCTTTAAGCCTGATTTGAGCTAAAGAACATCAGGAAGTGTTCGTGCGCTGACCTGCAGAGTGAAAATGGAGGAGACAGGCTTGTGGTCGCTGACGGTGTACTCCATGTGACTGCGGTAGAAATGCTGCGACACACGGGTCCCGCTGGTCAGTCCCGTCATGGAGCTGCGCTTCGACACACTGTTGCTGACCGGAGCCATCGGCCTCAAACGCCACAGAATACGGTCAGTCCATGCAGGCTTACGCTTCTTCCCACTGAGAAAGATCAAGATTCACTTAAACAACTGTGTAATAATACTATCATTGCTGGAAGTGAATACTACAGATTGACAGGAATGGGAAATTGAATCATTTTGGAGGAAAACAGATTGATATACTATCAGACAGTTTTAGACTTGGACTCAGTCCAAAAAAAAAAAACCTTGCTGCTGCAAAAACGTCTTGTTCGGACGGCAAACCTGCATCTTGTGCCTCAGTACTGTCACTCATTTCAGAAGAGATTATCCAATCATAGAAGAGGTGCAAAAAACAGCCCGTTTAATTCTAAGGTGTGTGAAAATGGCAGTGAAATAAATTTATTACATGAGATTGTTGTGGTGCAAGAAATCTTGAATCAGACCAAAATAAAAAGGGTTATAAACCCTTAACATAATATTAAAAAAATATTTTATAAATATTCAAGTCAAGTTCATTTATTTTTCTATTTATTTCTATTCATTTATTTATTTAATCAGGGACAATACACATTAATAATACTATATAATTGTACAGAACAAAAATATTAATAATATGTAAAATGCAACACAACCGTAGTCCCTTTGTTAAGTCCAATTTGTTGAGTAAAATTTATCACAATACACATTGTTTAAAAGCAGCTTTACAGAAAATTATGATATTAATGTTTATAATATCTTAATATATTCATGCCTTATAGTCACATTCATCAGATTAGAGCTGGGCAATAATATAGTTACATTTTACAATGAGACTAGAAATCAGGCAGTTGAGATTTGCTATACAGTATATAACGTTTTACATGAGTGTACTATTGAGTGTATGAGTATGTATTACTCATATGTGTGTGTGTGTGTGTGTATGTATCTTATATATACTTATCCAACCTTACATAAATCTACAAGTCCTTATTAGGCAAAACACCATCTTACCTGAGCTCTTTAATATCTATAGCAGTACCTACACTCACCCTACGCTCGAGTAGATACATCTCCCTAGTCGCTACAAAAGCCCGCACCTCATTTGGCCGCCTCTCTTTCCAATTTTCTGCTGCAAATGATAATTTACAAACATCTCTTAAACTCGAATCCACCGTTCCTATCACTACTTTTAAAGCACTTCTTTCAAAATTACTGACGGACCATTGCACACGTTTACATTCTATGCCCTTTAATTGCCCTAGCACTTTCAACAAAGCTTTAACGCATCTTGCACATATCCAACTGAATAGCTGTCTTTGAAACAATTTGCACATTACCATGTTAGTTATGTTGCTTCTTGTTATCTATCTATCCTTATGCTATTCTGCTTGTACTGCCATTTTATATTTATAAACATTTATCTTTCAAATTTAATGTCCGGTACTTTTGAATTGAATCTGAATATCTTTATATGTTTTATTTAAATAAAGGTGAAATAAAAAAAAAATAAAAAAAAACATGAAGAGCTGGATGATAACATAGTTACATTTTGCGGCGAAACAGATTTGCTATGTACATATATCCTTTATGTGAGTATACTGTATGTATGCAGAAAAAAAGACCCCTTTATATGACCATTTAAGTCTTTTTAGCAAAAGAAGTATTTATGGACCTGAATGTATTAAATCTTCTCCATTTTACCTGGTATCATACGTGTCTGTTCCCACATCAAACTTGTACGTCGGAGGGAATTTGATTGGCCCCTCGTGGAAGCCCTCGAGCACAGACTCATGGCCTTTAGCCATGTTCAGCTGCAAGACGACACAGACACACAGAGTCAGTAGCAATAACACAAGCACAGGGAAGAACGCAGCAAAGCATAGATTACACAAACTTATGAATATTGCATTGTGTTTTTTCAATGCTTTGTACAAAACAGTTGCTCCTTCTTCAATGGCATTTAATATTTTCATAATATTTACATCAAGTCATGTGTAAAAACGTGATTTTTGACTTTCAGAGGGAGGTTTTTCATGGCATGCACGTCTCACCTGGTCTTTTTCCCACAGTATGGACAGTTTGTTATTGTCAATAGCTGCCTTTACAACGTGCATCTCAAGGTCCTCGATTCGGAAGTTCAGGTCTCCAAACCAGAAAACCAAACTGCAAACATTTGTCCAGGAGTCGCATCATACAGTTTTCAATATCAATGTCAAGGTCATACTGTCGTCACAAATCAAGTATAAATTTATTTCAATCATAACCCGATCTCATGAGAAAACACTTTATTTTGAAGGTCCACTTTAGACTATACAAAAAAAATATATAAAGTATGAACTTCTCCTAACCCAAAACCTAACAGTCTACTAATACTCTAATGAGAGTTAGTTGACATGTAGTTGCAAATTAATGAGAGTTACTTGGATATTTGAGTTGACTAAACTTAAAATTTTAAGGCGGCACAAACACTTTTTTGAGTTGAAACAACAACAAAAATACATTGCAGTTGACATGTAGTAGCAAAGTTACTTAATGTTAGTAGAATGTCTTAAAGTGGACTTGAAAAATGGTTGGTTTCATATAAATTTACACAATTTTATTTGTATAAAAAGAAGAATTTGTAGAATTTGTGAAAAAAAGGTCATTCTAACCCTCAGTAGAGCGTGAGCAATATTATACAAATTAGAAGGTACAAATTCATTGAATTGGCAACAGTTACAAATTGTCATGAGTTGAATTCTTTTGTCATTGATGTTGAATTCAAACTCTGTTATTTAGCAGTAAATTCAGTAGAAACTAGACAAATTGTGCATATGCCATCATGGACAGGTTGCATGACATGAAAAGCATGAGCAGAATTAGTCAAATAAATGTTTTTAAATGTTATTGTTTTTGTGAGATTAAAAGATTAAAATCTGAGACTTGAAGACTGAAAAACAGACTAAAGTACAACAGCACCATCTGTTGGTGAGATACATAATTATAAACTGAACTACATGTACATAGAATAATGTCTGAGTTCACTTACACATTCTTTATATGGCCCTGACGGGAATGAAAAATGCTTGCACTCACAATAATAACATCAATATGTTGTGTCATCAGTAAGTGTGTGTGAGAGTCTTACTCGTGATCCAGGACGCCCATGGCTGCTTGTCCCTCGAACTGTTGCTGCTGCAGGATGCTCTCGAAGTCCTCCATGCGCTGGTCTGTGTTCTCCATGTGTGCGGGCAGGTGACAGTTCAGGAAACAGATCGAGTGACCAAACACAGTCATACGAGCGCTGACGCCGCCTTTATTCCCCTGAGAGTGAGACAGTGACCCATACATTTCAGTTTTAGTCTTTTCTGATCACCTTAGAAACTCTTAACAGTTCAATAGTGTTTCGTCATAAGAGGTTTTTTTGTTGCTGAACCCAAGATGATGCAATTTTAAGAGCACCTTTATGCATTTTCTACACTGATTTGTGGAGAAATACATGCAAAATCTGTCAAATAAAATATAGTAACTTATGTTAACTATTGCATGTTCTACACACTTTTTGATAACGGAAGGTCAAATCAGCCAAACTCTAGAGTAAACACAAGCACTGGTGGATGTGCACAATTCTATAATGTGCAAATATATAAACCTGTTCCACTCAAATCTGAGGCAGTCGACAGTATATCATCTGTTACATATCTCATAATATATATTTATCATTATATATATTATATACATCATATTATCAACTCATTTAAGTCAGTTGCCTTATAGCAGCTACAAACACACTCCCAGTTTCCTTATTAATACAGAGCACTTATTAAACTCTTATTAAAATTATTACAGGAAAATATTCTTTTCCAATTAAACACTATCAAATAAATCTGCTTACAGAAGTTTAAGCTCAATGAATTCAGATGAATGTGACTTTGAATGTGAATTCACTTTATGACTTATTAATACCCAGGGGAAAACTGGCTTCATGCACTTTGTTCTCCGGTTCGACAATGTTATTCTTGCTGTGAGAGTTGAGTCTATCATTACGATGGCATCATTTTATATTCATTAGGTGTTCAGCACATTATTAATATTTCAGCAGCACACTGCATGTGATATTTGACAGAACACTGTTAACCTTTCATATCTGCAAATGAGGATTAATAAACTGTTCCTCTCCCCATTGGAGAGATATTCGGCAGAACCGAGACTCTAGAACGGGAAAGCGTGAGACTGCAGACGACGTACCCAGATTCCCCCGAGCCCGGTGCGAGTGGTCTGGGTCTGGATGCCTCTCAGGAAAGGAAGGTGGAAGTACTTGGAAAAGACCAGCAGAAGCATTCCCTGCATCCTCTGAGACGTGACCTACACACACACACACATTCAACACAGTTCCTGCAGCATTGGCTTTAAACAGAGAAAACACACAACCTGAGTAATAAATAATCGCTTGCTCTCTAATTTTTAGAGGACTTTTGACAGGATGCGTATGGAATTGGACATAACCATACTGATGTTTTCAGTGTTATTGGTAAATGAAACTTGTAGGAAATGTTTTCATTAATTCATTCAGAAAAATGCAGGGTTGTTTCAACCCATGTTTGGGTCAAATGTGACCCTGGACCACAAAATCAGTCACATGGGTCAATTTTTTTAAATTGAGATTTATTGATCACATGAAAGCTGAATAAATAAGCTTTCCATTGATGTATGGTTTGTTAGGATCGGACAATATTTGGTCGAGATACAACTATTGAAAAACTGGAATCTGAGGGTGCAAAAAAATCGAAACATTGAGAAAATCTCCTTTAAAGTTGTGCATTTATGTTGGTGATTGTGCTGCATTCACTCACAAAAATACATGTTTTATATATTTACGGTAGGAAATTTACAAAATATCTTCATGGAACATGATCTTTACTTAATATCCTAATGATTTTTGGCATACAAGAAAAATCTATAATTTTGACCCATACAATGTTTTGTTGGCTATTGCCACAAATATACCCGTGCGACATGTGACTGGTTTTGTGATTCAGGATCACAAATATGGACTTACTCAGCCGTTGATTTAAATGTTTTAATTACATTACAAAAACCAATGGTTGGGCTTGTCCATATTTGACCCAAACGTGGGTTGAAACAACTCAGCATTTTTTCAGAATGTTGAAATAAAACTGAAATTAAATATACTAGATAAAAAACTTTAACTTAAAAAACTTAAATGAAAATTAAAAATGTTGCCTAGGCAACTAACTGAATAAGTTTTTTTTTTTTAAATAAATAATAATACAAATTATTAAAGCTAAAAAGAAATATTAAAAAACGTTTAAAATGGCAAAAGTATGGAAGCTTATTTCCGCCACAGAGTAAAAAATAAAAAGGTAATTGCGACTTTTTATCTCATAATTCTGACTTTTTTCCTCGCAATTGCGAGTTTATTTCACGATTCTGATAAAACGTCGCAACTACCTATTACATTGTTTTATTCCATGGCATAAACAAGCTTCTATACAAAACTACTAAAACTAAAATGGAAATGAAGACTGTAAAGATTTAAAAAGATGCCAATTAAAAAATAACAAATTAAAAATATGCCATACTGTATCAGAGTTATTATTGCTAACTAAAACCGTAAAAACATTTACCGGTAGTTACTGTAAATGTTAACTGAAATAAAATAAATATAAAAAAACCTTACATTTATTTTATTCCCTCTAATTGCCAAGGAAAGCACATTTTTGTTTAGTTTAACTTGAAGTACTTAAATAACTAAGACTAAATAAACTCAAACTTTTTAATAAAAACAAATTCAGAAATATGATATAGACATATTTAAAAGCTAAAAATTACAAAAACACACAACAAAATTATTAAAACTTCAAATTAAATTAAAAAAAGAAAATATACAAAATAAAATCTCATTCAAAATATTAACTATACTACACTACTAAATGATACTAAAATGCCTCCAATGCAATGAGCTCCACTGGCCCGTCCGTTAACAGTGATTAATTAAGCAGAAGTGGCATTTTTAACATTCCTCAGGAGAGATATTCAGAATATAATACTAGCCTTCTGCTAACCCTGCAGTACTGTACATCTCAATTAGTGCAGAAACACTATACACTGTAGTCAATCAATAAAGATGTTTAGTATGCCACACTGTTTTTATGTGAGATTATTTTTCCACATTGAAAATAATGGCACATAAAATGAGGGCGGAGTCTAACTGATTGAAAATAGAAACATGAGCCACATGACAGAGACAAAGACCAGCAAAGAGATCTTCAACCTCAGCCACTCACTCAGAGTTACGTAATGTGACCCCTGAGGCTCTAATGACAACTGTGTGTGTGTGTGTGTGTGTGTGTGTGTGTGTGTGTGTGTGTGTGTGTGTGTGTGTGTGTGTGTGTGTGTGTGCGCTGTTAAGAAGGAACATTACTGACCAGTACATATCCAAAGGGGCTGAGAGCGTCCATGCAGACCTCGCTCCACTGGTCAGTGAAAAGAACATCTTTCAGTCGTTTGTTGATCATTGAGTTCACTTCCTGTAAGCTGAGAGAAGAAGCGTGGAGAAAAACACAGGAGAGAAGTAAATGGCAGTCAGTAAAGCTTAAAGGCATCCTTCACTGATTAGCATCAAGTAGAAACCCGGTAGTATTCTGGAATAACGTGCTTCCCTCCCTCATGTCCCCCTGAGACGAGAGATTTCTGTATTGTGTGTCTGGAAAAAAACCTCCGATGACGCAAAAATCGTCATTTATCGTCATCTGAGGCTTTTTTGTCCAGAGGCGAGAGACTCCAGCCAGTAGGAGGAGCTCATCCCGCATGTTTTCATCCCGCCCATAGGGGGATCTCACGATAAAACGCCGTCTTTTCAGTTTCGAGTCAACTAGTAGCCTAGTTGTATCATTTCTCCCGATACTGCCCTCTGTAACCGGTGGGCGTGGTTTGGGCGTGTCCTCGTAGGGCAGCGAAGCAAGTGCATTCTGGGAGTTGTTGTCTTTCATCCACATGAGCCAAAAATACATTTTCTGGCTTTTCTCAGTCTAGAAGGCACCAACTTCTAAAATAATTTCACATTTCTACTACATAAATGACCCAATTTAAATACACATTCATCTTTCCAGCGGTGAAATATCCCTTTAAATCAAAGTCTGAAAAATACCAGAAAGGAGAGGTAGAAGAAGAGACCTGATGGCAGGCGGAAGATTATATCTGTACTGTCATGTACAAGATTATGATAGTCATGTTATAGCATTATATCATAATTATTTGATCAATTCTGATGAACACTTCATATCTTCACCTATGCTCCAGTGTACGGGTCAGAGATCCTACTGATCTGATTAGAGGGATAATACACACAAAAATGAAAAAGTTGTTCCAAACCTGTACGAGTTTCTCTCGAAAACATTTCTTTTAATGAAATTAATACTTTTATTCAGCAAGGATGCATTGAATTGATCAAAAGTGACATTAAAGACATTTAAAATGTTAATGAAAATTATATTAAAAAAATTGTAAATTGTTATAATATTTAACAATAATAATATGTAATATATACAACAATAATATGTAATAATATAACTATTTGCACTATTTGTTTTTACTGTATTTTCGAGTCTTGGTAAGACTTCTTTCTATCAGTGATTGTTGTTTTACATAAAATATTAAAATGTGAAATTGTTAATTAAGGCCATCATTAGCCATCTGAACAACCCTGCAATATTCAGCCAAAATATTTTGTCACAGGGTTGAATGGTTACAAAAGGACATGAGTTGAAGAAGAAATGTTATGGGTTATTTATTTAATTAAATTATAATGTCTATCATTTACAACTTTGGTTATTTGCTGACTACTAATATGTAGGGCAGTCATAGGAAAATATAATTTCTTGAAAGTTCAACAGTAACCGTTGTAAATAAAATAAAATAGAATAAAAAATCTGGCCATTTTCTGAACATGTGTCAGTACTAGGAACAGATTTACTGTGATTACTTTTCATATTGAGCAGCTTCCATATAGAATAGCAGAGTAAATCTCACCCTATAATGTACATGTCTGTGTTCCCATCGCCAACATGCAAGCCCAGTAAAGCGGTGATGTCTTCAGGAGGCATGGCTGAGCCCACGTTCCAGGTGATAATGTGCACCCTGATGGCAGAAAGACGCATTAGAGACCGGCAGGAGAACGGCGTGTTCACAGTCGACAGTCCCTCTGTTATAGGCAGAGTGTCAGCGTGCGACTGCATTACGAGTTGAATCATGTGAGCGTCACTGAATAGTCCTTCATGTCTATTGCGATCTCAAAACTCCAGCCGGTTGATAATACCTAGAATATCAAAATCGACTGCTGGCGGTCGATCCTTCTCCTATTTAGCACCAAAACTTTGGAACAGTCTTCCTAACATTGTCCGGGAAGCAGACACACTCTGTCAGTTCAAATCTAGACTAAAAACACATCTCTTTGACCTAGCATACACATAATACATTATAGACTTCTATAATTCAGTGTTAGGCTGTATAGATTAGGTCAGCCGGAACCGGGAACACTTCCCATAAATCCTGATGTACTCGTTTCATCATTAGAAAAATGGCGTCTACGCTGTTTTGTGTGGATGAGCCGGAGCGCGTTGAGGGTGTTGTGTTAGCGGCCCCTAAGTTAATAACTAATGATCTCTTCGCAACGGAAGTGAATCAATCAATCAAAACTAACTTTAGCTGGACAAAAACTTTATCCTAGAGCTGCTGTAAAGCCAAAACAATCTGTTACGGTAATTTCCTATCTCTGTAAAGCTGCTTAGAAACAATCCATATTGTCAAAAGCGCTGTATAAATGAAGGTGACTTGACTTGACTTGACTGACACCTCTTCACTCCCGTTTACATGCAGTTCACATCATTCTGATTATTCGCTAAGAATTGTGGATATTTTTACCGCCATTCTTCAAATACCCCAGTGCACATCACAGATGCTGAACTCTATATAGTAGGTGTGTTACTGGTCAAGCTCTTCCAGCGCACATGATTTGTTGGCTCTTTGGTGTCTGGCCTCAGTCATTTTTTCAGGGTCGTGCTTAAAATGTCCCCATTTCAATGTTTTAGAGCAGAGGTGCCCAATCCTGCTCCTGCCGATCGACTGTCCTGCACAGCTCATCTCCAACCCTAATCAAACACACCTGCCTTTAATTTTCAAGTGATCCTGAAGACGTTAATTGGTTGCTTCAGGTGTGTTTGATTGAGCTGTGCAGGACAGTCGATCGGCAGGAGCAGGGTTGGGCACCCCTGTTTTAGACCATCAATATACCGCATTATATTCATGTTGTCAACATGAACACAGTTTCTTCGCCACCTCAAAACCGTGATGCCTTATTTACCGCTGTTTATGAATCTGTGCATGACAACGTCATCAGTGTGCACTTTGGTTGGAGAGGAATAGATGTGATCAGAGTGTTTACATGCCTGTTTATTGTGATTAAAATCCGCATACACCATATGTTTTACAAAATTTTTCAATTCTAGTCTTTTAAAAAGGCATCTGAAATAATAAAATAATAGAAATGTAGTGGTGTCAAAAATGTAGGTGTGGGGTTGCAAATATTGCTCATAATTTGACTCATTCCCGCAGATTTTGTGCTCTAACTCACACACATGAAGCCGCCTCTCAGCACTAAATTTAGTTATTTTTCTCAGCTTATTGCGCTTAAACAGTCTAATACACACAAAATATTGTCAAAATGTCGGTCTTGGTGAGTATGTTTTAAGTGAACATAAACAGTTGAGAAAGAAAACGCATGTAACAGTATAATGGATCCGTGCGTGAGGTCTTAAAGTGACAGCAGCCTAATATTACTATGGCCAAATTGTGAGAAAATATTAAAAATATCTATATTTTCCCCATGGTATTGATGTCAAAATTGTGGCCAGTGAAAATGCTGAGTGGCTTGTAACTTTGAAAAAACACTCGCCACAGAGACTGGTGAGCAAAAAAGTTAATGCCAAGCCCTGTATATATTATGTACAAAATTCAACCCCCCCAAAGTGGCTAGTAGTAGTGACTGTGTTACACGCCACTGCTGAAACACACCCACATTTGGAGGATTGGCGGGTGTTAATGTCATCCTGGTTACAACAATCATGAGCTTAATCACATCAATTTGATCAAAGTATTGTGTTTACATGAGGGACAGTTTAATTGCGTTATTGCCTAAATCTCATTATAATCGTATTATCAGTGTGCATGTAAACGTCTGCACTGTCTAACTGTGTTTCCATATCTTAAGTTGGGACATTGACATAATGAAGCCGTGTTGGTTTGACACTGACAGGTTTCGGGTTTGGCTTATAATTCACCAAAACAGACCTTGAAGACATGTTTGTGTCATATTACTAAATAAACAAGTGAAAGAAATGAAAAGGGAGTAAGAGCATCATCATGATAATTACACATGCTTGCGATGTGGACAGCGTTGTTGATTATGACGGGAGCAACCTAGTTTTGTCGTGTCACATCACATCACTCCATTGCAGTTAAACATGTTAATACATCATCTCATTTAAGATCCAAACAATGAATATATAAATATTTTATATTTTTCTCAATAATTCCACCAGCATCCTTTCCAGCTTCATAAGAGAATCCTCTTATATTCTTATCTAAGTTTAATATCACATTGAAGATTTACGTCCATAACGTCCTTTAATCTATTTATATGCTTGAATATCTCAAAAGGTTTATCAGTGTGTGTGTGTGTGTGTGTGTGTGTGTGTGTGTCTGTGTGTGTGTGTGTGTGTGCATGCGTGTGTGTATGTGAGAGTGAGAGTGTGTGTGCGTGTGTGTGTGTGAGTGAGTGAGTGTATATGTTCTTAAAATCCTTCTCTGATCTTTGACCTCACTAAGCTCAGAGAAAATGATGTGCACTGTTACTGAATGAGCTCATTATAACCACTGGCCCTGAGCTCGCGACATCAGATGTCGCGTTTTCAGATAATCCGACTCGCTAGTTTCCAGTCATGTATGTTTTCCATGTGCTGCAGTCTCCTTGTTCCCTAAACACCTTTTCCAGGAGACGGGAGAAGGAAACATCACTGTGTACAGAATAATAATTCAGCCCAAGCAGATCTGATAAAGCAGGGGCTGGTGAACACAAGGTTATTTCAACACAGATCGGCCAGCGCTCCAATCACACAAGGGTGAAGGAGGCTATGAGGAGTGTCCGTGCTTTACCACACATTCATGAACAGTAATAAGATCAGAACAAACTCACATATTATGTACATATTAAGCACTATTTAGCATCATTTTTCATTGAGAGTTATTTTGTTGTATGTAAATGACTTTCAGAATGATTTCACCCAGCTGATGAACAATAAAAACATTGACAGCCAATCAGAATCCGTTCTGTTTTAAAGAGATCGGGCATTTAAAGCGGCAGCTACAAAACTGCATTATGAGCTCAGAATAAACTATATCGTCCGCTGGTGTGAACGCTAATATAGCTATCATTGTTATAGTCTTTAGTTATCTTTCTTGGTGTGCTCGGGCCTTAAGAGCACCAACACACACACACTCACACATACACACACACACACACACACACACACACACACACACACACACACTCACACACACACACACACACACAAACACACACACACACACACACACACACACTCACAAACTCACACATACAGTACACGAGCAAATCATGTTTATAAGTCCCTTCTGTAATTCAGGTTAGTGGGGAAATGCACTGTTTAAATGTTTGCATCAAAATTTTTTTTTTTTTTTTTTTTTTTTAGGAAATTAACACTTTTATTCTGCAAGGACATAGTAAAAGTAACAGTAAAAGTAACAGTTAAGAATTTTGTATAACTAAAGAACTAAGAATCCTGAAAATAAAGTATTATGGTTTCTAATATATAACCGTTTTCAACATTAATAATAAACAGAAATGTTTTTTGAGCAGCAAATCAGCATATTAGAATGATTTATCATGGATCATGATATAATGGCTATTTATTATTTCAGATGCCTTTTTAAAAGACTACAATTGAAAACTGTATATATTACAATTTAAATTAAATTATAAAATTCAACCCGCCAAATTGGCTAGTAGGAGTGACTGTGTTACTGTCACGTTTTGATTTTGTTTTTGATTTGATTTGTTTTTCTGTTTAGGTCTTGGGGTTGTTTACACAACACCGTTTTCAACTAAAAACTAAAAACTTTTATGCGTTTTGGCCGTTCGTTTATGGCGTTTTGGGTCCCTGAAAACACAAACTTTTGAAAATGGGTTTCAAAGTGCACGTTTTTGAAAACGGTCTCCATGTAAACAACAAAAAACGTGAATCTCTGGTCATGCACATGCGTATTACGTGTTCAGTCTACAGTGTTTCATCGCCATCTACTGGCCTGGCAGCAGAATACAGCGTTTTTAGTCGTTTTCACTGATCTGTGTGAATGGGGATCGTTTTGACCATGGTGTCTTCTGTATGTGGAAAACTCACAGGAAAAACCTCTCAGTCCGTTGTCGTGGAAACGCAGCCTGAGTTTCAAGATTAGTTTTGTAGATTGTTAATTAGTTCTGTCATCCTCCGTTCCCTGCCTGTTTGTCACTATGCTTACTGATTGATTTCGTATTTCGTTGCATAAACCGCTTATTCTAGTCTTACAAGTTAGTCATCACATTTTTTTCTTTAAGACTGTTCACAACTTGAAAGTCAGTTACATGAAAACATACATCAGCCAAATTTGATACAGAAAAGTAATACTAACCATCCCTTGACAAACTGCTAGTGGGTCATACTAGATCTTAAGACACCGTCTTAACATAATGTTAATGCAACTTGACCCAGGTGTGTCTAGTTAATTAGCTCATTTGTTTGCTTAGTGTATTTAAGCCCTGTGTTTGGTTCTGTTTAGCTGTCTGTTATTGTTGCCTTTAAGAGGTTGTTAAAACGTTCTTTGTTAAAATAAACTAAAAAAACTGCTTGTGTTTAGGTCCTGCATTCAACTCGATTTGCAACCTATCGAGACAGTTACTCGCCACTGCTAAAATCCACCCGCATTTAACGCGGTGTTAATGTCACGCGGCACGCCACAACACATTTTAAATGTTTATTTCAACAATGACTTGGAGTAGAAACCATTATTTAATTAAAAAGTTGATATAAAAACTGCAATTTAATTGTTTATATACAACTCAGTTTTTATTTGAGTGTTGATTATTAAATAAAATGTATTTTCGGTTTTGGAAAAAAAAAAATATTTCGGTGCATCACAAAAAACTAAAACAAAAACCTATCAGGGTGAGCTATATTGTTGAAATCAGGGTTTGAAATGAACTTTTTCACACAGTCAACAGCCAATTTGGCTACTACATTTTTAAGTTACCGGCCATTCAAAACTTCTTAGCCAGAAAAATTGTAATAAAAAAATAAACCAGATTAACTATGGCACAGGTTTTATATACATTATACAATTTGGATTTCATACATTAATTTCCTATTTAAACAAAATCGTGTCTCCCTTCATCTTTCATCCTCATCCTTTTCACCAATAATTAATTTAGGTGGACAGATCAATAGTACAAAGAACATCAAAAATGTAGGAAGTTGGAAAATAACAATGTTAACCAATCTTTTTAATCTTCGCTATTGCTTCAATGCAAATGAACAAGCACGCCTTTATTTGTTGCGTAGTGACGTGTGTGTTCAAGTAAGCCAGATATGCGCAAATACACTGTATTTAATCATGATGACTCACAAGTTGAGTAGTTCCGCAGATTTGGTTTACACGAACTTCCCCAGCAAAGTCAGTAAACATAATAAGTAACACGCCAAATTGGCTCGTGATTTGACAGCGCTACCCGCCACAGTTGATTTTTCCCCGCGTTTGGCGGATTGGCGGGTGTAAATTTCAAACCCTGGATGAAATGGTACCTGAAATCCTCCACGACCTGCGACTGAGTGTCTGCGGTGCCCGCGACTGAGAGGGCCCTCTGAGTGTGAAAGACGGGACCTGTGGCTGGAGGTTTGAATGATGGGGTCTGAGGAAGAGAGGCGGCCCTCATTGAAATGTGGCTCCGAGCCGTCGCAGCGTGTCCTGAAATCTTCTGTCCCGCCAGACTCGGAGGACCATGACTGACATTAGCAACGCTGAGTTGAGGTTGAGCTTCTGACGGGTTACCGGAGTTGTCGGGGCCAGTGGGTTCAGCGTGACTGGTCGTCGGCTGCGGCTTAGGAGATTCTGGAGGTTTGTGCTCTGATACGTCGATCGATCCCTCCACTCGCGGGGTCCTCTGGGGCCGTCTGGGCCGGGCTGGAGCCGCTGCTGGTGTAGAAGTGGCAGGAGAAGATGTGGAGGACGTTTCTGCCGGTCCTTTTGCTTGTGCAGATGATGCCAGATCATTAGTTTTGCTTTGAATTTGCTGCTCTGGTTCCATTGTTATCTAGCAAAGAAAAGCACAACGGTGAATCATCAATCAGCATGTGCATTATTTCAACAACTAGTCAACTACCTTTACTTTTAACCACATTTTGCCTAGTCCCGGACTGAAATGCATGTTTCAACTGAAAGCAACTTGCACTGATATATCTTAAAATATGTCAGTGCCATTGTTTTGTCTCAAGATTCACACCAGTAATGTTTTTTTCTATGGCATGTTCATAAAAGCGACTTAAATGCCCTAATTGAACAAATAAATCCTAATCCTGGATTAATCTAAACCCTGTCTGTGAAATAAGGCATAAAAAAGCATTCAAAACAAAAGTGGCATGTCAAAATAAAGGCTGCTCATATTATATGAGTGCATTTGTTTTCAGTTTGGATATATTACACTATTCCCATTCATTTCCAAATGCAAAATGTGTCTGAATGGTTTAAATAAAAACTTAAGGAAAATACATACATTTAAAAAGAGTACTGTATACTATGCTTTAAAAGAATAAATTTAATTGCAAACTGAATGTAATGTTTATAGACACTTAATTGCAATTAAATGAAAATGTATTAATTTGCTGAATTTAGTATTTTTGACGCACTTAATCTTTACAGTGAATATAAAATGTTCAAGATTTCTTCTGTTGTCTTTGAAATATGGTTAAAATGTACTGACAAGCATTTATGATCAATTAAAATGTACTTTAATGTCATTTCTGTTGAAAGATGTGTTGTATTTAAATATATTTATAAATACACATTTGATGAAGTTGCAATTAAGTACTGTTCATTTAAAATATATTAACTTTAAATGTAACATTGAATAACACACTACAGTTAAAATTATAATCAAGTTCTTTACATGTGCTTTAGTGTGTTAGTCGACACATCAAAATAAGAGTGCTTCTTTAAAGCATGACAAAAAGATTATTAAAACATAATTTAAAATGTGCTTAAAAAGTAAAACTATTACATTATTGTTAAGTGCACTTTTTAAAAGTGTACTTAAGTGTGTTAACAAACATAGTCATGAAAGTGTACTCTCTTTAAGTGCACTTAAGTGTCTTTTATTTCATTAATATTGTCTGTAAATACAAGTTTTGTGTGAATATACTGTACTTTTAAGATTTGATGTACACAACAAGTGCACATTTAGGGGCACTTCTTTTTCACAAAGGACTGCCTGGGCAACACAAATGTGCAAATGAGTTACACACATCCTGGGATGACTAAGCCATTAAGGGTCAAAGGTCAAGGATAAGGCCACTGATCCCTTTCGTTTGGCCAGGAAAGTTACTGGATACCTAGCATAGCGACTTGCATTGCCTAGCTGTATTTTAATGGGCTAAATCCCTGTAATCCTTTTGGTTAATGTTTTGTTTTTCAGGTAAAAACAGAAACTCACCAAAATCACATGAGCACGGTTGGGTTGTAATAACACTGGGTTGCATAATCTTACATCTCAAAAGATTTTTAAAAGCGTCTTTAAACAGAAACTCAACCATTCAGAAGTTTGGGGTTGGCAAGATTTTTTACATGTTTTTGAAAGAAGTCTCTTATTCTCACCAGCGATTTACTGTAACTGTGTCTATTCAAATATATTTTAAAATGTAATTTATTCCTGGGATCAAAGCTGAATTTTCAGCATCATTATTCCAGTCTTCAGTGTCACAGAAATCATTCTTTTGCAACATTATACTGTCACTTTTGATCAATTTATGCATCCCTCCAGAATAAAAGTTTAATTTCTTTCAACAAAACAAAATTATTGACCCCAGTGTTGTAATTTTATAATGCTATTTTTTTCCAGCATTACTTTTACAGAACAATATTCAGTATATTACACTGAAAACAGTTACCGGTAATATTTAATTGGATGACATGATAGCTTGAGGGTAAAACAAACTACAGAAGCTCTTCCAAGGTGATGGGTTTCATCTCTAGCTCGGAGGGATTCTATTCTAGTGTGAGCTCTCTAAAATGACAGCTGACGGACTGGACAAAAAACTAGACTAGACAACAGACACAGCTGTGAACGTTCCCTGCCCACAGGAAAACACTGCTTATAGTTGGGTCATTTATTTCAAAAACTCTCCTTGCTTTGTTGCAAATACCAAAAATGATGAATTGCTGTTTCCTACAGTAGACTCTAGTTATTAATAAGGAATGTGACTGCTGTGTACTAGAAGTGAAAAATGCCACTGTCTTTAAAGTCGATTACACTGTCGATTACAATTTCAGTATGGAGTACCACAAGGCTCAGTACTAGGGCCGTTGTTTTTCACCCAGTTCATGCTACCCTTGGGAGATATCATTAAGAAGCATGGCATTAGTTTTCACTGTTATGCTGATGATACTCAGCTCTATTTTTCTCTATTTATAAAATAGCAACATGATCAAAACTTGTACCGAAAAATGCTTTTGAGCGAACGTGTATTTGTTCATCTCTCAATCATTATTGTTATTGTATTGCATTATATGTTTTGCACTTGTTTGATAATAAAACCAACTAAGCATTTAGATATTACCTTACTAGGACAAATTATTGGGAGATTATAGTTTTATGTATTTTATTTGAGTAGGCTACTCTGTTATAAAGATATTACTGATTTACATTACAAGCTATCAGAATTTTATCTTACTTTTTGGCCATAGAAATATCAGCAACGGCATCAAATTGCATATCAGTTTGGTTCTCCGCATAAAACTGAGGTGTTTTTCCTCCTCGAGTATGAGCTCCATATTCTCATTAAATCAGACTATATGAGCCATAAATGCCTAATATTATACAAAACCTAAAACACATTTGCAAACCTTTTTTAATATGTTTTTTAAAGGCCTAAATTTAATCTGTTCATCATATAAAACGACTGAATCTCTTCAGAAAATGTGGACTAAACCGCTCAATTCATTTGGATTACTTTTACGATCTCTTTATGAACTCTTTGAAGCGTCAAAGTGGTAGTTGCGTAGCTGTCAATGGAGGGACAGAAATCTCTCAGATTTCATCAAAAAGATCTTCTTTTGTCTAAAGATGAATGAATGTGTTAACCCCAATGACATGATGAGGGTGAGTAATTAATGAAAGAATTTACATTTTTGCGTGAACTAACCCTTAAAGCCAGAATAAATGCAAAAATATTGATGCAAATATCCAACAACCGGATTTTAAATATTTAGACACAGTCCTGTGTCTTTGTATTTGCACAGTAGTCATGGTCTTCACCTCGCTGTGCTCTGTGTTCGCCTGCCTGACAGGCTTTCCTTGTATTGACAAGATTGTTACAGTCAAGCTAGACGTATTTGCCTATCGGTGTGGAATAACGCAAAGCATGTGACCAGCAGAAAAGGAAAAGAGACAAAAATATATACTCCACCTAGCAATGATGACCCCAAATGCAGTGAGTCATTGTGTATGTATTTGATTATGCATATACACACATACACCCACATGAAATTCTTGCAGTGAATCATTGTGTATGCATTTGAATATGTGTGTATGTATATAAATAGATAGATAGATAGATAGATAGATAGATAGATAGATAGATAGATAGATAGATAGATAGATAGATAGATAGATAGATAGGTTTGCTGAGTGTGGAGAACTGCATAATTAGAAAAGCTTGAAAAATTACATGTTCATGGGGGTGGATGAGATTCAATACTTCATTAAAATTGAGTGAGCCATTATAAAATCTAATTAAAATCATTCCAAATTAGCTAACTACATAAGGTGCACTGTTTTTATATCCATGATTTTATAGATAGTCTAATATATAAAGTAAGGTTCCAGATATTACTTTTGAGCCATGGTTATACACATAAGGTCAGAAACTGAGAAAATGTTGAAGGTCACCTTAATGTGCATTATGACCTACTTGTGTGTTTTTCCTTAGAGGATGTACGAAGAAGCTTTTGAACCATTCAGTATCTGATAGCACTAATTACATTGCAAGGCAGTTTGTGATCTTTCAACCTCTGAATAATGCCACAGATGCACATGCATTTCTCTCTTTCAAACACACACACACACACACACACACACACAAACACACACACATTGATTAATATCCCACATTTAAGCATTTATTTAAAAATAGTTTAAATTATAGTAAAAACAAAATAAAACCCTGACAAAAACAACATGCAAACAATCCAGTATTAGTTAAACACAACTGAAGTAATGAGAAAGAAACAGCACTATTCTAAATGTACATAGATTTAATGGTAATAACACATATGTTATAGCTTATTACGTTATATTATGTACAAGTTATTCATCATTTCATATTTTATGCAATCACTATGCATGTCTGCACCTGTGGTCTATCACATATTACAGTTTTACGCAATTATAGTGTTGGCAATAGACTTTCTTACCCAATTTCCTCGATCAAGGCAGGCTGAAGAGAACTGATGGTATGTTGACAGGAGATCTGATGTGCACCGCTGGAAACCAGACTTACTGATAAATATATTCAAATAGCTTCGCGGACATCAAAATAGCTCATCATCATGCGACAATATCGGTTGAGCTGATGGAAGTGAAAGCACGTTCAGATCCAATGTGTCACATCAGTGCCTGTTCTTCCTGATACACTAACCGCGAAAGACCTTGAGGTTTACTGGAAGGAGAAAATGGGTCGCTAAAGGCGAGTGCATTTCATCTGCAGATGTCGCGGTGTTCTTCGACGTGAGCTCGTTTCGCGTTTAAAGAAAACCGTTCTGTCAATGACAAGACGTGAATGTTCAGTGTTGTCCTTCAGAGCTGCTGCTCGTGCTTCATGCACTTATTGCACCAGAGCTTCTGGCGTTGCTTTCGTCAGAGATTTAATCATCATCACCGCGGACGAGGCGCTCTTGTCACATGGTATTCCGCTGAAGCTCCGCTATAGATAAAGATTATATTTGCGTTTCCTCTTCCAAGGCAGCAAAAGTGTTAAAGGTGTATGTTTAGTTTTGGAATAGGCTTTGTTTCGGTGTAAATAATGAAATGCCGCATGAGAACGCTTTGTTGTTGTCATGACAATCAACGCGCATGTTTTTTTTGTTTGTTTTTTTTATCAATTAACAATGCAAATTAATGCAAGAATTAAAACCATTTGCAATTCGGTATGATAATTGCAAGTTTTAAATGGCAAATGAATATGTACAGACTTTAATGTTACATTATTAATGTAATGTTATAATGTTGCATTGGTATGGTTCAAATCTTATCTGACCCTTATTAATTTGTTGCAGTAAATGAAGAGGTGTCATATCGGTTCAGTAAGGAGTAATGCAAGGCTCAGTCAGGACTAGGACCATTGCTTTTCACCCTGTACATGCTACCCCAGTTGGGAGATATTATTAAGAAGCATGGTGTTAGTTTTCACTTTTACACTGATGATACTCAGCTCTTCACGCCCTGAGGAAACATACCAATTCACAAAATAAACAGAATGCATAGTTGATATAAAATCAATCCCAAAACTTTGGCTTACTTATATGATTTTGAGCAAATTGGAGGCGATATTTATTGTGCTTTTGAGTCAGTAGTGGTGAAATGTCTTGGAGGTCTGGCATTGAAAGTACGCGCCTTACTGTGCAAGCTGAAACCTCAGTGGCTGTTGCCAAGTCTTCCTGCAGGTCTTTTGCAGTCACTCAAGTGTTTTTCTGAACCTGTCACGGTTCATGGATTCATTTACTCATTCTCTTTCCCTGTGTGTGTCCTTGTGGGTGTGTCTGCTGATTGTGCTGATCATTAGCTCCAGCTGCGGCTCGTCAGCTTAGCTATTTAATGTCTGTGTATTCTGTCCTGTCAGATCATTTGGTTCTCTTGTGGTTGTGTCCTGGTCCTGTTCGTGTTCTCTGGTTTCTCGTCTTCGTTTCCTGTTTGGAGTTCTGCCCCTGGATGCCTGGTCGTTCCTGCGGTGACCAACGGAGGATCGGTTTTGCCCATTGCGTCCCTGCGCTGCCTTGTGCCTCTGTTACCTGCCTGTTACCTTCACTCGCTACTGAATCCGCTTCAGCTTCCTGACAGAATGACCTGACCACTGTCATGGATTCAGTGAAGGTAATTCACGCATGGATCGACAGGAGGAGCAGATGGTGGCTATGGGTCACACAGTACAGGCCTTGGTAGCGCAGGTGTTCGAGCTCACCAATCAACTCCGACAACTGAGAGCTCCCACTGTGCCAGCCCCACCGTGTGTTCCCCCTGCTCCTACGAACACCGGCTGTCAGCATGAGCCGCGCCTTCCCACACCTGAAGTCTACACGGTGGTGAGCCCAACTATTGCAGAGCATTTTTACCTAAATGTTCTTTATTATTTTCTCTCCAGCCACTGACGTTTTCCACTGAACAGTCCAAGGTGGCTTTGGTCATGACGTTACTGTCGGGGTGCGCGGCTTAATGGGGAACGGCGATGTGGGAGAACCAACATCCGTGCTGTTCCTCGTTCCAAGCACTCTCTGAGGAGATGAGGCGGGTCTTTGATCGCGCGGTGGCGGGTCGTGAGGCGGCCCAAGTGCTCGCCAACCTTCGCCAGGACAACAGACCCGTCTCCGACTATTCCATCAAGTTCCGGACATTGGTGGCCGAGTGCAAATGGAACGAGGATGCACAGTGGGACATGTTCCTGCATGGGTTGGCTGACCACATTCAGAAAGAGATCTTCACATTGGAACTTCCAACGAGTCTCGAGGGACTGATCGAGTTGGCTTAGTGCGTGGACGTGCGTCTACAGTGTCAGGACCAATGTGTACGTCAGACTCGAGTCTGCACTGAGTATTGCACTGCCAGTATCAGCAATGCGGTCAGCCCCACGTTCGATCACTAACCCATGCAGGTGGGTAGAGCTCGGCTTTCCCGGGAGGAGAGAGAACGGCGGAGGGCGAAAGGACTTTGCCTTTACTGTGGCGGAACTAGACACTTTCTGGGGAACTGCCCAGTAAAAGACCAAGCCCGGCAGTAGGACTGAGGTTACTGTCGGGCGGACTAGCCGTGGAAGAATCCTCATCGATTACTCTCCTCCCGGTAAGACTGCAATGGGCAAACGTAGTTCATCATTGTCAGGCTCCTCTGGATTCAGGAGCAGAAGGCAATTTTATGGGCTACACCCTGGCACAACACCTCCAGATTCCTATAATTCCACTCACCCACCTGATCTCTGTCAATGTACTTAACGGACAAGAACCTCCTGCCATTACTTTCACCACCGGTCTGATCACCCTCGTCACGTCTGGGAATCAGTTGTCATTCCTACTCACTGAATCTCCATCAGCCTCCACAGTTCTGGACCACCCTTGGTTGATTCAGCACAACCCCAGGATTGACTGGGGCGACAGCTCCATCTCGGCCTGGAGCGATCAGTGTTATGCCTCTTGTCTTGTGTCTGCCTGTTCGTCTGTGTCTTGTGCTTTGTTACAGGATGAGCCAGTGAATCTGTCTAACATGCCTGAGGGTTACCTCGACCTGAAGGGAGTGTTCAGTAAGTCCCGGGCAGCTTCTCTTCCTCCGCATCGTCCCTATGACTGTGCTATAGATCTACTGCCAGGTACATCTCTGCCTAAAGGCAAGTTATACTCACTTTCTGCTCACTTTCTTCTCTAGCAGCCTGGTTCATTCGTCCTTCATCTTCTCCAGCGGGGACGGGGTTCTTTTTTGTGGGGACAAAGGATGGTTCTCTGCGACTGTGTATTGATTACAGAGGGCTGGACAACATCACGGTAAAGAATACCTATCCTTTGCCATTGATTTCTTCGGCCTTCGAGCGGTTGCAGGGAGCATCCATCTTCACAAAACTGGACTTGCGCAATGCATATCATTTGGTTCACATAAGGGAGGGGGATGAGTGGAAAACCGCTTTTAATACCCCCAGGGGGCATTTTGAATATCTTGTCATGCCTTTCGGTCTTTCTAGCTCCCCTGCGGTTTTCCAGGCACTCGTTAATGACGTACTGAGAGATATGGTCCATCAGTTCATATGTCTACCTGGATGACATATTGGATGGCATTTTCCTCTTCTCTCCAGGAACATGTTCAGCACATCAGGTAAGTGCTCCAGAGGCTCCTCGAGAATGGGCTTTTTGTCACGGCGGAGAAATGCACGTTCCATGCACAGTCAGTTCCATTTTTGGGGTATATCATCTCCTCCGAGGGAGTGCTCATGGATCCCGACAAGGGATGTGGTGGATTGGCCAACCCCAGATTCCCGTAAGGCCCTGCAGAGGTTTCTGGGGTTCGCCAATTTTTACCGGCGTCTCATTCGCAATTTCAGCCAACTAGCCGCTCCTCTGACCGCCTTGACCTCCACCAAAACGACGTTCAGGTGGTCCGATTCAGCCGAAGTTGCATTTTCCAACCTCAAGAGCCGCTTTGTTTCAGCTCCCATTCTGATAGCCCCTGATCCTTCACGTCAGTTTGTGGTGGAGGTCGACGCATCGGAGGTGGGGTGTAGGAGCGGTTCTCTCCCAGCTAGAGGTCTGCAAGCCCGTCGGGACCCGACGGGGCCCGACACGCTAAGCCCATTCGGGCCGGGCTCGGGACATTTTTTTTTTTTTACAGATCGGGCTCGGGCTTATTTTCTCTCCTTTCATTGGCCCTCATTTATCATTCTTGCGTAGAAACGGGCGTATATATTGGCGTAAGATTATGCTTACACTCCTCTCATCGCCTGATTTATGAAGCTGTGCGTACCTTTGAAATCCAGGTGTACGCAATACCTGCCCTTGATAAATGCCGCGGCTGAAAACGATCGTCATTAGAATAACACGCCCCTATATATTCAAGTCTCCGCTCCCCCCACGCCCTCATTTTACGCCATGGACACACGGAAGACGGCAAAGAAGAGAAACTTCTTTGAGAAAGAGAAAGCGAAACCAGGGAAGTGGAAAGAAACAAAATTGATTTCTAGATTTTTATTATTAATGACGCTTATTGTTATTTAGAAGAAGAATGTCGTTATTATTATTTGTATTATTATTATTATTATTTAAAAGAAGAAGAATGTCATTTTTATTATTTTGTCAGTCTGAATTATTTTTTTGGTCATTGAAAGCCTGTCATTACTAAACCCAGCACATCTGCCGGGCCTAACCCTGGCCTAACCATCGTTTCAAAGAATAGTACAACGGCGAGCGCGTCGAGTATAAACGCCTCGTCCGTTTGGGGAGGTGCGCGCGCAGTCTGCGCAGACTCGCGCTGCGGAGCCAGGCGAAAGTATAAACAAGGCTTGAAACGTCAGGTAAAGCGCACAGGCTCGCAACTTAAGGAATACATATGCCTACAAATCAAATGCTTTGGTAAAATCACACAAATTAAACATTGAAGTCCATGTTGCACAAAAATAAACACTGAAGTTTATAATTACTATGTTGTTGTTTTTTTACAGTGGGTCATAATATATCATATCTTTTAGTTTGTCAGTGCGTTTTGTGGTGTTAGGAATTGTTTTTCTGCGCATTCCCGCACTCAAAACGTGCGTACACCACCTCCTGAGCTGGCGTAGGATTTGAGCGTGCCGTACGCCAACGTCCATATTGATAAATCTCAAAGTCACCGTGGTTTTGGGTGTACGCCAGGTGTACGCTGGAAATTTGGTGTACGCACTTTTGATAAATGAGGGCCATTGTGCCCATAATGTACGTGCAGAGCACACGTCACATAATGTGCATGAAATATTGTTATATTTATTATATTATAAATATTATACATCGCCTAAGCAACACAAACGCAATACGCATATACGCACGCGTCACTCACGTGCATTAACAGGTGACAGTTGACCATGCAGAGGATCAGGAAGAAGTTGGATTTTCTTTTTTTCATTAATATTATTTAACATTAGCCAGTTGGCGAAGAGTTCTTCATTTTTTAACATTGTTTTGAACATTGTTCTTCAGTTACTTAAAAGCAAAGAAAGATAGGCCGTTTATTTAGCTACTTGGGTCATTCTACGAAAATGGTGGCTTTCCTGTCCCGGCCTCAACCACCAGGAAAAACACTTAAAAGTGTCAGATAATGACACAAAATATATATTTTTTGTTTTAATTGAAGTGTTTTATTGTTAATAAAACATATGTAAGACAGTTATATTGCAAACCATTTTATATATATATTGTAGAACACGGTCAGTACCATGAAATTGGCTTGTCCCTCGGGTCAGGAGTCGTGGTTTAGTGACATATTTTGAGTTAAAAAATATATTTTTCTCCCCCTTTAAATGTCATAATACAAAGGGAATTAGTATAGTTATTTAGTGGACTACTTAAAAAACTAAAATATCAACTAAATATTATAAATAATTTACAGGGAATACCTGTCCCTCAATTTCATGTCACTGGTGTTACAATTTATAAAAACCACCACTTTGAAAAAAAATCAACATCCTTGCCAACTTCTTTCTGGGTCAAACGTTCATTGTAGGCCTGGCTGTTTTGAAAAGCACATGGTGAGTGTGCACTCTCTCTTCATCTTTTAGCAATTTGATAAATAATTTGATAATTTCATGCGGGGCCTTAAGATGTGTCACTGGTGTTCTACAGTTTATAGTAAGGGGAAAGGAAATTGTATTAATATAATTTTTCAAATTGCATGATTAAGTGATTTATTTACAATTTAAGAAGTGTGGTTTGAGCTACTGTGGCCGCCATCTTAGATATGCCATTTTGTCTGCAGATTTGTCACTGGTGTTATCGTCACTGGTGTTACTGTTGCTGCTGGTAACACCAGTGACATGACAGTAACACCAGTGACAATCAATAACACCACTAACTTTTTTCTCAACATAAGGTTTCAGAAAAGCCTCAACAATTATATTAATAAAGACTTGTTAGCATTTCATAATAAATGTATAAATTTTTTTTGAAATAATCTTATGTTTTGTCATTGGTTTCACTTTGCGTCACTGGTGTTACATTGCGTCACTGGTGTTACCGCCACATGGCATATTGGTTTTCTGGCATACTATGTTCACAGTTTCATAGAATATGGTTTTTGTATCTACCTAACTGTTGCTGCATTCATTAGTAAGCATTTTAAGGATATGATCATTCAACTTTGATCACTCAACCTCAATTATTTCTAATGTTACAACAAAAAACACAATGGTAGAAATAGAAAAATGTCACACAATAGAACTTTACACATGCCTGTTTAAAGTAAATTATTACTAATCAAGACAGTTTCTTAATATTACATTAACTTTTTCTGTCTTTGATTATGTATGCAAATTAAATAGTCAAATTACATTCTGGGAAGCCTGAATTGTCATCCAAAATATAGGTAACACCAGTGACAAAAAAGCAGCACAAGCATTTTTTAATGTAATGTAGTAAAAATATAAAAATACATTAAGCTGTCATTTAAGTTGATTTATAATGTTAAGAGGTTACTATTATCTGACTATAAGTTTTGGTATAAAAAAAAGAATTACATTTTTAAAAAGTTGTCTGTTCAAAAAGCCACCATTTTCATAGAATGACCCACTTATTTTTGCGGTTGGATCCCGTAGCGCTATATTCTCTACTGCATGCTTATGCTTGTCTCTAATGGACAGTCTGTTCAATATTTGTGGGCATGATTGTTGATGTTTCAGGCCAATAATAAAAGTTTACCTTTCAGTAGCGTGTGATGTGCCGTGCGTGTGTTCACGTGTAGCAGAGACTGCGCGCATCAGAGAACGTGCATCAAATAGTGCGCGTCAGAGAGAGCTTAAAGGGATTTTTAGGTCAAACCGTTCTTGTCTGACAGTCATATCATGCAGGTCTATGGTCACGGCCTCAAAGAGCATGCACAGAGTCCAAATTAAAACAATTCCCCATCGTCCAAATTAAACAATTCCCCATCGTAAGTACACATTGATGGCCTAAGACACGAAACGAGCGGTTTGTGTGAGAAAACGAACAGTATTTATATCGTTTTTACCTCTTATAACACAACCATGTCCAAGTGATCTGAGGGCGCGCACGCATCCTGGTGTGTGACGTGTGCGCAGACTGGTGCATAGATATATACACTAGATGTCGCCTTGGCTACGGCAGTTCATTGGAACGAATGTCTTTAATGTGACATCTAGTGTATATATATCTATGCACCAGTCTGCGTACACGTCACACAGCAGGAAGCGCCCGCGCCCTCAGATCACTTGGACGTGGGTGTGTTATAAGAGGTAAAAACGATATAAATACTGTTCGTTTTCTCACACAAACCGCTCGTTTCGTGTCTTAGGCCATCAATGTGTACTTACGATGGGGAATTGTTTAATTTGGACTCTGTGCATGCTCTTTGAGACCGTGACCATAGACCTGCATGATATGACTGTCAGACAAGAACGGTTTGAAAAAAAGACACCTACATCTTGGATGCCCTTGAGGTAAGCTAAAACATACCAAATTTAATTTCAAAGTGAACTATCCCTTTAAAGTGATATTGATGTTGGTCTCGGGTCGGGTCGGGTCGGGTCAGGTTCGGGCTGAAAAAATTGCAGCCGTTGTCGGGCTGGGGCCGGGTAGGGCTTGAACACCACGGGCCAGGGCCGGGTTAGGGCTGGAGTTTTTGGCCCGTGCAGGGCTCTACTCCCAGCACTCATCCATGGATAACAAGATGCATCCTTGCACGTTTTTCTCTCATCGTTTATTGTCTGCCGAACGTAATTATGATATTGGTAACAGAGAGATGCTGGCAGTCAAGTTAGTGTTGGAGGAATGGCGTCATTGGCTAGAGGGTTCGGGGGTACCTTTTATCATCTGGACTGGCCATAAGAATCTCGAATATATCAGATCAGCTAAACGACTCAACTCCAAGCAGGCTCGTTGGGCACTTTTTTTCGGTCGTTTTGAGTTTTCCCTTTCTTATAGTCGGGGTTCCCGATGCCTTATCTTGTATTTTTGACCGTTCCAAACGCCTGTCCACTTGAAACATTTGTTGTGTTGAGCTATTTCAATGACTTTTGTTTGATTTGTTCATTGCAAACAGCTGAAAGTCTGTAAATTTTGCCGATAAGCCTGATTTGCAATGGGGGTTGAACAGTTTTTGATTACAACAGTTTATGACATATTACTGTAGTGTACTTGGTACTATATAGCTGTGGAAAGTGAGCAATTTTAATGCTAATGTGAGATGTTTGTGCATTTGTAAGAGCGGTTATGTAAGCTGAAACCGCCACTGGTTAGATACAGTGTCTTCTACAGGCAGCATTTCACACTCTGGTGCACCGTAGACTTAAGCCAGCTTTTACACTAACAGAGACACTGCTGTTCACTACAGAATATGAATGTATTAAACCCAGTAAGTTTCTCAACATTTCAAAATAAGGTTCTCTATTTTAACATTTAACTATGTATAGAAAAGGATGTAGCTCTCACTTTTACCAATCCAATGAACAACTGATGGATTTCACTCAGAGAATTTTACTCACAGTCACCATGTGATAGTAAAGTCAGTCACAACTGCATTTCATGCAGACTTTATGATCGCCTGGACAGTGTGTAATGTTGAGCCATTCTTTGTACAATGATTCAAATGGATAAAATGAAATAAATGAACACAAGGTATTAGCAACTACAGCTGTTGAATGTAATTACAGTCGATAGGATAAGAGGTTCTATAAGGAAAGGGAAGGCTGTTTCGAAGCATCCTTGTATTTGAGAGATGTTCAGGCATCGTGAACCCAGAATACTCCTTTAATGACACAGGCATGGGGTCTGTTCGCCTGACACGAAACTGCTATTTAAAACACCACTACAGATGTTAGTCTAAAGAAGCATCTAGTCAAAAACAAGACTTCTCCTACAGTGTTGCACGGTTACTGTGAAAAGTTTTTGTTTCACATTATATGACTTTACATCTTTTTATGATTTTTTTTTTAGGATGATTTGCATAATCAACTATAAATTCAGATCAGGTAGCTGGGGAATTTCAGTTTTTGCTTATTCATCAACACAATTATTTCTCAAACATTTTAGGGTAGATTCCATTTGAAATCACCAACTCACAGAAATGCTACTGAAACCTCGGCCAGATTAAACCTGTAACGCTGTATATGACTAAAAGTAGGCATGAAACTGAAATTGCGATGGTATTTTCTTCCCTATTTGTGATGTGAAATGGTTTCTCGAACAAGAAAAATGTACGTCATCAGAGATGCCATAACAGGAAGGAGAGGAAGATATTTTGAATAAAGACTAAAAATGTAAGAAAGAAGAGCACACAAATAAATAAAAATTTTTATTTTATTTGATTTCACGTGTAAAATACTCCAACACATTTTAATATATTAAATGTATATTTAGTGTATTATATATTTTCTAAATACGTGAAGTGTATGCATGTATGAGAATTTCTTCTGTAACTTTTCTGTATGATGATTTTAATGAAAACCCATACAAACCGAGATGACAACCAACAATGAACCAAGAGAGGCTCTCAGCACTGCCACTAATTTCCAACAGAACATATGAAGGTCTTTGGATATGGAGGACATAGTGACAGCATTTGCTGTAGATAAGGCTCGTAAGCAGAGTTTTTAAGGTGACAATCCATTATAAATATGAAGATGTATGTAGGCTACTCTATCTTGAGAACTATATTGTATCTTGATGAAGATTGACATTTTGTTAATTAAAACATAAGCACTTTAATGTTGTAAACAATTAACCATTTATGTTCTGTTGTGTTTTGACTACTTTTTCTAATTACATCTCTTGGTAACAAAGATATATTAATAAAAAACTCTTTTAGAAGGGCCTCATTGATTCATTTTGCCTGTTCGCCTCTGCAAACCAGAACAAATGATATACTGTCACACAAACCAAAGCCAAACACTGAATTTTTATCATTTTACCACCAAATCCGTAGTCCCATTTCACCCTTATGGGGAATTTCTCTCTCTGCCTCTAGATAGCGATAGATGTTCCCTTCAAAAACAGCAGGAAAAAAGAGAAAGAGAGAAATATGAGCTCCGTGACGTGGCAGAGTCGGTGTGGAGAGTCTCTGAGAGACAGACAGAAGCTTCAGCTCGAGCATCATCTTCATCTTCAGCATGTGGACGGTAATCTTCACTGCCCTGCTTCCATCCTTCATCTTATCATATGAAGTGGACACCAAAAAACTCAATGGTCTTGCGAAGGCCAGAGTGGAGGTGAGCAAAGCATTTCATTCAGCTTTAATCTCTGGACGGGTGATGAATGCGTTCAGAATCAAGACATTCGGCTTGTAAACAGAACAACAAATGAGAATTTACCTGAAGACACTTTTATCCTGCTTGTGAACCTAGTCATTTGTTTTAATTAGCAAAGCTCCGACGTTTCAACGCAATGTTTTTCATGAACGTGTAATCCCTAGAGTAAGGGAAACATTCAGGACATATAATTTGCAAATGTCATGTCTTACTTGTGAACAATAAGAGATTCATAATGACTCATTTTATCTCAGTTTTTTTAGTCTTTAATAATTATTTATAAGCAGACGTGTTCGTTTCTGGGTCAATGCACACTGTTTTACTGAACGATACTAAAATTAAATCGACAGTGTTTTGCTGCCGCATTCATTAGTTCAAATTGAATGTCAAAATATAGGTCTGTATAATATTCACGTGTCAAAATAAAAGTCAGGTTTTCACCTGAGATAGACTTAATCGAATCCCCTTATAAAAATACCACAAATCCTTAGAAAAACAATATACAAAAATCCTGGTCTTTGAATTTGATTGGCTGAGTGCTGACATACACTACTACAACATAAGACTTTTCACTGTTTTCATTTTGTGTTCCAGATTTTCAGTCTGTATTAGTGGTAGGGAGTTTTCAGTGACTCTTACTGCAGATTACACATTACACCAGTAGGTGGCGACAAATGATTGTCTATTTGAGTCAGTGAATTATTCACTCAACTATTTGTTCAAAATCTGTAAATCATTCAGGAATGAAACACTGTGTGTTATTCAGAGATGCATGACGCCTAATTCGGCTTTGACTTTCTTGATAATATTGTGTCTAAAATGTAAGTTACTCTAACTTCTTGTTTATTAAAGTTTTGTACAACAGCAATATTACTCTTAATTGTGCTGTTGGTAATTTTTTTATTTCTTTGTAAGCCAATTAGCCAAAGCATCAAGTTTGCATGTGTGTGAGTGGAAATCATGTTAAAATTAGCTAAAATCCACTAAAATCTTGAACGCAGACAATGAGAAGTCCCAGTGCTGTTGTAGTAAATGTCAGCAATCGTGGCTGATCAAATTAGTTTTATTCAACACTTAGTGGCCAGAAGTATATTTTAATAATTTCTATATATATATATATATTTTTTTCAACTTTCCCCTTCAGACGTGTGGTGGATGACAGCTGAATAGGCTGAGGGAGGTAAGTACTGCTATATTGACTTAAATATTTTCTGTAGACAAAATAATAATAATGAAGAAGTATTACTAAAAACTTAACATCAACTCACCTGGTTATGCGGAATTATATTCTTCTCTCTCCTCTCAATTCATTGCAGGTCAAGGCCTTTGTGACCCAGGACATTCCTCTTTAGTATCCTTTATAATCACCATATGACCAGACAATCAGTTATGGAGCTCAAGATTCCCAATAAAAATTAAAATAAGGGTATGTTTACATGACAAAGGTTTGCTAAAAACAGAAACATTTTTCGCGTATAGACGACAGTGTTGTCAAAACGATCCCCATTCACACGGATCCAAGAAAACAACTAAAAACGCTGTATTCTGCTGCCAGGCCAGTAGATGGCGATGTCACTTCGAAGGAAAAAAAACACTACATGCCTATAGACTGAATGTGTAATACACATGCACATGATGTCACTGTTTTCACTAATTTGTGTTTTTGTAGTTTTACATTGAGACGATAACGATATTGTTTTCAAAAATGTGCATTTTCAGGCGCCCAAAACATCGCTGTCGTGTAGGAAATGAACGGCCAAAATGTTTTTTAGTTGAAAACGGTGTCGTGTAAATAGCCCCTAAATCACATTACAATTTGACCATTTAAATGAACATATTTAAAAATGTTGTTTTATATATAACAATAAAATAATCATATTTTTAGTGAACGTTTCTTCTAATTCGGGGACATTGATTTGTTGCTTCCACATATTTTAAACAGAATTGGCAAAGTAATTAATAAATGCTTTTTTATTGCAATAAAAGTTGCTTTTAAAATTATTTATGTTCTGTTTTATGATACATTTAACTACATATTAAACGTTACATAATTTAATCTATTTATTTGTCAATTTGTAAAGTGATTCCCCCCCCCCCCAAAAAAAATGTATGATTCATTCTTTCATATTTTGAATTGTCGTTTCTAGAAATTTACTGTAACACAAAAATACAAGTGCCTCCTTAATAAACAATTTTTAATTTAATTTATTTGATCTTTTATCCATTTATTCATGTTTTATTTATACATTCATATACAGTATTCATAATATTGAGTCTCCACAATGTTGTACATAACTTATGTTTTACCTAGAATATATATAACCTAGAAAACAACATCTTTCATACTAAAATGTAGCGATCTTTTTCCAGCCTTTTGTCTGGCACTGTTTCCACTCCCTCCTCATCTTTCAGTTTCCTGTGTTTCCGGCAGCTCTTACCTCAGTTCTCAAGCTACAACACGCATCTCTCCAGGCCACAGAGGATCAGCTTACCTTCTGTTCTGCTAATCTTTTACAGAGTTACAGATTTAAAACCATTAACTTTCAGTTGTTCAGGTCATTGTCACCCGATACTCAGTGGCGTATCCAAATCCCTCACCTTTCCATCTTTTCCTTCTTCATCTGGAATGCAAATACATGTTTTGTTTTTCTTCTGTTTGCAGACTCTAATGCTGTGACAGAGACAGGTGTAATTCTCAGCACTTATTTCTGATATCTGTAGACAGCTTTAAGTGTTTAGTACATCCTTAATGTTCACCCGTTCAGCCACAACCTGGTAATGAAGCACATTCCTGGGGCCGACCCTGAACTCGTCCTTCTTAACCACTACTATGAAGAACTAGATGTAAGTAAAACTTGTCTATGCGCATCAATTTGAAATGATCATTCAGCAATTTCAAACTATCAGTTCTGTTCCAGTGTAGAGAAACCACATGCACTTGCTTTGTTCTCTGGAGTTTGAGTGTAACCCACAAAAACGTGCCGGAAGCCTGTTCTGGGAACTGCCACTTGCATGATATGTCTGCTGCACAGTTAGAGGTTTCTTACACCTTTAGTATGAGGAGGAGTAGTCATCACCTATTAGTTATCCTAGCGTTAGAAAGGACAATTAAATATTTCGACTTGTCTAGATACACAATCCACCTTATCTTTCACGTAAGAGTTTGCACAGCCCTTTCTAAAGCGGAGTGTCTATTTACACTAAGTAGCCTACAAATACCCCACCTTGTTGGCAGAGGTTATTTACACTAACTCCGCCCACTCACATCTGGCACAAAATAACGGAAGAGGCTGGATCTCTAACAGTGGTATTAGTGTAGGGTCACTGGGTCCTTGCACACTGAGTCCGAAATTTTCGTATGCGTTTTTTCGTATTCGTCATTCAGTGGCTCTGAATGGTCATGAACACCCTTCAAAATGCTTGTTACGGATGCGAAAAACGCAGAAAATCGAACCCGATCCGATTTTTTTTTTATTTTATGACGGATGAAAGTATTGCAGGCAGTGTGTAAACTCAGTGTGCAAGGATCCGAAATTTTCGTATGCGTTTTTTTTTTTTTCGTATTCGTTGGCTCTGAATTGTCAAAACACCTCTCAAAATGCTTGCTACAGATGCGAAAAACGAAATTCCTCCAAAAACGATGGAGGGAAGTTTCGGAGGCAGTGTGTAGGCCTATGAATGTGATTGAGACAACTTTTGGTCTTATTTTTTAACGTGCAAAAAGTTCGGACGATAATTTGACGCATAGCAGAGAATTTTGACGTTCGAATCCGTCTTTTGCTGAACTCGCTCTACCATCTTTTCCCATCACACATCAGATAGGAAAGGCATTTATTTTCAATAAAAAGAATAAAGGAAATAAATTGTCTAAAGTGTTTTTAATAATAAAGTGTTTATAGGGTTAGATGTAGGGCTTTAGGCTATTGTCCTAATAAGGCGGCATAGAATTGATATAATCATTTACACTCTCCTATTATTGCATAGGCATAGCGTTTAATGTACAACAACAAACAGTAGCTTCTCTGCCACTATTTATAAGTGTGAATAGCATCTAACAACAGTTTACACTTTGCAAAGAAAATATAGGCTGCTATTTTTACATAGTGTAAATAGAATCTGTTGCTACTTACACTTAAATAAATAGCATTTATTTAAGAATATAAGTAGCATCTATTGAAAAATGTTATATTTAATGTGAGGCTTCAGGTCCCGCTATACGCTACAGTTATTATTTCAGCTGTAGGCTACAAAACAGCTCGTTATGCTCCTTGATATTTCAAAAGGGTATTTCGTACATTATTATTTCTATGTATTGTTGTAATTATGATCACTGATTTGTATTGCAAACAGTTTTACTGCGCTTTATTCTTCTTCTAATTAATTTGCCATCCGCGTTGCAAAATAAGGTGGATGATGTAACTTTTCTAAATTAAAAAATAACGAGTAGTGCAAGAATTGCATCTTTCAAACTATGGCTTTTACCATATACACTTTGATAAGCCTATAATAATTTATATTTAATTTTAGAGCTGTCGGGACGGATTTCGCGGGAATCTGCTGTAGGCTACGTCATTCACCCGTGTTTGTCACAACGAACGAGAAAAAAATATTATCATATATCATTAAAATCGGCAAACCAACTTTAAATCACCAGTTGTGAAGCAAAAATAACGTTATTTAAGATGTCCAGTCCAGCAGTGTGTCTAACCACATGTATCCACGCAGAGATGCACATAAAACCCTCAAGACTCATGCAGTTTTATTTTTTAACCTCTAGAGGGGGCAAAAGATGCATAGATTCATCCTTCACAAATTTGATGTCTTTTAACATTTATTGTTATGAAGCACCTGTCTTCATAACCCATGCATCTCACTGATAAATGATGCTGTGTATTTCTCTTCCAGAGAATCCCATTATCTGAAATGACTCGCACTGAGATACACAAACTCTTGGCCGAACTGGGCTTTTATAAAAAAGAGAATCCCGAAGATCAAGTGCCCGAGGAGTTTCGCTTCTCTCCAGCCAAAGACAGTCCGTTTGAGGGCCAGCAGTCCACCAGTCCGCCCACTGAGACTGACACACACCAGTCAGATGTGGATTCCCAGCACACAGATCTGTAACCCCTTACATAAGAGCCATGGTGTGGGATGTCAACATTGTGAGACCTGGCTGATTTACGATTACCATGAGAACTAAAACCGAGCCAAAGTCTCTCTTGTTAAATGTGGCCACATTATTGCTTAAAAATAGTTCACCACAGATTCAGCAACTCGATTTAAGTGGCATTATTCAGTTCAGACACTGATTTAGTGATTAAATCTGCATTTAGAAGGTCAGAGTAAGTGCGAGCTTGTGTGCGAGTAGTAGTTGATGTTTGTGGCAGTGAGCGCTCTCACTGTACTGTACATGAGCTGATCTCTGCCCAGAGGGACGATAATGATGTCCACAGCTGTAAAAGCCTGAGACTGGCTGAGGACTGATGATCTGAGTTCTCATGGGCAGAGACCAGGCCTTCACACAGACTGTGGGAGCAGAAACACACCACTGAGAAAATAAAGGCTTTAAATATCATAGCGAATGAGTGGTTTTTGATTATTATACAATAGAAATACACACACACACACACACACACACACATATATACATATACATATACATATACACATACATATACACATATATGCATATACACTGTACTGTTTAAAAGTTTGGAAACATTACTATTTTTAATGTTTTTGAAAGAAGTCTCTTATGTTCAAAAAGGCTGTATTTAATTTGATCAAAAATACAGAAAAAAAAAACAATATTGTAAAATATTACAATTTAAAATAATGGTTTTCTATTTTAATATACTGTAAAATATGATTTATTCCTGTGATCAAAGCTGTGTTTTCAGCATCATTACTCCAGTCTTCCGTGTCACATCCTTCAGAAATCATTCTAATATGTTGATTTATTATCAATGTTGCAAACAGTTGTGCTGCTTAATATTTTTAATAACCAGTGATAATTTTTTCAAGATTCTTTGAAGAATAAAAAGCTAATCCGCATTTATTTAAAATATTAATCTTTTGTAACAATAATACACTACCGTTCAAAAGTTCAGTAATTTTTTTCTTTCCTTTTTTTGAAAGAAATGAATTATATTCAGCAAGAATGTGTTAAATTGATTTAAAAAAAAAAGTGATAGTAAAGATTTATATTGCTGGAAAAGATTTCTATTTTGAATGCTATTCTTTAAATTTTTTATTCATCAAAGAATCCTAAAAGAAAATTCTCACAGGTTAAAAAATAAATAAATATATATATATATTAAGCAGCACAACATAATAAAACAGCATATTAGAAAATGATTTCTGAAGGGTCATGTGACACTGAAGACTGGAGTAATGATGCTGACAATTCAGCTTTGATCACAGAAAAGTATATTAAAATAGAAAACCAGTATTTTAAACTATATTATTATTTCACAATATTACTGTTTTTTTTCCTGTATTTTTGATCAAATTAAATGCAGGCTTGATGAGCAGAAGAAACTTCTTTCAGAAACATTTAAACAATAGTAGTGTTTCCAAACATTGTTCTTTTGTCAATATAAAATCACGTTGCGCTCATGATTATGAATCTTTTAGATTTCCTATTTCCGCAAGTGCAATAAATGACAGACATTTTTGGGTATCATTAATGGTTTTAATGATTACTATAAGAAACCATAGTGTCAGGAAATACTGAGTGAACAGTAGCTTTCGAACAAGTGTACAAACAATTATGTTCACCACTGATTGTGAATTAATGCTAATTTGATCTACTGGTGCAGCCTTCAAGTACCGAGCCAAGTCACTCTTCTGGTGCGGACGCTGCAGTAGTTCTGTCTCGGACATTAAATTATGTGCAGTCATTAAAACTATTAAACTAAATCCATCTTTAGAACCAAATATATAAACATCATTGACCTTTTCAGATTCATTTACTACTAATACATTACTATTATTCTCAAATTGACTCGTGTGTCCTAGGGCTACTCATACATACACCGTTTAAATTACACTTCTTTATTGGCTGAAAGCCGTAAAGATTTACAACAACAGACCCTTAATCAGCGAGACGGCTTTATGTTTCAGAGACACACATCTCTGCTTTCAAATGAAGTTCGGGAATATGAACAAAATATACTCATCCATAAATACACACCATCCATAAGTGCGTCTATACATGCATGCAGCTGTTTGTGTTTTATATCACACACACATTTTATATCCGGGTCTGTGTTCAGTGTGAAACCAAACGTTCAATTAGAAAAATATCAATAATTAGTTGAGTGAAAAACACGTTTCATGAGCTGCATCTCGCACTAAAATGGCTGAAGCCATAACAAGCGGTGAGATTAATGTTCTTTCAACGTTTTTAAATAAACACATTATCGTGTACAGATGAAAATATAACTTTTTTTTTTTAAATCAAACTAAAACTTCAAGTAAACTTGTGAAAAAGCATGCAGGTCTGAGCTCCATTAACAGCAACAGTACCGTGGACCAGGTTTAAAAGCTTTTAAAACCACAGATATGGGCAATCAACATATAATGTTTCGTTTTTAAACACGTAGTAGACATCAACACCGTCCTTCATTTTTTTACCATCAATAAAACATTTTGGTACATTTTTGGATCATTCTAGTTCGTTTAAAAGCTCTGTACAAAAAAAACCTCTTTCATTCATAAAAAATACCCAACATCTTGTTACGGGGGAATTGTTTGGAAAGTAAAGTAAATCATTTTAACATTTGAAATGTAACAGGACAAGTTAAAAACCCAAAAAACAAATGTTAGCGTGCGCTGGTAAAGCTTCAGTGTTGAGTGCTCTGCTGAGCTCGGGCCAGCATCATCTCATACCTGCGGAGATGGTTCACCAGCGACTGCACGTACGTGAACACACACTTGGAGTCTGGTTTCTTACCCATGATCATCATGTCCTCGACCTCCACCAGGGGCATGCAGTTAGCATAGGCCCTAATGTAGACACACAACGACAGGAGCAAATTATACACACCAAATGATTTCTGCTGTGCTGTATATGCAGCCTCTGCAAACCATCAGCCTGACCAACAGAGAAATGACTTTATTCTAACAGTTTAGCTGTATTACAATCATGCACTCAATCAATTACCACAAAAAAGCATTCTGTGAAAAAAAAAAAAAAAAAAAGTCACATTTTTTGTTTATAGAAATGTATCTATAATGCAACGAGGCTGGAATAACAGTTTTGAAAATCATAAAAACATTTTGTGTGTTAACATGAGACTAGCATGATGGTTTTAAAGTATAAACAGGTCTACATAAAAATAGAGCTATTTTATATATATGGAAACTTGCATACATTTAAATGGGGTGTGTGGATATTGTAAAGGAATATATATATATATATATATATATATATATATATATATATATATATATATATATATATATATATATATATATATATATATATATATATATATATATATATATATATATATATATATATATATATATATATATATATATATATATATATATATATATATATATAAGGGCTGTCAAAAGATTAATCGCGATTAATCGCATCCAAAATAAAAGTTTGTGTTTACATAATATATGTGTGTGTACTGTGTATAATTAAATTTGTATATATAAATACACACACATGCTTGTATATATTTAAGAAAAATGTGTAATTTATATATAAAAAAATTATATTTATATATAATATAAATTATATATAAATATATACAGTATATGTATGCAAATATTTCTTAAATATATACAAGCATGTGTGTGTATTTATATATACAAAATAATTATACACCGTACACACACATATATTATGTAAACACAAACTTTTATTTTGGATGCGATTAATCTTTTGACAGCCCTAAATATAAATATAAATATATATATATATATATATATATATATATATATATATAAATATATATATATATATATATATATATATTTCTTTTTTTTCTTTTTTTTTTACACTCAAAAATAGAAACCAAATATGCATTTAGTTTTGTGGGGGGGGAAAAACTTATTTTTCCTTATATAGTATGAATGGACATGAAAATAAAAACCTATTTTTATGTTAGGAACTTTCCCTAAATATAAAATAAATATTTTCATATTTGTTTTGTATAAATGCACATTTAAGTTTTTCAAACCATCAAAATTCATAAAAAGTATTTACACATTTTGACACAAAAAAAGAGAGAAACCAAATATATAGTTTTGTGAAAAAAAGTTCTCTCAATAATATCACACTTCCTTCCCTAGTATGAACAGGTCAACATGAAAATAATGGCTAAATGTATAATATGGATATATTTTATACTGTACGTGAATGAGCAATTTTGTATAAATGCATATTTCTGTTTTTAAACCTTTCAGAATCATAAACTTCCATCATAAATGCATTTCTGTAAACAGATTAACAACATTAGCAGGATTGTCTGTGTAACCGGCAGATATTAGAGGTTCAGTTGTACTGAATTCTGAAAAATGTGCAACTTTTTAAAATGAAAGGTTCTTGTAAAAGCAAAAGAGAAATCTTGTGATAGCAAACGTTTAGCATGTGCAGAGAGCACGGTCTGCTTCTGCTTCGTGTCCGCTGTGCTCTTTAAAGCGGTGTGTTTGATCACATGTCTCTGAGCACGACCATGTTTGGGCAGTTTCTGGTCTTCAGTGCAGTTTGTCGTTCCCCTCCCACAAACCGGTCGAGCTGGCAGACGCACAATATTATGTTATGCTAATCGTCAGAGACTGACAAACAGCACGCCGAGGAAGACCTCGTCCCGGTGCGCGCGTGAGACCGAGAGGCCTTACCTTTTAAGCCGAACGTCTAGGTGTGGTAAAACTGAATGTTAACTTACAGTTCCCTAGGAAGTATTTTGGCACACTTGAAAATATCAAACTAAGTGAAACCTGCCAACAAATGATGCTAGACCTTCTCAGGAATAATTACTGCAATGACGACTGGTGTGACAGTTTTAATCTCAATGTTTTCTCCCATAATGCATTCTGCTCCATGTGAAATAAAACAGCTTTTATTAAGCTTCCTGTCATGTGAGTGTGTATGATTTAACACATTAAGTACAATTCAAAACATTTTATGAGTAAATAAATGAATGGGCTGCACAATATAACGAAGCGGAATCAATATTGTGATATGGCTTCATGTGATGCATAATTAATTAGATAACTATATGTGCTGATTGAGATATTAGTATTATATTAATATTTTGAATCTGTTTCCTCAGTGGGAAAAAAAAACTATACCAAAATGTATTTAAAATACATTTATTTCATACTAAGTATACTACAAATCCATTGGCATATTTACTGATATAACGCTTAAGACTTACTGATATAAATATTATAATTAACTTTATTTTGAGTACTCCTTTATTGCACAATGCACACTTCTTAAAATTAAGCCTAAAATGTGTTTTAATATTGCTAATAGCAAGGAAAGTCTTTAAAAGCAAGAAATTTAAAGTGTACTTGCATTTTAGCAAGTATATCTTTAGTTGGACCGGATAACTAAAGTGCATCAAGTACAAAATGAGCTGTTCCAATTTAGCAGACTTTAAATATACAAATGTAATATACCAATTGCAGGGTATTTATATTAAGTACAAATATGTAAATGTATTTGTAGTATACTTAGCATCAAATAAATGCATTTCAAATATATTTTGGTATATTTATTTTTAATTTAATATTTTTCATTTTCATTTCAGTAAGTTTTTGGAAGAAAAAAAAATGTCTACAGAGTTTTAATTTTTATTTCTGTTTTTGTTTTAGTGCATCAAGTTAAACTAAATGACAATGAGAAATGTTGCATATAAGCGTACAAGTATTTGATTTTATATCAAGTGACGAAAATGGTTTTAGTTTCAGTTACCTATAATAACCCTGCTCTCAGACCAAATAAAAGTGACATATTTCAGAAAAAAACTTTATATTTGATTATTTTGAATCCTTTCACTTGCACACCACCCAGTTTCATCCATTTTCACTAAAGATAAAAGAATGTGTTTAAAGGTTTGTTCGCTCAAATCCCGTCGGAGCTGCGTTTCTCCTCATCATCTGAGCTGGCTCTCACCGTTTTGCTCTGAGTTTTGACCCTAGGAGGAGTTTTTGGTTTTGACCAAGCCCTTCAGCACCAATCCCCTGTAGAACTCCTGGAGGTACGTGTACACGCACTTCCAGTCCGGCTCCCGCATCCGCACCATATCCTCCACATCCAAAAGCTGCGGACAGTCGGCCAGCTTCCTACTCTCGCGGAGACGAGGCCACAGAGGAAGAAAAGAGGATCGAGAAGGTCGAAGGAACAACAGGTGGAGTGGGAAACACGAGGGCCAGTGAGGGGAGAGAGATGAGACACACAAGACAAAAATCAAAAAGCCCACATTAAACTCTGACAGTGTTTTCATGCTTTACAATCACAACAAATACATGTGCAGAGACAAACATCAAATAGAGCAACAACAATGCATCCATTTGGGTGATCTCATAGTGCAAAATAAATGTGCCTGTGAACAAGAACATACAGTATGGGGACAATAACAGCAATGCATAGAGTGACTACTAAACATGTGACCCTTCAGCTCCAGACAAACCCGGCTTGTCTGCGTGTTGAGTGTGTGTAGAAGCTCAGTGACGGCTCATGCTGGAGGAGTGCAGACTGAGGCACACATCTGTAACCGCTTGTAAAAATCACCACCATCACAGATATTAGACGGACTTAAAGGTGCAGTGGGCGATTTCTGAGAAACACTGTTGATAACTGACCCTTCGCGGGGAGTTTGATTGACAGGCGATCTGACCAATCATAATCTGCCATCCACTGAATACGCCATTTTTGCCCGACGAAGAAGTCAGGAGAGTTAGTAGATTAACATTGGAGTGTACTGACGTCTTTCCGCGGTTAAAACAACATTCCTTCTGATGTTCATTCATATTGATTTGATGCTATAAATTAACTAGAAGGAAGAGATGATCACTTCACACATTAAAGAGCCACAAAACGGTATTTATTGTTTAAATTTCATTAAAAAAATGACCAAATTTGAAAGTTGAGACTGTTTCATATCAAAAGTATGGGGTTCGCGTCGGGGGCTTGATAAGCCTGAAGGGGGTTATTTCGAATCCAATCGAATCGTTTTTTCGTTTTCCAATCGTTTTCTTCATTTTTTGTCTTTTTTTCATAGTCAGTACTATGTACACGATTTATTTTCCCAGCACACACACATACAACAGATATCTAGGAAATATTCAGAAGATTGTTTGTTTGGGTGTTGATTTAAATTTTCAACAGAGTTTCTCAGAAATCGCTCACTGCACCTTTAAGGCGTTTTCGGACCTGTAGATCATTTGCTTCGTCTTAAAACAGGGACTTAAATTGTTACTAAATCGCATTTTCACTTTGGTTCAGTTTGCTTTCACAAAGCAACACTTTAAAGTGCAACAAAAAATGCTCATGCAAGTCATATGAGAGTAAAACTATGGCTGCACGGTTTTGGGTAAAAAAATCGAATTGAGATTTTCCTGATAAAAATTGCGACTGGTTTATAATGCAATTGAAATTTTTTGCTGTTTCTTTGTAGGGCTGCTGTGATTATACATAAATATGGATATTAAATAATAATAATAATAATAATAATAATAACAAATATTGCTACATTATTTGTATTTAAAAAAATACTAAATTAAAAAAGTAAAATAAAAGATATTATAATTAATATATTTTAAATAACTGTAAAATTACAATACTAACAATCATGCATTTTCAATGAGAGTCTGTGAGGCGACATGTTGAGCTGCGAGGCAAGGCAACTACCAATGAGAATGAAGACAGCGCTAACAATTTACAATAAGGTCTCGTTATTTAACATTTGTTAATGCATTAACTATCAATGAGCAATACATTTGTTACAGTATTTATTAATGTTAGTTAATAAACATCCAACTGTTCATTATAACAGACACAACTATTGATGTGAATAATGTATTAGAAAATGCTACAATTAACATTAACAAATGCTTTATTTACTATTTTCATTGTTAGTTCATGTTAACTAAATTTGGCTCGTGTGATTTGAGACTAAACGCTGCAGTCGTGTACAACGACTGAAACCCCTTCAGGCCGAATAGCACTAATGACTCGCAAACTGAAGCAATTACAGATGGTGCCTTTAATGATGACGACAGCCAGGGCTAGTGAGATAAACCAGTGCTCACACTCAGGTGAAAGGAGATGACATGAGAAAGTGTCCACGGGAATTACCTGGACACAGACCAGCCAGGTCAAAGGTCAAGAAAGGGGAAGCAGGTTAAGGCCTACTCTCAGGTAACCAAACAACACTGACTTTGAGTAACGCTCCTCCGTGAGCAGACACTATCTGGACGTTTCTCGTTTAGAAAGGAGCTTAAATGCATGAATGTTATGTTACTGGGAAATGGAAAAGGAAAGGAGCAGAGGAGAAAGGGAAATAATCATTTAAAATGCTAGTAATTAGGGTTTAGTTATTTAAGTGGACCCGACAGCTATTAGATGATTAATCTCAGAGGACTGGAGATGCAGATCGGATTAACTTGTTAATAGGTTTGGTTGTATTAAAACAGGCTCAGAAACAAAACAAAACAAAAATATAGTTATATTGTTACAACACCAGTACGATTTTTTAAATACTTTTATTCAGCAAGGATGCATTCAATTGATCAAAAGTGACAGTAAAGACATTTATAATGTTATAATCAGCATATTAGAATGATTTCTGAAGGATCATGTGACACTGAAGACTGGAGGAATGATGCTGAAAATTCAGCTTTGAACACAGGAATACATTACAATATATTACAACAGAAATCAGCAACTTTAAAGTGCAATAATATTTCACAATAATACTGTTTTTACTGTATTTTTTGATCAAATAAATGCAGCCTTTTTGAGACTTCTTTCAAAAAAATCAAAAATCTTCCCAGTCTGTTTTGCCCAAGTGTGTTTTTTTGGAGTTTGACAATAGAAACATGGGGCAATTCACTAAGAATCAATTGCACACGCTGTCTGCATAAGTTTCAAAATCTGATTCACTAAAGAAATTATGCAAATCAGGTATTGCCACAAACACGCCTATAAACTGATTGCATGGCACAATAGAAAGTGGCCGTCTGCTTTTTCAGCGGCGTTGGTTTCCAGAAGTATTTTTTCCATTAATTTCTCTCCAAAATCTGACAAAAATACAAAGTTTACGAGCTCCAATGAGGGAAAGAACTACAAACAGCATAATCAAATAAAAGAAAAAATGGAGAAATATGAAACTACTCATTTAAAACGGTTGATTATAATCTATAGAAACCATATATTTTAAATTTATTGCAAAATATGCATATAAATACAAATATTCAAGTAGTCTGGGCGGAGCTAAAGAGGTCTTTTGGTGATTTGTTTTCTGTAACTGTAGTGGAGTTTTCAGTGCTGTATTATGGGTAATGTAGTTTTTCACCTCAAATTCTGCTGTTAAACAATTTTTAAAATAAGTTGAAATAATGTATAGATAAATAAAGTTGAAAATACCATCGATCAACAACCTCGGAGCTCACAGTAGGGCTGTCTATATGTTAAAATCAATTTCCCTATGGAGAAAATGTATATGGTTCAGCGGGTACAGAAGAACTTAATCTGGCAGACTTTACTGACTGTACAGCATCACTCCACCGCTGTGACATCCAGACACTTCAGCTCAAGATGCAGAATATATTGGCCTGGTTATAATGTCATTCAAACTATGTACACAAGCACTCCTTGCCCAAAATAATCTGCTCACTCCCAGCTTTCCATCTGTGGTAACAGCGACACATTAATTGCATCAGGCCAATGTTTCTCAAATGCCTTATTTGCATTGAAGGGAGTGAGTTTATGTAACTTAAATTCATATAAGAATACATTTTATGAACAGTGCTATACGAGCACATTTAGCAAGAACACACACCTGCTAAAGCTGGACTCCGATGGTCTGCGAATAATGTCAGAAGCTGCAATTGTTTAGTGAATTCGCCCCATTGTGCAAACATTCAGATCCCAATTTGAATTGTGTTATGGTTCTTCATCCTGCATGTGTTTGATGGTGTGATATGAGCGCGTGGACTCACTCTGCTGTGCTGAAGGCGATCTCGAAGTTCTGCCTGCGGTTGCTGGGACTGAGGCTGGAGTAGTCGAAGGCCTCGGGGAAGAAGTTATGCACCAGAGCACAGAACGCCATCCCGTCACTCCAGCTGGAGGAGAAGTTCTGGATGTCCACATTCTTCATGACGTGGAGGAGAGAGAGAAAACATGAAGACAGAGAGCTAGTAAGAATTTACTCTACTATTGAAAAGTTTGGGGTTGGTAAGATTTTTTAATATGTTTAAGGAAGTCTCAACAAGGCTGCATTTATTTGATCAAACATGGAGTTAAAACAGTAATATTGTGAATTTCGGATAACATTTTTCTACGGAATATATTGTAAAGTGTAATTTATTCCAGTGATCAAAGCTGAATTGTCAGCATCATTACTCCAGTCTTCAGTGTCACATGATCCTTCAGAAATCATAATAATATGATGATTTGATACTCAAAAAACATTTCTGTTAATTATCATATTTTTGTAGAAACTGTTATGGATCATTTCCAGGATTCTTAGTTGAATAGAACAATAAAACATTTATTTGAAACTGATTTTTTTGTCTTTACTGTCATCTTTGATCAATTGAATGCATCCTTGATGAATAAATGTATTAATTTCTTTAAAGAAAAAAAAAATCTTAATACAAATGCAGCACATCTTAAAGAAATAGTGTGATTGAGAAATCATAAATGAGTAAATAATGACAGTCTGTTCCTCACACAAAGCTATTGTTTTACTTCAGAAGTCTTTATATATCACACTAATGCACTATATTCCAAGTATTCCCAGTCCTCATTCACTTTTTAATGGTAAGCACACGCTAAATAATTGTGTGAAATGAAAGAAAGCAAATTCAAAGTGCTTTGGAACGAGTCGAGGGTGAGCAAATGAAGACTGAGGTTTCCTGTTTCTCCTGTTACCTCATAGGAGCGGGTCTTGGACCGGCACCAGTCCAGCAGCATCTGTTTGATGGAGTTTGCGTTGGGGACACCGAAGCTCGTGGAGCGCTGCACCTTGTTCACTTGAGTCATTGCTGAGTTTCTACAGGCAGAAAGAGAAATGTTGCTGAATATGTGAGCTAAATGAGCCTGAGAGTGTCTGAAACCCATGCGCTCACCCTCCTGAGCCTCCGGTGTTCTCAAGCTTCTCTATCATGGCCTTTCGTGCCTGTGCGGCCGAGGTCTTGGGTAACGTCTGAGCCCTCATCAGCTCTGATCTCTCGGTCTGTCTGCGCTCAACAGCTGATGATCTACTGGAGCTACGAGACGTGTTGTCCTCGCGGTCAAAAACACTGAGGGAGAGAGAGAGAGAGAGAGAGAGAGAGAGAGAGAGAGAGAGAGAGAGAGAGAGAGAGAGAGAGAGAGAGAGAGAGAGAGAGAGAGAGAGAGAGAGAGAGAGAGAGAGATAGAGAGAGAGAGAAAGAGAGAGAGAGAGAAAGAGAGAGAGAAGAGAGAGAGAGAGAGATGAGAGAGAGAGAGAGAGAGAGAGAGAGGAGAGGAGAGAGAGAGAGAGAATAGATAATGGATTATTTTCTTTCAGCTGAGACACTTCAGATGTTCAACATGATGGTTTTGAATTGCTTGAAATATGATTGGAATTATTTCAAAAAAGGAAAAAGTGCAACAAGTCTGTCAAATAGGCGACATAAAATTATACTTATAATTGTGTGCTTGGGACATAGCTTTTTGTTTTTGTAATCAGGCTCACAAAAATTACATACAATTTTGGATTTAGATTTCTCGGCTTTCAAATATAAAGAATTATCGGCATCAGCCAAAATGTTCATATCTGTGCATCCCTAATTCATTTCTTTTTTAAAAACAACTCTTACTGACCTCAAACATTTAAACGGTAGTGTAGGTAGGATACAATGTGATCTTACATTAAATTACGTTAACTTCATTACTCTGTTATCTAATACCTGAATAATTATTTGATAATTAGGTAACACTTTATTTTACAGTGTCCTTGTTACATATGTTACATGTACTTACCATAGTAACAACAGTAAATTATGCATAATTACATGCAACTAACCCTCAACCAAATCCTAATTCAAATCCTAAGTACATGTAGTTAATTAATATTACTCAGTACTTAAATATATAATTACACTGTAACAGTGACACCTTAATATAAAGTGTAACCCATAATTATTTTAAAAATGAACTAACTGCATAATCGTGCACAATAAAACCAGGCCCAAAAAAGAAAAATAAATAAGGTAATTATTGAATTCGTGTCGACTTTAAGACACTCACCTTCCGACCTTCCTAGTGGACGTTGTGCTGGAGTAACTGTAGGATTTAGTTTGCACTGATCCCTCTGAGAGGAGAGAGAAGAGGGTTTGATACGGGTGCTGATGGAAATTAAGACTAAATACAGAATACAAAAAGAGTTCAATAAACTCACTGTCTGTCTTCTGAACATAGCTGGACTCCATGATAGTGCTGCGGGACGTCCTGCCGGTATCATCTGCACACACAGCCAATGACAGAGGGGTTTAAAAGATCATTAGTATTCAGTAATATTATCAAATTAACTGCACTGACACTAAAACCAAATTTGAACTGAATTGAGTTGGATTATGACATTAACTTTTCAACAGTGGCACAGCTATTGAACCGGACTGAACCAACATTGAACTAAACTGAGCTGAATAATGACACTATTGTCTTCTTTACAGCTGAAATTCTATTTATTTCATAATTTACTAAAATAACAGTGTTATTTTCCTGTTTATTAATGTGAAGCTGCTTTGAAACAATATGTTCTGTATAAAGCACTGTATAAAGAAATGTGACTTGACAGTGTCACAATAAAATTACATACAGAACAAAAGGCTGTTATTAAAGGATCGGGCAGCATAAAAAAATTGGACCCCAAACCAGCAAGTGTTGTTACTCAATAAAATAAGAAAGAACAAGTCAAATCTAATTTTACATGAACTCCAAAAATAAAACATGATGCAAGACATTTTTTCCAAAACAGTCCAAATATAGTTGATTTGTTATTTCTATATCATCTTTTGTCTGTTTACAGTGTTTGTGAGTGCATATTCATGTTTACAAAGACAATTCAGCCCTAAAAGTGTGTGAGAGAAGTGATATGAGAAAGAGACAAAATTAGTTTTGAGAAAAATCTAACCAATAGATAAAAAAGTTGGCATAACATTATGTAAAGCCTGAGTTGATACCTGGGTAAATTGACCTGGAACACAATAGATGTTACAATGTACTCTTTTAGTTAATGGTCATATCTTATAAAAAATAATTTGAAAACTATAGGGAAAAAGATTGTGTATTTTGATAGTCTTAACCCATTTCCAAAGTTGTATTCCTGTGCCATACATTCCTGTGTATTTTTGTACCTATTCCGTGTAAAAACTGACCCAAATACAATTTTAAAAGATGCATTGAGGCGGACATTTGATCCTTCTTTGAACATTGGTATAGTTGGTTGCCATTGAAGTCCATTCTGTGTAGAAAAATCCTGGAATGTTTTCCTCAAAAACCTTAATTTCTTTTCGAATGAAGAAAGAAAGACATGGATATCTTGGAAGACATCGGGGTGAGTAAATTATCAGCAAAAATTTTTTTGAAAGTGAACAAATCCTTTAAGAAGTGTGAAAATGAAATGAAATTGGTCTGCTGGTTTTCACTTCACAACTTTATTAACTAATAGCTTTCTCCAGGTATTATATGGACGTATTATATGGACCTTGTTTGATTCCTAGGGTCCTGCAATTTTAAATTATGACTGCTTTTGGAGCAAGAATCCAAGACTTGAACCCTGAACTTTACAAGTACACTGAAGAGGAAAAATAAAATGATCAAGAGGCTGTGGTACCTGAGTGGGAAACCCGATTAGTGATCTGGCTGGTAGTGGAGCCGTCTGTGGACCGCTCAATCTTCTTCATCACCACTTCACTGGTGTCTGCACCCCCCCGACCTTTCTGGGATCTGTCCACCCGCTGCTGTCTGAGCTCCTGCAGACGCACATCTCTCTCCTTCTCTCTCTGGTCTGAGGACACGGGCAAAACCAACAGCGTCAGGATGATGTTTGAAAGGAGGGAAAATTTAGGTGAGGACCACATCAGTACTTTCCCACTGTGATCAATGCGCGGGACTATCTGACTAGGGAGTGTGTTCAGGAAACCTGCTTGAAAACATTATTTTTGCAACTTTGGTGACACAGAAATCACACACTTCAGAAACTATCACTAGCGCTCTCATAGCACTCGTGTGAAAGTGCTAACATCTTAGATTAACACCATAGTAGGGTTGTGTGATATTTATTGTCTACGATATCACAATTGTAGTTTTAACATTGTGCGAGCTGACATGTTTTTCCCCAATGTCAGCACGATTGAAAATCGTGATATTGATGTGATACCAAATGTGATGTTGATAGTTGATAGACTAATTTAAAGCTGCAGTCTGCAGTTTTTCCTCTTTGTCGCCATCTCTGTTCGAAATCTGCAATTGCAGTTATTCGTGGAATTATCCACTTTACGTGGGTTGTGCCTCGGCACGGCACAGCGCGGACGAATCCAATGTTTTGAGGAGAACGTGCGGCTGTCAGTCGCCGCCGGTGTGGATACTGGCATTCGCAATCACAGATTCTACTTTTCGGAAGTATGACCAACATAAGAATTTTCACTGGAAAATGTCGTCTGAACAAGTAACATCCACTTTTGTTCTGACTAAGCGGAAAAAAGCATTGCAGTAAATCATGCTGATTAAATCCAACGATCGCTTATCATATCACGTCAAACCGTGCAAATTATACTTTGTTCTCAAATTGTTAATGTCAACAACATCAGCATTGCGTGACATTTAATGCCCTTCTGATATTTATCCTGGTTTTCGCATTGGCCGGTTGCAGTCTCTTTTTTCTCCGAAGTCTTTCGCGTTTTACAGCGGGTGAATCTCCAGTTGTCACTGCTGATTGTCGTTTGAACCTTTCTGGATCCGCCATCAAATTGATTAGTTTAATTATATCGAGTGCTGTGAGAAAAGGCTATAAATCTCCACCTCCAGCATCTTCACACTCATAGCCGACTAGCCGAGACTCTTCTTTATGTGGACAGATGTGACGTAATGACGCAAAGACATGCTCGAATTTCCCGTGGAAATCCACCAGTACCACTGGAATTAAAAACATTATTACAAGCTTACCGTTGTGAATCGAGCTACGGCAAGCAGAGAGTTTTGAACACTGGCTGGTTATGTACTTGCTCAAAAAATTAATTTGGATAATTTTTAACCCAAAAAAGTTACGGACTGCAGCTTTAAATATTGCAGAGTTACATTTTTGTTTTGCTCCATTTCATCAAAGAGTTCCAAACAAAGCCAAAGCACAACGGTTGTGCATGTCCAAGAAATAGACAGCAGAGTTTTGTTTCTGAATAAAACAGTGTTTGGGTTTGGGTGTAACAAATCGGGTGAGCGAATAATTCAATGAACCATTTGCTTTGTTTCCGAATAAATCAACCATTTGAATGAATGGGTTGAAAGAATGACTCCCTCACACACTCATTAAGACAGGAACTTGCAGCCATTTTTAAACATTAATCTCAAATACCATAATTTATTCAGTTATAATCACAGTGTGAATGCATTAATGTTACCTCTGAGCTGCATTAAACACTGCGTACACATAATGCAGCTTCTGTGAAACCAATCACCTCACAAAACATAAAAAGCTTTGGGACTCAGCTGTCCATGACAGGCCTAAACCAGTCAATGTACCAGCACAAAAACCCACTAAAATTCCAGAAAATATAGAAGATATATTTTTTTGTCAATATCACACACCCCTACACCACAGATGAACATAGCACCATTTGTGTAAATTTGATCAAGCAAACACAAAGCAAGCAGTACCATATGATTACATTCACTTTCATGCAGGGTCAAACAACATTAATACAATGACAAAATCACACGTGGCACTTCAGTGAATAAAAACGACATACCGTATCTGCAACTACAAACCAAATCTATAGCCAATGAAGCGCTAAATGACCCTTCACTAAGGCCCTGGGCATTAGCAAGGGGTCAGTAGGGCAAAAACACACACAATCCAGAAACCCTACCCATTTCCTCCTGTGTGCATCCCAGCTTAGCCTCTGAGAGCAAAGAGAGAGAAACAGGGCTGAACCAAAGGGAAGTAAAGACGACAGAGTGTCTCTGCACTTTACATGTTGAAATACACCCATCAGTATATAGAGAGAAAAAAGAAAGAGGAGAACAAGAGATGAGTGCTGTGCAATTAAACAAACGTAGAGATAGTCACCTCGCTTTTTCTTTCGCAGTTCTCTCATTGCAGTTCTGATCATTTTCCTTTCTTCAAAATCTTTGCAATCATCAAGCTGTAAAATCAAACAGGAGGAAAAAAAGCAACCCAAACAAATGAACAAAATATAATTATAAAGAATACTTTCATCATGATATGCATTTCAGAAAGATGTCTTTGCCAATTAATGAATCGATGAATGTGAACTAATGAATCATGCACCACCAGGAACTTAAAACTTGAAAGTGTGCACTAATTGGATGGGTTAAAAAAAGGGTACAAATTCTGAGTATGGGTTGCCATGCTTGGCCTTCACATCATGTCATGTCACTGTATCGGTCGGTTTTATTCAAAGCAAAGTGATTCTCAAAATATATTAATGAAGATAAAACGGATATTGCGGGTGAAAAAAAATCTTGATTTCTGGGCACACGTCTGGAGAAAATAATTAAGGGATTTAGATAATTAAGAGATTGTATGTACGTAAGATTGTATATAACTGGTATATAAGAGTTCAAAAGGTCAGTGGGAGAAATTAAGTACCATTTTGTCCAGGATCTCCTCGTCCTCGATGTCCTGCAGCTTCTCTGAGGTCAGCTTCTCACTTTGTTCCTCTCTTTTGATGGAGGTCATGGATGAGCCATTAGGAAGCACCGGGACTTCATGAGTCATCTCACTCACAGATTCACCCACAAGAGAAATGGGCTCCGTCTCCATCTGTGTGTGTGTGTGTGGAGGGATAGAAAGATGGCAATATGACACCTGTATACATTATAAAGGTACACTGTCAAAAATCACCATAATTTAAAACAAAAACTGTACAAATACTATGGTTAAAACCTGTTAATTGGCAAGTTCCTCTATTCTACAGTGAAAACTGAAATGGTTTAATGGGAGAATTAATGTAATGTTTACTGTAAAAACTTTTTTAGAATTGAAAAATCTTATAATTTACAGTAAAAAACTATTTTGTGGAAAAGTTTTTCCCGATGAACTTAGATTCATCTTATGTACTGGCAACCACAGTTGCTGTTTTTTTACCATTGAAGTTTTCAGACTTTTTCAGAATTTTACATTGAGAGTCAAGCTACATATTTAAACTAGTTAAACCAGAATCAAGCTATACTTTTGACAAAGTACTGTAGTTAGTAAACAGAAGAAATGCATGAGGAGTATAGTGACAACATTAATATTTGAACACCATGAAAACTAAATTTACTGATAATTTACCACTGATATTATATGATATAATATGTTTATCATTATTCTAAAAGATGTTGAGGAACAAGCTAGCATAAATGGTGTAACAAGGTTATACATATAGCACAAATAACATCATTGAATAATCAAAAAGGACCCTTGAGAATACTGATATTTTTCCATGGACTTGAAAGTAAAAATATAATGTAGAAATTCACTGACTTTTGCCTCACCACACATGGTCTTCAGCTTAAGAACGAACTTAAGTGTTCCTTCTGTTGTTTTTATGTTGTGATAACAGCACTTACACTATTAACATTTTAATTAGAATTTAGATTTTTTTTTTTTCAATTAGTTGAATTTCTCTTGATTCTATTTTTCAAATAAATGGCTTCCCTAGTTAGTTTGAAACAATTTTTTTACTTTCAAATTTACAAAAAATATATAATACTCAAAAGTTGTCACTGCAATTGCAGAAAGATGCATGATCATCACAAAATCACGTTGTAATGTGTTAAAATGCATTATACTGAAAAGTGTATGGAAATAATAACTTTATAAAAGGTCCTTGCACACTGAGTCTGAAATTAGCGTCCGAAAGTTTCACACGTTAAAAAATAAATGCGTAAAAAAATTCTGCGTTTTTCGCATCCATAGCAAGCATTTTGAATGGTGTTTTGACAATTCAGGGCCACCGCATGACGAATACGAAAAAACGCCGTGTACAAGGACCTTAATGCTGACAGACAGACAGATGCCGATTAAGATCTGATACTATGACACTAAAAACACAGTGATGACATTTATAAATCTGGACAGCTAATCCCTAAAGAAGGTTATAATCGACAGCAACACAATTGACATCAGGATTTAAGAGCAGGGACAATAAATATACCCGTCCAAAAATAAACCTGGCAAAGAGAGCAGAGTGATGGAGAGATGGGCAAGAGAGAGCAGAGAGCGAGTGAAACGGTTACAGCAGAAAGAGGAGATGGAAAAAGGGGCTGGTGGAAGGGAGGGAATGCTTCTGAATCTGATCTGTGTCTACAGCTGTGTTTACACAAAAGCCGTGGAAGCTCGCTGACATTTAGACAGGAATGAGAGCTCGATGATTTCTGTGAATGTCCCTGAGAGCCTTAGCCTGCCGCTCTCATCCGTGTCACACTCGGTTCTTCACTGATCTCTCCTTCAACAGACGCCCTGGAAGCGCACGTCGGGCCGGACCGCTCGTAACGGAGAGGGTTTAGAGCATTGGCACTTTCAGAGAACGGAAAAATATTAAGGTGATTTGCTGGGATAAAGTGTGGTTGTTACCCCAGAAGTTTCATATTCGAAATAAGGTTAAAGAAATATATCTTTTAAACCTATTCACCGATTTTATCCAGCTATTTACAAAAAATTTAAAATGATATAAATTTAAACTGTACTTTCTGTTATAATTATCACAAAACCACCTCGCATTTATTTTGGCATTTGCTATACTGTGGTGTAAGGTACAAAAATGTATTAATGAAAATATTCAGTCTCTCTCTTACGGGAAAATGTACTCTTTGGTTTCACGGATTATCCTGAAAAAGATGAAAAATGCTTTTATTTAATTTATTTATTTATACTTTTGACCAAATCTTATATTCATAAATGTAAGTTTACTAATCAGAAACCCAATTTTATGAGTTTGTTGACTGAAGTAAGGCTGTATATACATAGTATTCAAGACTCTCTGAATAAGAAAGCGGTCAGAACATCTGTGAGCTTTACAAAATATGTATTTTATATCTTTATACCTGAATGCACCTTTATTGTGATATTTATGCTATTATCCCCTGGCACCCTTTTCTTTTTCATTTTCTTTTTTATATAGTTGCTTTTTTTATATGTATTGTATGCATAATTTTTAATACTTGTATTTGTACAAAATGTATGTTGCTTAAATAAATAAATAAATAAATAAATAAAAAGATTCACTAAAAATGATAAAAACAGAGATTTTTTTCAAATTAAAAAATGTGCAATGACAAAAAAAACCAAAAATACGAGAATGGAAAATGAGATACCCAAGGTATCGGATGCTTGAGATAACAACTTTATGATCTGCATAAAGTTACGTCAAATTAGATTAATGCATTAAGAGTGTTAAATTTATTTAACGGAATTAGACTTATTTAATTAATCTCATAAGGTAATGTGCTAACTTCAGCAGCCCTTTAAGAAAAAATCATTGCATCCACTCACAGTGATGCACATCATCCCACACCAAAAACATTCAAAGACCTGCACCAGACACACAGAAATAGACTCGGAGACTCACTGCAAATCTTGTGCCACGACGAGTTACCATCTTTTTACCTCTTACTAATCCCTGATTAGCTAGGCTTTGCTTCACACTAGCAAATTCAGATGTTATTTAGCCCACTTTTGATCAGTTAAGCATATTCCAAGCCACAAACAAACCTTACCGTTTTCAAATCTAATGTTCACTTTAGCACATGCATGCAAAATTAAATTACTAATGACTTTTTCCCACTGAACTAACTGTACTATACCTAAAGCGCAACTTGCCCTAAATCAAAAGATCCCTGGAAAATCTGCTCTGACTGAATCAAATCTCTTCCTGGAAGCAAACTCAAACACTAAGACTTTCAATTAATCAGACAGCAATGGGCCACATGATTCATTAGTTTTCAAATGAACTGTGCTAAGCCATAAAATCTATTTGAAGCATAACTTAATGCACACAAAATCAATTATTCATACTAGATGGGACTTTGGATGGGAAGTTTACACTCGTCTCCAATGAAGCCTCGTCTATTTTTGAATGGCACAGTGGCTTCAATGAAAGAAAATCTTAAGTATCTTAAAGTTTTAACTTGAACCCCTACGTTTAGATTGTTTCCTTGGCAGATTTTCCAGTCCACATTATTCACCATAAGTGCATATGGCTAATAACACACAGTGGAAAAACGATTCTTTCAAAACGAAAACCATCCAAATGATGACAGCAGAGTCATAAAGGAAGAACGATTTCCCATCATTCATAAGCATAAATTTGCAAAATACTACCTTATCCAATTGTGCAAAAGTTTAAAATATGCATCTTTTGCATCTTCCTCACAGTTCACCAACAGTTCTCTTGGTGGTTGCCAGTGCATTTCTATTAGTTCCCAAATCAAAAGAGCCCATCCCAAGTGCTCTCTAGATATGGCTTAGTCTGTTTTTCGCTCACGTTATCGCAAAACGTATGAGCAGTAGTGATTCTTTGCCTCAGCAATGTCTGGAAAATACACACACACACACACACACACACACACACTTAAGCCCTATTCGGACGGGACTAGTTTAACATGGAGAGGTGGGGTAAAGTAATTATTACCAGAGCTTCTCAGTGATATTAGTCCCATCCGAATGTGCCATTTCAGTAATCATGACGGACAATGTCAGTAAAGATTACAGCGACTTTTACCTTCAGTAAAAAGATCCGGAAAAATTACCTCAGGTAATACTAATCCCGAGCGAATACACCCCCTGTAAATATTTCGTCATTTTGTGTTTAAAAGTAGTTTTCCATGGTTTTTCAAGTATGGAGACGCTTGAAGAAGCATCAGTTGCGTTCTAGACGCTGGGACGAGTATGTGGCAAAACTCAAGTGTTTTACACACACTATTCAGATCAGAAAGAAGATCGACAGCACTTGTTAGAGGCACGAAACATCTTTTAGCGTTAGGTAAGTGCCTTTTACCAACACAATCCAATCTGAAGTTAATTAATACATTGTTCGACCGGACATAACTGGTTTGTATATATAAATATGGGTTATATGTGTTTGCGCACGTGACATCAGGAAGCAGCGTAATACACACATGACGACATGAGGGTGACGGCGGTGTGTAAATCGAGTTACTCCTCCCACTTCTGCTGGTTTTACTTATCTTATCCCGTGCAAATTGGCCATTAATATTACAGATGTCCTGTGGTAAAATTACATTACTCCATCTACCCTTGAGAAGTTAATCCTGTCCGAATAGGGCTTTATACTACCATGCTATTGCTCCGCGAGACACTGGCGGTTGGAGACGACACAGGCGACGTGTGGCAAACAGCAGCAAAGGAAGGAGGGTGTATCTCTTGGTTTACTTCAACATCAGATGAATTGCTATTCGCTGGATCGACGTCTTGCTCTTCGGTCAGTTTCGGTTCAGGCAGTCCGAGCGCATCACAAAGCGCCAGTACTTGCCTTGCAAGCTTCTCTTGCCAGATCCTTAAACTTGCATTCTCCTGTTGTAAGGTGGCAATGGCCTCGACTTGAGGCGTTGTTGCTTCCTCTAGACGTGCCTCGATACTTCTGCCGAAAACCTTCAAATCGCAATGTATCTCTTGCACGGCTCGTTGAAGATTGAGTTCAAGCTCATAAAAACGCTCATCACTGGCTTTTCCGTCTTCATCTTTATCTGAAACCGTCTGTAATAAAAGGTCTCCTATCACGGCCTCTAGGCCCGACTCGGCACAATCCTGCGGGAGACTGACTTCATCGCCTAGATTTGGCGTGGGGTCCAAGCTGACGCCAGGCATGGTATGGTTAGCAGCTTCTCTATGTGCCAAATAATCTATAAAACTACAACAATTAGAGTCTATAAGAACAATCAGACCGAATCGCCTTGCAATAGTTACAGACTACACAAAATACACCTCACTTAGACCCACAGTTGAGACAAATCCCAGCCCTTTATACCTCACGCCAAACCCCTATCAGCTGTCCAACACGTCAGCCAATGGCGAGCCTTGGAATTCTGTTGTCATGGCAGCCGGAGGCCCCGGAGCCCCTGCTAACTCAGGTGCCACAGTCATCTATTTATCAACAGTGGCCATTATTCCAGTAGGCAATCACCCATAAGCCCCTGGCTCTCTTTATTTAGAGCTCTTGTCCTTCACACCTTTCACTAGCTGAGAACAAAGTGCAGGGCAACTGTGAACTATGTGACCGCATGCACATTGCAGCAAGTACAAGGCACAAACGGTTTATTAGCTTTTTTTGTTAAGATGTCTGAAAACCTTAAATCTTAGTAATAGATGTACTACATCATCAGGATAGGGTTGCACCAGCCGTTTGTAAGTGCTTTCTTAAATTGAAATGTTCAGTCCACACTAGAGGCTTACTAAACACTAGCCAGTTTGTAAGTAACTCGGTTGCACCACTTGTTCTTCAGTCAGAACAGTTAGTAGGTCGTAAACTCTCCGTAAAGTAATGTGTAGTCGCATAATGACGTTTTTACCCTCAATGATCCGATAGCAACCTTCAAATATGTGAGTTGTTGTTGAAATGCTGTGAATTTCAGTTTATCCTCAATCCTAACTTCTACAGTAGAAATATATTTCCATTAAAATACGATACTACTTAATGATAAGTATTTTAATATGATAATAAGATTCAAACTGTATTTGAAATTAATATGGATTAATATATAAATAAAGATACAAAAAAAAACTGGTTTTATTTGGCATGCACAACATGGAGCGATATACGCATGTAATTTATTTACATAATGTTTTCTATGATTAAACGTAAAGGACTGTGTAAATATCAACATTATCATATATAAGTACAGAATTGAGGGTCTGTCAGGTGAAACGATGCAATTCAATCAATCTGCTGTTTTATTTCAACTGTTACTCCTAGTTAGAGGCTACTATAAATATTTATTTTATCCATAGTTGTAGAGAAATACAATAGAGATCATGATTCTCCCTCGATTCTGAACAGACAACTAAACAAAATAACACGTAATTTACTAAAGGTTCTGACGAAATGTTATTTGCTGCAGTCAATTTAAAAAATATATAATAATAATTTGAATAAAAGATTTTAATGAATGATTCATGTTCACTTGTTACATGACTTGATGCAACTGCGTTTTTGAAAAATTTTCTTTTTGTGAATGATTCAATGACATAAAAATGTTAACAGTCACTTGTCACCACCTACTGGTGTAACGATGTAGTCGATATACAAGTTGACATACGATACGATATTGAAGCACCAAGTTACTTTCTAAAGGTGATTTGCTCTATTCTATTGGGGATATTTTGGGAATATTAATTTAATTTTATCAATCAATAAATTCCACTAGAAACAAACCTTGTTGTATTATTTTAATTTAATACTGTGAAGCTGCTTTGATACAATTTGTATTGTGAAAAGCGCTATACAAATATACTTGACTTGACTTATTCTGTTGTTCCCTATTGAAGACATCAGTGTTTATATCCAAACTATGAACTTTTATTCCAGTACTACTGTGATAAATTGAATATTTGTAACAGAAATAATGATACTGTGTGGTTGAAAAGACTGCGTGGGTGTTTGAATCGAGATTCATATATAGATAATGCGCCAGGCGATAGCCTAAATTCTCCAAAACTATTGAGAAACTCATACAATGGAGGTTTACTTACTGTTATTCTTGTTGTGTATGCAGACCCTTTCACGTAAAGTGACTCACCGGTACAATCATTTCAAACTTTACTTTTATCAGTACACACATTCTTTGGCAATCGAACCCATGACCTTGGTGTTGTTAGTGTTAAGTTTCAAGTTTAATTTATTTATAAAGCACATTTAAAACAACTTTGGTTGACCAAAGTGCTGCACGAGAAATATCTGGGTCCATCCCCAAAATTAAAATAAACATTCACAAGAAATTAAAAGCACAAGAGTACAAATAGGTTTTCAAAAGACTTCTAAACTCAGACACTGTGGACGCTGCTTTGATAGATGACAGCAATGTTATTCTTTACCAGTTGAGCTACAGGTTTTAAAGTTACAATGAAACAAAAGTAGCAACAGATCTTTTTTCGTATTGTGAGTGTGACATACATCTGTGAGCAATATATATAAATAAAAAAAGTAAGGCTGTCATCGGTTGTTGGCTGGATGAAGGCAGATCTGAATGAGCGTTTCCAGTCGATTGTCATTGTCGATTGTCTTTATCATAGGACTATAACATTATGCAACATTTATGTGTACAGTGCAGACAGACCAATTTCTTTTTGCTGGACACGTTGTCCCAACCAGGTTACAAAAACTTACAATAACATTGGGTTTTCTAAAATGACCATTTTGATGAGATAATACTTACTCTTCCAGTAATAATTGCAAGTAAGCCAGACTAAATCACTATTTAGAAACGATGCATCTGTATGATAATTTAAAGAACACACTTAATGCTGACATGGTAAATTTGTCACAACTGTACATTAAAGAAAAACCCATTATATAAGCAATTAGTTGAAAGCGCTACTGTCCTGTTTCACGTTTCAGATTTCTGGCCTTGCTTTGATGTAGCGCAGCAATTGTATGACTAAAACGTGCTTTAGCTGTCATTAGGAACCTTTGAGAGGCCAAAACCACCTCTGAACTAGTTGACCCAGATGAGAGATTGTTCAATAGCATGACTGCGTCAGCATATATTTGAGGCTCAGACAGCTATTCCAATCAGTTCAGTCTCATTCGAGCGACAATGCCTGACCCTCAGGCGCTCTGCTGCGACTTACTGACAGCCATGACACTAAAAATATCATGCATAGTTTAAAACAGAGCATCTAAATATACCACTGCAAGCTGTAAAACAGTGCCAACAAAACAAACCTTGTGAAGAATGTAGGCATGCACAGCCGGAAGAAATGGCCATGCACTATTTCCTGGGGAAAGTTTTTAAAAAAGCATGTTTTCCTTATAGACACCAACGTATGAAATTAAAAAGTTACTTCTTCCTTCTAAAAAAGGGCAGTGAAAAGTACAGGTTGGCATTGTGTGGTGGACATCCAGAAATAGTCAGAGGGACTGTGGTTGGCAGCAAGCTGAATAGCACAAATTACACAAACAGAAAGATTTAAATATGTATGTTCACTAGCTCTGAACATGACATTGTGGTAGATTTTTCCTTTTTCGCACCTGACCCAAGTCTACCTCGACATCCCTGAACGTCTACAGTCGACGTTAGTTTCCTATACTATTTATACTCTAGCGCGTCTACACATCGACGTCGGCTGAGTGCTCTAATCCTATACTCTTAACTCGTTCCCCTAACTAACTTGCTGCGCAGCAATTATAAACCGACAGACTTCAGCAAATGTCCTTTAAATGCTTTAATCACGGCCGGGAGAGTTCTTGAGCAGTTCTCAGAGAATCTCCCCCTAGAAGAAGCTTTAATCACGGCCGGAGGATCTCAGACAAGTTTCAGAGAGAATCCCACCAGCAAACAGGAATACAACAGTTTTTATAGAATCGGAGCATGTCGAAAATAACATGATACATTACATAATTTCCTACAATTTGATTGGCTCTTCATAGACAAACCCTTCTGTTACTAGGTAGAAGCAAAATTATCACGAATCACCAAAAAAACATAGGAAAGGGTTAAGAGTTCAGATGATTACTCAATATTGTCATGAGACAATGCAGACAGTATATTTTTGATATATAGGCAGTTCTTTTGATATAAAGAACAGAACATTTTAGTACATTTTGTTTCAAAGTGTTAGAATGTTCGGCCTGAAAGGGGAAGTAAGGTTTAGATGTTAGAAACATGGTTAGTTTATAAGATAGTTTACTATCTTATCTATTAAAAATCCATCACAGCATCAATGACATTATTCCATTCTACAAATACTAGGGTGATTTATATTAATTTTATTTTGCTCTTGACTAAAAGTTAACTAAAACAATGGCTGACGTGTTGCATGATTCATTTAAATACTCTCTCCTAAAAAAGCATATACCTCAAAAATAACTGTGTCCACACCTATCACTGGTGTCTTGACTAGTATATAAAGTACGTAAACTATAAAAAGTAGCTAAATAACACAAAGACCGGCTAGTCCAGCTACATTAATGTTGAAAGGCCTAAATAAAACTCATACAATTTAAAGAATAATAATGTAAAAAGATGAAATTTTGGTGTTCGCTTGATTTCTATTCCAGTCACGTCTAGCTGGATAACCCCCCACACTGTCATTGGCCCAAAATCTCCTCCACATACTGATCGGCTGTGACATTTTTGCTTTCACACTGAAAACTTCAGTCGGTTGGGACAGTATTAGATGATTTTCCATATAAATTTTTTTTTTCCTTTTTGGGTTTCACATCAAGTCTCTCCAAACCTTGCATCAGTGTTAAAAGGTTTATGTCTAGCACAACCTGTACCTCAACTCACAGTCGAGGAAATTACTTTAAAAGGAACAGAGAAGCAAAGGGGAAACAATATCCATTTTACGACCACCCAAATGCATCCGTTACGATCAGTTGTTAACTTCAACAGAGCTAGACATTTGTCTGTAACCACAATCACATTCTACTCCTCAAATCAAACTCATATTTACCTCAGTACTAGATTGTCGTATAGAAGTTTGCCGTCAAATCATGATCCCTGCTGTCTGTGTTTCCCTCAAGGCTTTCTCTTTCTTCCCTGTCGCGTTCACACAGAGACATTAATCCCTCATTTGTGTGGAAAAGCCTCGCCAACCTGCTAATGAACCGTTAGTGCTTATCCTTTAACGAGATTACCACACTGCCCCAAATGCGTTAGAGACGCGAAGGGAATTACCATCTAATTATTTACTAGTTCTTATGTACTACAAACATTTTACCTTCAGTTAAGCGCATAGGAACATCTTTTCCTCCCTTGTTAAAAAGTGTGCTTAATTATATTGAATGTGGACTTAAAAGTACATTTAAAAAAAAAAAAAAACTGTACTTGGAGATAATACAACTAATGAAATAAAAGGCCAGGTAACACTATTTCAATGGTCCACTTTAGACATTCTACTAACTATAAGTAACTTTATAATAACTATAAGTAACTAACTATAATAACTACTGTACAAATCAACTAACTCTAATTAGACTATTAGTAAGGAGTCTGCTTAATAACTGCTAACACTTTATTTTCATGTGTTGACCAACGTAAATCTTGTATGGAATAACTGATGATGGGCCGTTGCATTATTTTTCTAATAAGTCAATTACTTAGTTTATATGAACGATGTGTTGAGGTGTGGCAACCAGTGTTTTATTTAAAGACAATTGTCAGGTTTTTGTCCTTAAAACCCTTGTACGTAGGAGTAATTTCTAACGCATCTCATCCCAAGCCTCCATTGCTTTATTGTCATTTTAGAGCTAGTAACGGTCTGTGTCTGTGCGATTCTCAACTGTGTTCGGCAGCAGCGCCTCGACTAATAGCGAAACTGTGCATTTAAAACCTCGCTACTGAGAAATGTCATGCAGCTTTTCAGTCGTGAAACTACTTTACTGCTGTAGATCTTTTAAATAACTTATAATAATTTGGCAAAGTCATAAAGAACTAGTGCGACTGCCTGGAACTACTTAAGCCATGCGTTTCCCTGAAAATGATTGCACACCTTAAAATATTCATCAACCAATCAGAATGAAGCATTAAACGACCCTGTAGTAAAATTGATTATAACTTTCACTAGTGTGTTATTCAATATTACATTTAAAGGTAATATATTTTAAATGTGTTAAATTACAACTTCATCATTTACAAAAGTGTAAACAAATATATTTAAATGCATTGCATTAAAAGTTTCAATAAAAATGATAAAGTATATTTTAGTTTACCATAAATGCGTGTCAGTAAATTCAGTAGTAAACTTTAACCATATTTCATAAGACAATAAGTGCTATAGTAATTATGAAATTATATATAACAATGTACTTAAGTGTGTCAAAAACTCTCTTAAATTCATCTAACTACATTTGATATATATTTAAACTATGATAACATGCAATTAAGTGTCTGAACACACAAGGGCTGTTAACCTTAATCAGTCACAAATTTGCAGATGTCAGCCCTTTAAGTGTTTATTACACTCTGGCCTCTTAACCGGTTCTGTATTAGCTATTAGGGGAGGCTGAGGATGACTGTAACTCACAAAAGGCCACACACACACACTTACTGGCACACACACACACACAAACCCCACATTTTTGAGAGTTCTAAATGTGAGAATCATAGTCACTCCCAAAATTGCTATGATGTCAAATATCAAATCAAACGTTCTGGCATCTTGCAGCTGCGAACTACAAACACTAATGCTAACGGTTAAGCTTGTTTGGTGTCTGTACTTTTTCACCAAAGTTATTTTAGTGATTTGAGACGTATTGTGTCAGACAATTTAAAGTAAACCACTGTTGACAGAGGTGCTGTGTATTGTTCAGGCTTTTTACAAGCGGTTTTTACAGAGTGTGCTCTCTTTCAGTGTTGCCGTGTCTGCTTTTTATAAGCATAGTTTTTTATAAAGACGCTTACTTATAAGCAGTTATGTTGTTTTATGCTTTTTTAAAGAATACAGTCCCGTATAAGGTCTTATTCTTGTGCGGCAAGTCTCTTGTTTTGGCATTATTTTTCTAGGGAGATCTGGCAACACTACTTAACACAATTAACGGAGCATATGGGGTTTTTTTCTGTCATCCTTTGGCTGTGCAACAGTATAAGATCATGCTATCATTCATTCAAGACTTAAATGAGTTAAAAAGTGTTGAACAGAGTTGTGAGAAAATAGGATGGCGTCAGACCCACGTCATCTGCATCTGATCTTAAAGTGACAGCAGCCTAATTAACTTGCTGTCTGTCATTAATGTTAATCAAAGAACAAAATACTCACTGCAAAATCACTCACTGCTCTCTCACTCACTTGACTGAATAATCTATTTTTAATTCATAATTAATGCAGAGAATACTGTGCAGTGTAAAGCACTGTTTACAAGGTTACATGGGTCAAAAACAATGAAAACAATAACTTTTGTGCATTTTGGCAAGCAGAAAAAAACCTCAGTTTTGAACCCTGTTATATTAAAGGCACAGCTAAATGTGACATTTATTACAATGGGTGTATGTGAATATATTGTTTTAAGTTAACAAATTAAAAGTTGTTATATTTTTTAAAGCCTATTAAAATGTTAAAATTGATAGCTTTCAATAATACCCTAATGCTGAATGGCTATAATGGTTCAATTTGAGGGGAAAATCCATTTAATAGAGACATCAGTGTCAGTACTGGTCTCAGTGATACAGGCCTTCATTCACAGCGCTTAGTAAAAACATGCCATCAAACAAATATTTAGAATATATTTATGTTTTTCTATATTGTTTTTATATTATTTTGGAGATTCAATGTGAAAGTATTACAATATAAAATATATATTAAAAACTATACAAAAATGTTCAATTATTGTCATTTTTTTGATTGACATGCACGCATTATATATATATATATATATATATATATATATATATATATATATATATATATATATATATATATATATATATAGTCGATTTGAATTTATGATTTTATGCCAACTTAATTATGTGAAAGTTACATTCACAGTTCAATGCAGGGTTTCCTTCCCACGAACAGAGGAAACAACATCTTTGGTCCTGGAGGCACTTCCTTTCTGAAGCTTTTGTGAATTGTTTACGCTTGTCAACTGTTTCATTAGTGAGTGATGAGACGATTTAAAGTGTCAAATTTACACTGAGACAGTGTAATTCAGAGGTGAGTGTCTATCAGAGAACAAATCAGATCCTATCCACCTTATTCCTGACGAGCTCACTGCGTGTTGAATTATGGGCGGCACTTCCGGTTTGGGGAACTTCCATTCAAAAAGGCTGAAACGAATCATTTCAAATCATAAGGTTGCCCTACAAATAAAGCTGATCCGTCAATTTTCCTTCATGATTTATTTTCAGACATCATGAGAATAACATTATACTTGTTATTTTAACGTGACATGTTATAACAAGAATATCTATGGCAAGAGCTCTTTTCAGTCTCTGCTTTCTTTTCCTCGTGATTATTTTCTTCTCTCCCTTTGCAATCCGCTGTAAAGTATGAAAAAGTACAACATATGCTGCACATTTGTGCTCTGTTCTCCCGAATTTAATTTACGATATATTCCATTAATAATTCACTGGAAGAATCTCTCGTTATTCTCCTCCAATCCTCACGTCTCTTTCCAGGTTTGTTTTCACAGGTAAATGCAATTTATAATCTGTCAAAATGACGGAAATCACTTTGAAATAGTATCACGAATGCTGAAGTTAATGAACATTTTTGATTAAGGCAACATAAGTTACATAATACACAGTATTATACAGTATTTTAAGTGATATTTAACCCTCCGTTATTGCTGTGGAAAGACTCTGTGGCTTTTGGGGTTATTTGGTCTGTTGAAAGTACTTTTTTGATGCTTTTACACAAATTTCCTTTTAATGTTCGATGGTTGAAGGGTGAGTAGATTAATGTCATCTCATTGTGACACTTTTTTAACGCATTGCGTTCATAGAGCAAGCTTTTCACTGATTGTTTACAGCTTAACGGAAGTTACACCCATAATTTGCGCAAAGCATCATGGGGCGTAGGAATAAGGTGGATAGAAACACAACACTGTTACTCATTTAATGTGCAAAGACGATGTTTACGTAAAGGCCATAAGGGCACAGCAGCAAAAAAAGAGAAGATGGATAATTCATATTAAAATACTGACTAATATTAAAAGTGGACCTCAGGGCAAATGGCGAGTAGAGGTTTTCATTGTCTCATCTGCATGCAAATACAGTTTTGTTTTATGTCAAATACCTTAACAGAGGATCCAGATGAGAGACTTGAGCTGGTAACTTTGAACGGTGTCGCTCTTAAACCAAGAGTCAGCTCTGAGAGAACAAGGGAAAACAGCAAAATGAGAACAGTTACAAGATTTAGATGAGACTGAGCTTCTTAAGAACGTCTAAAGATGGTGTACGGTTTAAAAACATCATGCCACCCCAAGAAATATTTACACAGCACTGTTTGGATGTTAAATAGAGCTTCGGTCAGAGTGGAATGGAGCCTTTAGTCTGTTATGTAAGCTGCCACAATGGCACCACATAGGGCTCGTAAATTAGCATTGCCACATTACTGCTAATGTAAACACTGCTCAGCGCCCTCTGCGTTCTCTATGTTCGGCATGGGATATAAGGACACTGCACTACTGCCTAACAGTTTCGTTACTTGAAATAAAACAACAAAAATCCTGACACTTATTTTATTTCAGCTAGTTTCAAAGGAAAAAATAATCTCTCAAAATTACAAAGACTTAAACAAAAATTCAAATGAAAACGAAAAGTATAAAAACAAAAGCTAAATTCAACTATTGATCAAAATAATGGTAATGTCCAATCATCATCTTAGGAAAGGAAATCCAATTTTGTGTGATATGGTCTTGCCAGTCAGATAAAAAAATATTATGCCAAGAAAGGGTTGTTAAAACAATTGTGGTTGATATCACATAAAATCGCATTGCTTTGTGGGATCCATTCTCACTCCATGAGCTCTGGTTGCACACTGCACATTGTGACAAACATAGTAGGTCACCTGGGTATTTCATGCATACTAAATTCCAGAGTTCCCGGCCTTTTTGACCAACTTTAAATGCTTTAAAAAGCATTTCCATTTGTTTGTCTCAAACTATTGCATGGAATTAAAATCAGCATATTAGAATGCGTTTTGAAGGATCATGTGACACTGAAGACTGGAATAAAGACGCTTTGCATCAAAGCTTTGGTGAGAACAAGAGACTAGAAAAACATTTTTTAAACAATGGTATCAAACCCAAACTTTTGAATGTGTTTGTACAATACGCATGTTCAAAAGTCCCCAAATGTCTTGATTTTTCCATCCCCCAATCTAATAAAGTAAACGGTGTTGTTTTTTCATCAGAACTTGATACTGTTCATTGAAACCGTCATGTTTTATCCCAAGAGATCTGGTTTTCCTCAATAAATTCCCAATAAAAACCTTTTTGGCCAAGAACACACTGCTGATGAAATCAAAGAGTGGACACTGTTCTTAAATAAAGCTGTCTGCTCGGTTCACGGTGTCTTCCATCAGTTAGCGAGAGATTACACAGTATGTCAGTTTCCTTGTGTGGTTCAGTGAGATGGTAAACACTCTTTTACTGCAGGTCTATAGCGTTATATATCCTGAGGCTTTCAAGTACATTTTCCCTGCCTGCGAGACCTTTCAGAGGCAAGGATGAGCAAAGCACTTCCAAAAAAGGAAGACCTGACAGAGCTGTGGCACTATGACAAATAAGGTCTGTTGATGATACTGAGAAGAGACAGACAGAGAGAGACAGAGAGAGATATGATAAAATGAGAAGAAAAGTGATCGTGTTTATGCATCAGGCAGGCCAAAGAGGGTGAACTGCAATGTGAATTATGATTATATGACAGGGGTCCTTAGGCACACATGCCAGTAAACTAACATATAACGGTTATTTTATATCGTTGTGATGGTATATATGGCATAGCTATGTATGGTATACACACACACACACGTATCAGTACATAAGATATAGCTGTATATAACTAAAAATGGTTGAATATCCATGTGGTGATGTCTACTTTTGGATAATCCAGTGAATTAGATGCTTTAAAATGAATGAATGTACTTAATGTACCTTTTTACTTTTTATGCAAATTTGCTAAATAATAATTTTGTTAGAAATATCATTTGAATCATATTTTGTTAAGTCTGAAAACACCTTCACATTATGCAATTCAAGTTAAAAACTCAAAACAGTGAAATTAATATTGCTCACATGACCCACTTTCAGTGCATAAAGAGATCCGCTTCAATCCATGTGAAAATAAAGACAAGTGTGCAATTCATGGAAAAACTTTATAATAAGGTATCATTTGTTAGTATTATTTAAAGGAGAACTCCGGTCAATTTTAACATTGAGCTCATTTTTTTGTACATTTGGAGTGCTGGTTTAGTACCTATGATCACGCGCGTGAACTCGACAATCGATTACTATGGCCTTCGACCGAAAACAGGATGTAAATACAGGAATGTGCGGTGGCTGAATAAACATAATTTTTATTCATATCTTGCACATCTACTGCAGTCAGATTCACCGTGTTCACTCTGAAGGAATCACTCACATGACCTGTGCACTTGTAATGACACATCAAGGATGTTAAGAGGCTAAAAGCAGGTTTAAAACTTGCCCCATTGAAGTCAACAGGGTGCAAATTTTAAAAAGAGGATAACACGGTGTCGGCAACACCAATTTTTGTCGTTCTCTGTATTGACAGCACTCCAAATTTACAAAAAAATGAGCTCAATGTTAAAATTGACAGGAGTTCTCCTTTAACTACATTAGTTAATATGAACACTGAATAAACCTTCGACAGCACTCATTAATCTTAGTTCATGTTAATCTCAACATTTAATAATACATTCATACGGTCAAACGGTATACTGTTGTTAACATTAATACATTTTTATTAACTAACATAAGCAAAGGTTAATCAATGCTGTAAAAATGTATTGCTAATTAGCGGTGTTTCCATCCAAAGCTGCAACTTTGACTTTGGCTCAGGCATTTCAGAACGACCAAAACAACATTTCAGAGTCAGACGCTGTGCACCAAGATCGGTCAAGCTGGTTAGTCCAGTCGCGCAAAGTCACATGACTTTTTTGATGTTTCCATCATAGTTTATGCTCATGTATTCTTATCAGACAAAGTTACTGTATGGCTTTAGAGTCGCTAGTCACCATTCACTTTCATTCATAAAGTAATAAATAGTAACCAATGAAGTGTGACCAAATGCTACGTTCCTCGGGAAAAGAAAAACAAGGACTTAAAATGATGAGGGTGCATACTGTGTATACGATGATGAGAGAATTTTCATTTCTTGGGGAACTATCCCTTTAACTACATTCATAAGTACACTAAAGTGACATCCAAGTGAAATCCACTCCCACTTAAAAGAACCACAAGTTTCCACAAAATAGATTCTCTTAAAGTTTATATGCAAAGCCACTAAATAGGTTTACTCATACATCACTTGAATCATGGAGGAGGAATGTATCACACTCTTTCATTTTAGGGTGAAATTTCCAACATGGCTGCCAAACTGAGAATATGCACAGCTTGCACTCCAGTTCGCTCCATCAGCCCACTCGCCATTCCTCATAAAAACATCTGTGAAATGCATAGCACTGCTGCTTTCCAAATAACCTGGATCGTCTTTTAGCCATTGCTAGCTTTCCATTTTCCAGCTGTCTAGGCCTGTGATCTAGGCAAAAATCCTTAATTCATAAGGAAGTCTTTTAGAATCATCATTTGAAACCAATCCTAATGTACCATAATATAATATACATTTCCAAACAGAATTCCAATACAAAACTTAAAAAGCTAGATCTTTCGTAGCAAATACAGCAGTTCTCAACAGGACCATTATGATTAGCAATAGGACTATAGGAATTTAAATCCTTTAACTCTCTATTAGCAATATGCTAATCAACACATCACAATAGATTATACATTAACCAATAGGGTTCAAAAACACCTATTTTGAAAAAATAGGACCTTAATTTCTTAGGACTGGCTCTGTTTTGAATATTTTACACATTCTTTTGTATGTCTGGACTAAGGAGATCAACCAATCTGTTTTAGTAGGCCCAGCAGTTTGAAAACACTGATCTGAAGATGTCAAGGTATAGTGTTCGCGAGAGTGCAGAACTCGCCGAGCTTCCGCTTTAGAGATCAACAGTCTTAATGATTATAACGGGAGACTCTTCTCTTGCTTTCTGTATTACCCATTCACAATCTGAGAGCAAGTTTAGTTTTTCATGCTGCTCAGTACACTGCAAAGTTTCTGGATTGAACACTGTATTTAAATGCATGATTGAACTGGAAACTGTGATGATTGACAGTGGCAACCAATGGACGAGACAAAATGGGACACATTTTTTTAAAGTACTTCATTCAAAAGTATTTTCTCTGGTACCAAAACTGGTACAGTTTTGACAGAGCCTCACTCGTATCAAATCAAAAGACAATAACTACTAAAGGAACATTTAGTCACTGCTACAAGAAAAGTAAGTGTTAAAGGGATAGTTCACCCACAAATGAAAATTACCCCATGATTTACTCGCCCTCAAGCCATCCTAAGTGTATATGACATTCTTCTTTCAGACGAATACAATCGGAGTTATATTAAAAAATGTCCTGGCTCTTCCAAGCTTTTCAGATTTCTAATTTTCTAACATTACAGTAATGTAATTTATTCCTGTGGTCAAAGCTGAATTTTCAGCATTATTCCTCCAGTCTTCAGTGTCACATGATCCTTCAGAAATCATTCTAATATGATGATTTGCTGCTCAAGAAACATTTAGGATTATTATCATGTTAAAAACAGTTGTGCTGCTTCATATTTTTGAGGAAACCGTGTTACTTTTTTTTTTTTTTTTTTTGAATTCTCTGATTAATACAAAGTAAATTCTTCAAATATCTCTTTAAAAAATCATAGTGACTCCAAACTTTTAAACGGTAGAGTATATTTTTTAATTATATGTACATTTATTTATTTACCCATTGGGTTGGGAATCGAAAATTGATTCCAATTCTGGAATTGGATACTTGTTATAAAATTAAGATTTCAGTTCCGCTTGTCGATTCCTGTGTGCACATTTTAATGTGCTTTTAAACCATTCAAGCACAAGACGACGTGAACTACTGAACTGACTTTTCTTTCGAGTCTTCTTGCGCTTGAACAAACAAATACAACAAAAAATGATGTCAAAATATCTAAGTAGAAAGAAACCGCGTGTAAAAAGAAAACTATACAGTGATGTTTTACATTTGATTTACATTTCTGAAAAAGTTGTATTTATTTGTGCTATCGATGCTAATTTGCTTATTTGTTCTTATTGTATTACTGACTGTATGCTTGTCTTTAATAATGTTTGAAATTGATATTAGTTAGTCTCGTTTATAAGTTAGTTATTCTTTAGGCTGCTGATTTGCGTTCATGGTATTCAGCTGCAACAGAATGTTTTGCAAAACGACACAGAATAAACAAGTTTGATATCTAAATGTTTGACTTTACCATATTGGAATCAAAACTGAAAATCGACAAGAATCAGAATCGATAAGCAGAATCTGAATTGCTAAATTTCAAACGATAGATACCCAACCATATTTACACATTTCGCAAGAGGTGTTTTTTTTTTTTTTTTTTTTCACCAAATCGAGATATATTCAAATCAATGTATACTTTTTTTTTTTGTTTATTCAAACCCATCAATTCACCCACTATTGTTTTGCACCCAAAAGTCATAATTGTGTACATCCGTGTTTGTTTTGCTTACCTGTTCTCTTTGGAGCGGCAGATGTGCTGATTCGAGGAGTCATGTTTCCAGCTGAAGAGGACGATGACAGTGAAGAATGTGAAGCTGGGTTTCGTCCATCTTTGATCTCAATGCTGAGGAAGGTCTTCATGTTGGACTCGGGTTCACCCCAGGTATCGTGGGTCCCTGAAGACGCTTCTCCCTCAGGAGTCTGCACTTCTTCTGAACCGCTACATGCACGCCTGACATTTTCAGTGCGACCCTGTGAGTCGCCCACTGTGGCGTGTGATTGGTTGGAGGAAAGCTTGGGCTGGGCTAGCATATTCTCAGTGGCATTCCTCCCTTTCTCCAGGATGGAGGAAGAGCAGGACAGCGTGTCCCGGGATCTCTCTGCAGACACTGTGTTTGTAGAAAGAGAAGAACTGTGGCCACTTCTAGGTATATTCGTAACAGGTTCTGCGAACTTGCGCATCCGGTCACGAACAGAGTTTGCACGAATAAAGGGACCCGAGTATGAGGCTTTGTTTTTAAAATCTGGAAAGAAATAACAAAAAAATTAGGTCCCATGTTATATTAAGATTCTTTAACAACTTTGTACTAACAATTAATCATTTGATAAAATGCACTTATTGTGTGTACATTTGTGTTTACATTGTACTTTTGTATTTAGAAAATACCTGCATGTAGTTCATTTCTGTTGACCATTCCCTTACACCTTAACCAACCCATAGCACCATATATGTCCCTAACCGTACCCGTACCCCACCTCAATAGCAGTGCAAGTGTTTTGCAATACAACATCAACATAATAAGTACACTGAAACTAAGAATTCACTGTTTGGTCACACCTTAGATTAGGGTCCAATTCTCACTATTGACTGCTTATACTGAGTTAGTTTAGGTATTGAGTAGGATTAGGGTTGGGGTTATTAAGGGATGCAAAATATGGTCATGCAGAATGAGTCACATTTCTAAATTAAAGATTATTAAAGTTTTTAAAATCTGAAAAGAATATGTAAAAAAAAAAAAAAAAATTAAGTTTTGACAGCAAGAGCTACAACATTTAAGTGGATAACAGATATCAGATCATTTGGATTTGATGAGAAATCTTTGACATTTGATTGTAGATTTTGGCATCTTGGGAAATATGATCAGACCTCCTTGAGAACTGTTTTGAAACTCTAGAGGAGTCACATGTGACAATATGATTTTATTCCCTGGTGGAAGCAAGGAAGTGAGAGACTAAAAGGGCTAGTTCACCCAAAAATGTAAATTCTGTCATCAATTACTCACCGTCCAGCATTGCAAAGCATAAGCCTTTCGTATTTCTTCGAAACACAAATGAAGATATTTTTAATGTAACCAGCAAGATTTCTGTCCCTCCACTCAAAGTCCATGCAATTAAAACTTCACGTTTCAAAAAGTTCATAAAGAAATGTGTGCGCGCGTGTATATATATATATATATATATATTGAGTGGTTTAATTGAAGTCTTCAGAAGAGACATAATCGCTTAATATGATGAACAGATTTAATTTAGGCTTTTTGTCATATAAACACTGATTAACGCACTCAAATATGCCTAACTAACCTTGACGGAATTTTCATTTTAGGTTAAACATCCCTTTAATCAGAAGTCTTCACTTGCCATCCATTTAATTTCATTGTGCCAAGAAAAAACAATTGTGATTCTAAGGTTATTAATTCCATCTCATTTGGGATTTTTCATCCCTACGGGTCATGCAGGATGTTTTGGTTTCTTCAGAAGGGGGGAGGAGACAGGAAAGTCTGATTAAAGCACTACACCGGACCGGGCCCCTAAGACTGTGAATGTGGTAATGGCCCTATTAGGTCATAAGGAAGAGTAAAGATCTTGGGATACGGCCCACTGACTGTGAGAGGATGACATCTCAATACTTTAAACAAAAGCAGAAGGACATCAACTTGCTGCTGGGCAACTATACTCCCAGGTATGCAATATATGCAAGTTGGATTTGAATAGAGAAAGTGTAAATATGAAATTATTTTAGGACACAGGCTAAATCTATTACTAGGTAACCTTCAGCTGTAGTGTATTTTCATGAGGGCACGCAGAACTGCTCACCTGTATCCTTGCCGTTAGAAAGAGAAGTCAAGAGATCGTCTCTCCCTGACGTAACCTGAGGAAAATTCATTCAAAATCAACTTTTCGTAGAGATACATGAAACATGGCACAACATACATACATATACAGTGCTATGCATAAGTTTAGACACCCATACTAAAGTTGACTAAAAAGAGGAATAAAAAATCATCTTTTGGAAACTGAACTTAATGCCTTAATTAAAAAAATTAGGAAAAATCCAACCTTTAAGGACACCAATTTTCTTTGTGAATGAATAATGTATCGTAAATAAATAAATGTTCTTCCTTAAAATACAGGGTGCATAAGTTTGGACACCCCTATGTTAAATTCCCATAGAGGCAGGCAGATTTTTATTTTTAAAGGCCAGTTACTTCATGGATCCAGGATAAAATGCATCCTGATAAAGTTCCCTTGGCCTTTGGAATTAAAATAGCCCCACATCATCACATAGCCTTCACCATACCTAGAGATTGGCATGGAGTACTTTCCATAAGATCATCTCTCAATGCAAATCAAGCTATTAGGCTAACTGAAATAAAACCATGCCAATCTCTAGGTATGGTGAAGGCTATGTGATGATGTGGGGCTATTTTAATTCCAGAGGCCAAGGGAACTTTATCAGGATGCATAGTATCCTGGATCCATGAAGTAACTGGCCTTTAAAAATAAAAATCTGCCTGCCTCTATGGGAATTTAACATAGGGGTGTCCAAACTTATGCACCCTGTATTTTAAGGAAGAACATTTATTTATTTACGATACATTATTCATTCACAAAGAAAATTGGTGTCCTTAAAGGTTGGATTTTTCCTCATTTTTTAAATTAAGGCATTAAGTTCAGTTTCCAAAAGATGATTTTTTATTCCTCTTTTTAGTCAACTTTAGTATGGGTGTCTAAACTTATGCATAGCACTGTATAAATATATATATATAAAGATTTTCAACATTGATTAAAATTCAGAAATATATCAAGCAACAAATCTCAAAAAGGATTATGTGATGCTGAAGACTGGCGTAATGATGCTGAAAATTCAGCTTTGCATCACAGGAATAAATTACAGTTTACTATATGTTCAAAAAGAAAACAGTGATTTGTAATAATTTTTCACAACATTACTGTTTTGCTGTATTTTTAATCAAAAAAATGCAGAGACTTCTTTCAAAAAAAATTATAAAAAATTGCACCGACCCAAATTTTTGAACAGTAGTGTATTTATACTATATTATACGATTTGTAACAGTATGTTGTAGCACATTGCTACAGTATATAGCTGCTAAAGTGGTTATTAGCATATTACTCTGTAGAATCTATAATCTGGTCTCTAGATATGGCTCATATCATTGTAAGTATGAGAGATTTGTTTGCTTGTGTTATTATCAGCCAGGCCAGAATTGTAATAGCAACACACTCTTTAAAAAGCAACAGAATATGAGGTATTGTGTCTGTTGCACATGAAGGCTAAAAATCCAGTAACCCTAAGTGAGCAATAGTAATAGTGATGGTTAGTGATTCTCTCTCAAATCACATCTGAATGTGATGACACTGTTATGAGGAAGGTCTGCGCAGTTGGTGGATGGATTACACCAACTGGACTATACTGTAAAAAATGATTCTTCAAACTTAAGGTATAAATTAAACCAATTACTGGGGTTTGTTTTATAGGAAAACACTATTTCAGTTTTTCTACTTCAAAATTTCATGTTTAATCCAATGGGTTACTTGCCATTTATTTGTACTTTTTGTAAAAACGGTTAAACCAATTTTCGGTTACATGTGTCCGCGTTACAGTGTAATGAATAATTTAAAGTCCCCCTGTGGTGAAAATCCAGCTTTTAATGTTGTTTATATGTCTATGTGGTGTTTTTAATATGCTTTAAGACAAACCATGTGTAAATTCATAAGTCGACACCATTGCTGAGTGTTTTCTCCTTAAAACTGCAGTGAACAAAAGACAGTCTCAAAAACACGCTTTGAAATGGCTGGTGTTTCTGACGTCACAACTACCTTGTAACCAATCAGATCAACACGTGATCGTCAATGAGTGGATCTCTGAGCTGAGTGAGTGAGTGGAGGCAGGGCTCATTTGCATATTCATAGAACCGCATATACTAAATGAGGCAAGGGTGTAGAGTTACATTCAAGATATTTTAAGGCATGAAGAATTTTTTTTTCAAGGAAAAAACGTTAAAATATGTAATTTTGGTGATCAAAGATGAGTTTTAAGGGATAAAATGATAATTACTATTTTAAATTATTGATAGTTACTATAGTAAGAACATATAACATGTGTAACAAGGACACTAAAATAAAATAAAGTGTTACCCAGAAGATAAAACAGGACAATCTCAAACAGAGACAAATAGTACCTCCTGGTGGAACTAACAGGGCAAGCGTTCCCATCAGACACCTTTCACTTCTGCTCACCTTCTGTGCAGCGAGGTCTTCAGGCCTTTTACTGCTCATGTTCAGAGTGAATTCTTGTGAACTTGTTCTGCTCCGAAAGTGAGTCGTCTCCACGCCATTGTCAAGTTTCTTCAGCTCTCGATCCATCTGCGGATCCTCTGAATTGACGCCAGGCAAAGGTGCACTCGCTCTCACTTCTTCCCCATCGGGTCCTGAGCGTGATCTTTGGTTCCTCGGATGATCTTCAGTGGGAGACAGGGATTCATGACTGCGATCCGAAGCGCTGGAATTCAGTCTCATTCTCTGATGAGAGCTGTGGCTGTCGCTCGACTCTCCGGAGTCGCAGCGCTCCCGGTATGAAGGAATGACTTCTGATGAGGGCGAGCCATGTTCACATTGAATCCGTTGGGTCAGAGGGCAAGAGACTTTCTCTCTGACCAAAGGATCTAGAACTAAAACCATGTCGGGGTTCGAGCCTACAGCAGAAGAGACAGATGTACAAATTTAAGTACACTATTACAGGATCTTTCAGGTTAGAATAAGGGTGTTTTCACAATTGAGTCTTCTTTAAAATACCAACCTAAGAGCAGTTTAAGTGGACTAAAAAGAGAAAGTTATGTACGCTTTGTAAACACTGGGTCGGTATTACTGCCTATGTCTCGAGTGACCTTTCAACGTGATGCGTGAAGTCGTGGACGCACATCACAGAGCTAGTGCAAGACGAGTATTTGCGGTTAAAGGGGTGGTATAATGGCCTTTTCACAAGATGTAAAATAAGTCTTTGTTGTCCCCAGAGTGTGTATGTGAAGTTTTAGCTCAAAATACCCCACAGATATTTTTATATAGCATGTTAAAATTGTCACTTTTTGAGGGTGAGCAAAAACACAGCGTTTTTGTGTGTGTCCCTTTAAATGCAAATGAGCTGCTGCTCCCGGCACAGGGGGCGGAGCTTCAAGAGCTTGCACTCACACAGACATGCACTGAAAATTTCAAAAACTTTTAGCCTTTTATGTTCAAACCGGAGTCAGACAATGATGGAGAGACTCAAGAAGAAGTGACAACATGTAGAAGCAACAGGACATTTCTGAATGGTTAGTTGATGAGTTTATGTAGCTGATGTGTAGTTATCGTCTAGTCATTGATTAGCATTCTGTCATGATAATCTATAAATCGTGTCCCGGGGGCGGGGTTTATGTAAATTTTAGGGTTAGTGATGTCACTAACCCAGAAGGAATGTCTTGTAGTCTCTACCAGCCGTTTGTTGTAGTCCTTAAAAAGCAATTTGTTTAAAAGCAAATATCTCCCTTTGCTTTGAACTTCGAGCTTCTTAACTTTGCAGATGTTTTTTATGCTCAAACAGCAACATTACATGCTAACTAAAGTTAGAAAAGTGAAATCATAATCAACCACCCCTTTAACTTTAAAAAGTATATACTTTTTTTTAATAGAAAATGGCCGATGGTTTGGCTAGATAAGACTCTTATTCCTCGGCTGGGATCGTGTCGAGACTTTGAAGCTGCACTGAAACTGACATTTGGACCTTCAACCCGCTGGACCCCATTGAAGTCACTATATGGAGAAAAATCCTGGAATGCTTTCATCAAAAACCTTAATTCCTTTCGACTGAAGAGAGAAATACATGAACATCTTGGATGACGTGGGGGTGAGTGAATGAACTAATCCTTCAAATTAAAAAGTATCTCTATTGCTGCAACTGGTAGCAACATACACTGCAGTTTATAGTGCTGTTGTAATTGGAGGAAAAGATTTGAAGTGCTTAAACTTTTGGATGCAAAATATTTTAGCTTAAGTTTAGAATTATTGCGCTTCTAATTCTAATCGCTCCGCCTATCTGACGCCAATGCGCACGCCGTCACTCGTTCATTGAAGTCTGTGAAGTTAAACCTAGATTTGCTTGCTGACAGGATAATCTCTTATTGTGAAAAGGAAATACTCGTGTGTATTTCTAACATTTACAGGCAATCGTAAGATGTAAGCTGTGCATTGAGAAAAACGTGTCTCAATGCATTAAACGTATCTTGTTAGTTTTGAAAAAAAATATCCAGGAATGGAATCAGGAATGCAACGATCCGACTGCATTGTAGTCAAGGCATGGCTCAAACTTCACTGAAGACTCATGGACATTACATACATACTGAATGTATGAATACTGCACACTGAATTTCTTTCAGGAGACTTTCAGGTTTACATTAGCATGTATGGTGAAACACTAGTTCACTCCTCTATATTCTCCACATATAAAAGCAAATATATGCAGCCAGGCACAGACAAAACGAACAGAACGAAGCCAAAGGAATGTCAGATGGTTATTGTAATGAGCTGTGCATGCTGGGTGGAGATAGGACATTTCCTTTCACATTTCCTGAGTATATGCACACTCAGGGCAAAGGCTGTTTGGGGGAACAAGGACACAGAAATCCAGACAGAGAATACATGGTGTGCACAGGAAGTGACATTAGCGTCAAACCTTCAGTCGAGAGCCCAGTGTCAGCTAAATATTTGTAAAATTTGCACGTAGAAGCTCAAATTTGAAGATATAACTAAAATGGGCTTTTTTTTTACAATCATAATGGTCTTAAATGATCCTTTATTAAGTGATACAAGGTATTCCTCCTGGTTCTGGAAGCTTGGAAACTTAAATAATTCGTAAATCTACGTTTGTATGTTATTCTTTTCTTTCAGTTTCTTTTGCTTTGTGATATTGACCTGGGTCTGGAATGAAGTATTAATAATAATAATATTATTATAACACCTGATTTTTTTCTTTCATTAAACCTGTGCAGACGTTATCGAAAGTTTCCAAGTTTAAACCAGAGACACGAGACATTTTCATAGTGTGGTAAAAGCGAAGACTGCGACATGTCAAAATGCCGATCTGACTGATAGTACTTGAGAGATTCACATTCACCCGTCGGTCACACACTCCAGCTGTAATGAGAGAGAGCTAATGCTCTTTTAAGGTAACAGCGTTTCTGAGCAGATCCCTGTAATTTGTAGGAAAGCGTTCCTGCCGACATCCTGATACTTTTCACATCTGGTCAGGAAGTATCGTTCTGTTTCCACCATTCTCAGATCTCTGAAGGAGCAGAGCAACGTCTGTTGCTTTTAAGCGGCTTAGTCTACAGTACGTCTCGTGTTATTTTCATCGCTTACAGAGTCAGGATATACTCCTTAAAAGGCCTTTTCAAAGAATGTTTTCTTATTTTAAATATTTATGATCGTCATGAATGTTAAATGTTACATTTACTATTCAAAAAGAAATGAAATACGAAGTGCAAAAGTGATAGCTTGAAACTTCAACTATATATAGCATAAAAACAAACATTAACAGCAATCAGAAACTCCCTTAAATGACCCTCTTCACTAAATTAAGAGTAAGTGAATATAAATGACACATCTTAGACGTTTAACTGTGAGGTCTTTAGAATCTGGTCCAGTCAAGTGCTTAATTTGATTACCATCTTGTCTGCTTTGTTTACCACAAGTGATGTGGCAGGCAATGAAGTTAAGAGATCCAAACCCCAGACGCATTCTTCAGCTTCAGCACACAGAGCGGCTCTCCACACTCTCAGACAAATGCTAGGCTATAAAATAGCGCATGTCAAACCCAACAAAGTCCCTCAATCATCTCTTTGGATAAACCAGATTTGTTTCAGCTGGTATGGAAAACAGGTATTACATATGCACTGCATCTTTTGTTGAAAGAAATGCTCACCTAAAAATTAAATGAACTCCAAAAATGACACAAAAATCCGACTCTATATTTGTACAAGTATTAGATTACTAGATTAACTATACGTATAATAAGTCTTTCATCCACGTTTTCATGTATATTGTATATACTCAAACCCAAATAGGATTTGTATGGAAGCCCATTTCTGCCACATAAGAAAAAATTAAATAAGTAAAAATTAAATATTAAGTCAACATTTTTTATCTAATAAGTGTGATTTACAGTAGTATCTAATTTTTTATCTCAATTTTGACGTCAATCATGATTGTCATAATTTTTACTTTGACTTTACACTTTTGCTTTATCTCATAATTATGGCTAAATGTGTCACAATTTTGACTTTTTCGTCTTTGTCATAATTATGACTCAATTTCAACAAATTATGATTAGTGTCTTCATTTTGACCTTTTTTCTCATAATTATGACTCTCATAATTTCGACTGTCATCTACATTTTCTTTCATTTTCAACTTTTCATAATTATTTAGTTTTTGTCTCAATTTCGACTTTTGTTATGAATTGTTTTAATTCTGTTTTTTTTTCAGAATTATGATTTAGTTCATGACAATTTTGACTTCTTTCTCATAATGACTTAGTACTTCATAATTTTGACTTATTGCATAATTATGAATTGTCTTAATTCTGATTTTTTTTTTTTTACTATGATTTTCATAACTTTTTATCTCATAAACATCTCCTTTACCCAGGAATAAATAATTGCCAGAAAGAAATATGTGACTTATTCCTTTAACATTTAATATTAAGAAGATTATGCAAATTTAACCTACTTTTAGTTAAAAGCCTGAAATACCACAGTATTACCATCTGACACCATCACTATACCACCACACAGTATATCTTCTAAGGGAAATGCCAGACAAGAAATTATTTTTTGATAAATCAGCAAAAACATTCAAACAAAGACAGTCTCCCTTTATCTGATTTCTAAATGTCTTCAACTCAAAATGTGTTCTCTGACCCAAATCTTCAAAACACTTGCAAGACAAAAGCCTCTCTCCTCCCCCAGTCTCTTCCCTGTCCTGTCCAAACCCCAAACTTCCTTTGTCTCCATCTGAACAACAAACAGTGGCTTCCCAAAATGTCTAATTCCTGCACTCATTAAGGCCGTCTTTGCTTGGCCCTGCTCTCACCCTGGCCAAAATTACTGGGTTGAGCAGCTGAGTAAGGACCACTAACACCACAAATGTCAGGGTCACAGGAAAGGAGTTTTACTTCAACAGACTGTGTGTCTAAATATAGGGTTGACCTGGTGGGGGGGGGGATGAAAGTATGTTTGGCAGACATAAATGAGCTTTATATCTCTACGGGCGCTGAAAAGCCGTAGTCTACCTTGGTGTGGAGCGTTTCTAGAATTTTTTGCAAGATTAAACTCTTTTGTCAGATTGTATTAAAGTGAATGTTTTGTGTGATTTAACTTGCCTTCTCTGTGGTTCTCAATTCTCTCTGATTGGCTGATGAGCTCCTCTGCCTTGATGTTATCCTGCCCGCCCTGCAAAATATAAACAAAACAAATTCATTTTCTTCTGAAGCCCTATTCAATGACCAAATCATACAGCCTCAGAGAGCAAGATAAATGTGGCCAACACACAAAATTGCAGCTCAATAGAAATTCAACCATCAGAACCGATTTGTGATTGATTTGGGCTCTACCAAGCAAGACAGAACAACTAATTGGTTAGTAAACAGTAGAGCTGCACAATTCTGGGTATAGATATATATTGGTTTGTTTAAAATAGGTCACGATTCTCCCAAGATTTTAAATAGACAGCTATACAAAACAGTATATTTAAAAATATATGTAATTAATTTAAATTAATTGTTTTTTAAAAACTCTTGAATGAATGATTCACACTCCGAAAAGAAAGGTACAAAAGCTGTCACTGGGATGGTATCCCCTTTAAAAAAAATTATCATATGTACCATTTAGGTACTAATATGTACACTCTGGTACCAATATGTATCTTTAAGGTATTAATATGCACTCTTTGAGTACAAAGGCGTAGCTTTTGAAAGGGTTCTGCACTAGTGACAGCTTTTGTACCTTTTTTCTGAAAGCTTTCAATGACTCGCTCATAAAGACTTCACTTGATTCATTACTGGATGACTCAGCGTTTTTGAACGAATCTCTTGAATGAATGATTCAATGACTCGCTCTCAGGTGTCTCAGTCTCCACTTTGCTTAAGTACAATAATATTGCGGTTACAAGCTGTGTACAGTTTAAACTACCTTATTAAATTACTCCACTAATAGCTGCTGTTATGTTCTCACTCTCTTATGAACTCTTCCCTCAGTTCATTAAAGCTGCCAGATATCATTAAAAAAAAAAGCACAACTTGCCTTAATATAATTAACAGACTTGGCAAAACTGTACCTGGGGAACAGATATAAACTAGTATTACCAATATCCTAAAAAATTTAAATGGCAGGATGTGTCATTTATTATGAATACAATAGTTCAAAATGAAATATTTAGATAGCCTATTATAAATTGATTTAAGTAATACAATAACATGACACTGAAAAAAATATTAATTATACAAAACTTTAGAGTTTAATTACTAATATCAATCAATTGGGGGCACAGGTTTTTCCTCGTATATGAGGAGGACAATAAATTAATTTAAATTCAAATCAAAATTTAGGATCAAATCTAAAATCAAATCTATGCATACATCAAAATGAATTTTTTAACCGAATCGTGAGATTCTAAAAGCAGATAATTTCAATTTTAAGCAGCCGATGCTCGTTCAAGTGCAATATATATATATAAGAATATAAATAAATACAATTAATTCCCTCAAACACGTGAACCAGACTGAACCTTTAAGTCTTTGAGTTTGTCTGCAAGTTGTAAAGAAGGCTGAAAGGACTAAGATGTTTATTGTTAGCTTAGCGCTGTGGACTTTAAGTCTTTCTGGCTTAACGGTGATTGTAACAGGATTAACAGTTATATGGTACAATAAAGAGCAAACCGCAGTTAATCAGCAGCCCAACACAAACAGAAATAATCAGGCCTTACATGAGGTCATGTGTCTGAGTGGGTCTTTGTTTTAGACCAGCTGAAGTCTTGAGGGAACGATATAAACCTAACATATGTAAATTACCATTGTGTCCAGAGTAAAGCTGCGAGATTTTACTTGCAAACAAACAGCAAAGCATCATTTTTCTGTCTGTATAAAACAGATATAAGACACTGCTTAGCCAGCAGTCGCATCCATCTTTCCACACTATAATTACAAGCCGCTTGCCATGAAAACACATGAGAAATGGCTTTTTCTGAAGTTCGGATAAAGGTCGCCGTTAAAGAGACATTTCACCCCAAAATAAAGATGATTTTGTGAACTGAAGCGGTCTTAACTTTTAGCCTGTTCCTTACACACTTACACTTTGGTTATAGTGCCCGAGTTGCATGAGCAACCTTTATTGTACTTTTTGTCCTGTAGGAGCTTGAAAGCCCCAGTGATAAGCTTTTTCCATGATAAAAGTAAATGGGAACTGGGGCTTTCAAGCTCCTAAAGGACAAAAAAGCACAATAAAGGTTGTTCATGCAACTCTCCCTCCACAGACGAAAGTCAGTCATGTTGTATGAAGTCACACAAGGGTGAGAAAACTTGCGAGTGATTTTTATTTTTGAGTGAACACTGATTTCAAGCCTCTATGCATGAGTGTGTGGTCGATCCATCGTGACAGGTTTAATCTAGTAATCACGCTGCAGAAGTTTCAGATAAACTGAAAGCGTGTTTCCATTACAGATTTCCATTACGATTTTTTCTAAATGTCGACAAAAAACTATTGCGAAATGACAGCGTTTCCATTAACCGATGTTATGCGACTAAAACTTTCATTCCAAAAATCGAGACGTGTGTGTTATTCAATCATTAATGGCAAGAAAAGACCCTTATACTTGTGAGCGGCACATATGAGGTGTTTCTGGGTGCTTCTCCCTCAGATCTGCTTCGAGGTCTTGATTGTGGCATTTCTTTGAGGTTTAGAATCCAGTATTCCTGTAATCTTTTGTCTTTTATGAATTTAATAAAGAACTGTCTCGTATTCTGTCCAAACACACCTCGTCATCTACGTCAGGTGACTGTAAAGGCACAAAAACTGTTTCCATTGCAGTTCTGCGAAATATTTCTTTTCGAATAGCCTGAAAAACCACCTCATGCGAGCGAGCGTAAAAACTTTTTTGCGATAAATGAGAGTTTTTTGCGAAATTTACGTGTTTCCATTGGGCGTATTTTCAATTCGCAATTTCAATTTGCGCAATTTGAAGGGAAATGGAAACGCGTCTTGAGACTCTCACAAGATCTCTGCTTCTCTCTTCTTGCATGAAAAACATTTCTCCCCAAATGCCACATAAAGCTTTACATCTTCTAAATTGCCCAATTTTGAGGTAGCTGAGTGCACAAAGCTCATAAGATCTAGTGTGTGTGAAGCATTTTCCATGAGCGTCTGGATAAGTCTGGTGAACCACACACACCCTTAACTCATGATGAGTGAAATACAGTAGCAGGGCCTGTCATTTTGGCTCCAAAACACACACACACACACACGGTAAAATGATGAGATGAAGAGATCATACACCACATTCACTGAATATCCAACAAAGACTGGGAGCTTTACTGCCGATCTACAGGTCCGTTTCCCTTTGTCTCTCTCAAACAATCCGAGGGAAATTTCATTTTGCATTTTTAGATTTATTTAAATATTTTAGTTTCCTATGTTTATTATACATAATAGACACTACAGTTCGAATGTTTAAGGTCAATTTTTTTTTTTTTTTTTTATTCAGCAAGGATGAATTAAGTTGATCAAAAGTGACAGTAAATTATTTCTATTTCAAATTTAATGCTGTTCTTTAGAACTTTCTATTCATCCAAGAATGCTGAAAAAAAAATGATCATGGTTTCCACAAATAATAAGAACATCTATTTTCAACATTGATTATAATCATAAATGTTTCTTGAGCAGCAAATCATCATATTAGAATGATTTCTGAAGGATCATGTGACACTGAAGACTGGAGTAATGATGCTGAAAATTCAGCTTTGATCACAGGAATAAATTACATTTTACTATATATTCACATAAAAAACAGCTATTTTCCATTGTAAAAATATTGTACTATTTTACTGTGTTTTTGTTTAAATAAATGATCCCTTGATTAGCAGAAATATTACCAACCCCACATATGTGTGTGACATATATATATACACACACACATTATGTATATTATATATATTTATTTATTATTATTTTTAAATGTGTGTGTGTGTGTGTGTGTGTGTGTGTGTGTGTGTGTGTGTGTGTGTGTGTGTGTGTGTGTGTGTGTGTGTGTGTGTGTGTGTGTGTATGTGTATATATATATATATATATATATATATATATATATATATATATATATATATATATATATATATACACACACATACATATATACACATACACATATATACATATATATATATATACATACACATATATACATACACACACTTAAAAAAAAAATATATATATATATATATATAATATACATAATATTTATATATACTTACTTAAAATGTAGTTCATAATTAAAATGTTTGAATTAATTAAAATGTAAAATGTATGCCATTTAAACCATATTAATAAAACAATGAAGTGGAAACTGAAATGGCAACAGCACAATATTTACAGTAACAAATGATAAAACCCTTCATGAAAGAGCCATTTACCTTCTTCTGGAGTTCCTGTATGAAGCTCTCAGTCCACACGTGTGTACGGCACATAAAACTCAGCACTCAGTCACTGAGCTCCGGCTACCGTACACACACACACACACACACACATAATCACACTGGCCACTCCCCCTTCTTCCTGACCACTCCCACTATCTTCCTCTCCACATCCCACCCATCCTGGTTAACTCACGTCTCTTGCCTCTCGTTATATTGCAGGTCAACAGATAAACCGCAGCCATGGACCCTCAGATTCAAACTTTGCACCTTCATGTGTCATAAAAATAAATCTAAAACTGTCAAAATAATCATTTGTATTCAGGGAATCTATTTTTTATTACAACAACTTCATACTCAGAGCTTTATAAACAGTCTCTATATCTAATAATAATTCTAAAACTAATAATAATACTGTATGTATATGCTCATATATGTTCAAATACATATACTTCATATGCTATATGAAAACACCAGGGTCAAAATCAGCGTCACACTTCCACACTGGAGTCCCATGCTTCCCAAAGCCAATCTTTGTACACAGGAAAAGATGTCAAACTGAGATATAACAAAACGAAGCAAACAAAACATGAAAGCACAAACGCACAGACCTCATGTCACAGAAGGAAAACATGAGGGAATCACTCAGACAACACACAGGAAAAACATTCATACTCGGAGACAAAAGGAAAACACTGTATACAAAGCAGATGTAAATGTCAAGACTGAACAAGAGGCCATTCTTCTATTCAGGACGGTTTTTATCGGTCATTTGTGGCACTGTATTGCCACTGTTAAATATGAAAGATAAGGCCAATAAAAGTAATTAAATCTGTTTTTTACTGTTATCTTTATTCTTTTTCAAGTATGAAAATACTAAAAATATTAAATCAAAGCTAGTTTTATTATATGATGTTATGTTAAAACAATATTTCCTCACTTAAAGCTGTTTATCTACAGAAGAATTCACATCGCATCTTTTGCGTTCTCAAGTTTGTTATTTTAAATGTAGACGGTCTTGATTTGTGACGCGCTCGTTTAAAGAAAATCTCAACTTCGCAAGTGCACAGCAGGTCATGTGACCAGAACCAACCAATCAGATTCACCCTTTCCACAACAACATTAAAAGCTCAGCGTAGATGAAGGAACGGCTGAACAGGGTGATATTGGTTTCTCTTCTCCATAAATAAATCTAGATCTAAATCTTTGCTGAAACTTCCTCGTAATGAACACGCGACATGTGAACGGCCCTCTAGGATACAGTGCATGGACTGCTTTCTATGATGATCCTGATGTGTACTTTTGCTTTATTTCCCCACTTTCATTATAATAAAAAGGAGCAGCATGAACACACACACCGCCGTTTGAGTTCCACATAAGGAGAGTCAAACAGGTTTTAGGGCTGCACAATTAATTGAATAAATAATCAAGACTGTGATTACTACTGCTGTGATTCATGTGATGATTACAGTAATGACAACCGGTCCCAATTAGCTAATTTGACTCATTGTGATGAACAGACGACCGTTTTATGTTTCACTTCAGTTTATAGAGACACGCAGAGAAACATCTCACAATATCTGCATCTGCACTAACATTTTTATTTTTAAGTGTCTTCTGTTTTCATTTAAAAACTGTAAGAACAACAGATGCAAAAACAACAGGGCCTTGTACAACAAGAACGTTGGATTAAAGGGTCATTTTGATCTGAGTAAAAAGAATTTTGCGAACGGCGTATTATTTGCACTAAGCAACACTTGGCGTGTTGCCATTGAACTGAGCATCAGCTGAAAGAAGATGGGTGGGAAGTTTTGCATTAGATTTCAAATGTTGATGACAAACTCATTGTTACATATCCTGTGACATGACAATAACCTGTGCCATATTACCATAGGAGGCTTTTTCCTCATTGAAAAGCTGCTTATGAAGATATGATACCCTATAAGTGAAGATATGATCACACTGGATCTCTTAATACAGATGTGTCTTTCTTTCCCGTTGCTAAAACACGTCACATTTGGTTACCTGTTATTTTCAGTCAGCGTACTAGGCATTCAGTTGGATATGGGTAATATTACAGACAAGTATGAACTGATACACAGATAAGCGTGTTGATGTTTACTCAAAAGTCTCGCTGAGATAATGCAATGGAAAGAGGAGTAACTTGAGGATAGAGAAATGAAATAAATATGAGTAGGAGTGGAGAGGGACAAGGGCAGATTAAGGTGAAGGAAGCAGCACATTTTTAACATTCTCCACATTTCAGTCGGTGGAGAGATCTGTGTTGTTAACACATTAAAGTCACTGAAGGACAAAGGTATGTGTGTGTGTGTGTGTGTGTGTGTGTGTGTGTGTGTGTGTGTGTGTGTGTGTGTGTGTGTGTGTGTGTGTGTGTGTGTGTGTGTGTGTGTGTGATAGGAAGTTGGAATGAAAAGAAAGTGAAAGCAAAAAAAGAAAGACAGGATAGAAGGTTGTTTACATATTCTGTACACCTATTTGCATATTCAAAAAAAAAGATGTGTGATGTAAGAATGTGTTTTGTAATGTAATTATCTTTTTTTTAATGTTTATTATTTTCCCCATATTCTCCATTGTTGCAGCTCCCCTCTTCCCAGTAGGGCTGTGCAATTAATTGAATTTCGATTTCGGCTCCCAACGATCACCAAAATAGTACAATCAAGTAAAAACGATTATTTTGCCATGTTCTGTTTTGCAAGAATGCTCTTATATTGCCTTGTGTTCTGAATGACACGTGCACTTCCGCCCCTCCCGATGCCATAAACTCTCTCAGCTTGAATTTTTAAACTGATAAGACTTAAAGAAGTGAAAATGATCAACTTTAGTTACGATGCAATGCTGGCCCGATTGTGCAAGTGACAATTCTGTCATGTCCCGACTCCAAAACGCGAGAGTGTAGTTTCAACGCTTGCTTTGTCCAACCCATTTTGAGAGACAGAGAGAGAGAAGACACAGCACCGCTGAACACTCACGCGGTTTGTGAAATTGCGTCTTTGCGAAAGTTTTAAAAATGATAGATTTGATTTTATAATCTTTGTACATTCATTTAGGCTACTCATACAATCTACTTGCTAAAGTGAATCAATGTTTGTGGGGGAATTTCCCACATTGTAAGTGGTAGAGCTGCGGGAAAATTAAAATACTTATTGAAGTATTATCTGTTGTATTATTTATTTTAATAGTTCAAAAAAGTACAATAAATGTTTAAATTTCTATTTTTTTAAGAATTGTTGAAAGGTGTCTTTTTAATAAATGCAACACGTTCCCAAAGTCATGTGAAATAATCGTGTTACATAATCGTGATTTCAATACTGACCAAAATAATCGTGATTATGATTTTTTCCATAATCGAGCAGCCCTACTTCCCAGTCTGTCAGTAACGCTCTGTTTAGTTCCTGTCTCCATGAAGCCCCTCCTTCTGAAAAGCACACTGTGCTCTGATTGGTCGGCTGGAGCAGAGTGTTATGATTGGTCGAGTGTGTTTGGGAAATGTCCCACCCCTTATAATAACCTCCAGTTTCAACACACCCCTAACTCACTCAACCAGGCCCCGCCCCTTTATTCTGCATATTCATTATTTAAATGAGGAATATTGTGACGTGTTCGTTCCCGGAAGAAACTCAAGACTACAATGGAGGCGTTACAGGGATTTCAGAAACAGCAACACTACACACTAAAGAAAGATAAACATGTAAAAAGCACAACAGGTCCTCTTTAAACAAACTTATAATAAAGGTGCATTTATCTGAGCTAGAGATGTCAATAAAGAAGTGCACATTTCAATATATGTACTTGGATTTTTGTGATTATATAAATAAAAAAATAATTATATATATATATATATATATATATATATATATATATATATATATATATATATATATATATATATATATAAATAATTTATTTATTTAATCACAAAAATCCATATAGAAATCCTAACCCTGACCCTATTTCCCACTATAATTGAATTCATGAACTTTTGAAACGGCCAAAACAATCCCCACTTGAGCGTCTACAGATTGATCTCTCCTCATTCCACATTAAGCCACAAACTTCAGCCCAGTTATCCCTGAGATTTACTGCTCCTGATATTCACCACGCCACATTTACTCACCTGTAGGTCAAAGCTGCTTTGAGGATTTTGTCGTCGCTCTGTTCTTTGGCCAGCGGTCTGAACCTTCTCTAATGCTCCTATGAGAATGAGAACGGGGAATGTAAACACACACACACAGACACACACACACACACACACACACACACACACACACACGTATAGAGATATTTTTCCAGCCCTTTAAGATGCAATCTCACCTCGTATCTCCTCATCTCTCAGCCGGCGAATGGCTGCCCGAATGAGTTTTCTCTCTTCATATACACTGGTGCTTTGCAACTTGAAGGAAAGAAAGAAAGAAAGAAAAATAGAGGGCAAGACACAAAAACGGTAGTTAGGTTGACGTGACTGATATTTAGACCCACACAGAATGTGCACCCACAGAATTCCACAGAAAGAAAATCTTGGTATATTTCCACAGAATTCAAACAATTCAATGCAACTGGTCTCATACAGATTGGATGAAGTGTAGTGCTCTCAGCTCTGTTTAACACATTTACCATATTTAAATCATTTCTGCAATTTTTTTTGTTACCGCAAAGAACAGGGCAGAAAAACGTACAACGTACATAATAAGAAAATTCTCCATTATTCCATTTGAATGTCTGGTTTGAGTTTGCCAGTTTTAATAAGGGCTGCCCCCTAATAGTCGACTAGAAGAGGTTTGGTCGATCAACATTTTATTAAAGCGACACCAAAGCAATTTTCCTCTTCAGTCCCCCTACAGGTTGGAAGCGGAATTGCCCATTACCGCTGTCGTAAATAATTTTGTCGCACGCACGCTGTTTATCCAGCACCGGCTTTGGAAATAACAATGTCCACAGACAAGGAAGAGCATCAGAAACAAAGAAAAACAAAATAATGACATTATAATGCTTGCCGTAAAGCAAGTCAAATTTGTAGTTTCTTATGTCTCATTCGAACTACAGAAACGCGACCCGATCTGGCAAACTTGCATAGTGTGGTTATAGCCGATATAGGGCCGCAAAGCGAATGCAGAAGTGCCGTTCACCCTGTTACGACTTGATGAACAACTGAAACGATTTTGGAAACATTATTTCAAGGTACAAAATAATCTTTAGTGTTGCTTTAATCGCAGAAAAAAAATCTCCACATGAAGTTGCGAAGTCACACAGTCCGTGACGGACAGATCTTTAACGGAAGAAAATCCAAACATTCGCCTATCATTCATCGACCTCAACTTGGCTTATCACCTGAAACATGCAAGTAGTAGCAACTTTACAAGTCCGTTCAATCTAATGTTAAGCCAAATAAATGTGCGCTATTATTAGGCATATATTCAAGTGTTCGAGTGGAGAGCGCGCGCTTACTGCATGACATACAGGCAACGGTGCGATCACTTGCACTTAAAATACATTTTTCGGTCATGCAGATTAGAGTAATGCAACTTTTATTTCTGTAAACTCACAATAACAACAAAACATTGTGCTTTTGTAAAATAATGAAAACAGTCAGGATGCGCTTTCTGCCTTCTTGGTCTCAGTCACATCACAAAACGAACCGAAACTCAGTGTATACTGGTCTCACAGACATGAGAAATATATCTATAGAAAGCTTGAAATGTCTACTTTTATAAATAAACCAATTCAATTGGAAAATAAATATTCTCAGATTATGTAATCCGTATGAAACGTGCATATAGGCAGCTAGACGCGTCCACTAGCTAATGAGGAGATGACGAGTCAGCATCATGACTTAATCTCTGCAGCCAAAAACACAGAAAACATTATCAACAAATTATTAAAATGTTTAGACAGTCTCCTCCTGTTTTTTCACGACACATTCATAATCATTAGGTTTGCCGGTGAGCTGTGCCAAACTTTATGCGTGCATTTGAGCGCTTATTAGGCCTATATGCTCATTATTATGATTTATGTCTTATTAATAAAAACGTGCGATTAGTCGACTAATCGCTTAAATGAACGACTAGAAAAATCTTTAGTCGAGGGCAGCCCTAGTTTTAATAGACACAGGCGAATCTTTGTTATTTATGAATGAGACCAAGTGAGTGTTTGTATAGAAAGATCACAATTTTTTTACGATTAATCGTGCAGCTCTAATAGAGACCGGACCTCTTGGAACTTTAATCGAATACTCCTGGTAAATACCATCTTACAGGCCAGCATCTAATTGGGGCATTACTGAAAGTAAGAGTTCATTTACATTTCACTGAAAACACCCCATCATACAGAGAACTGTATGCAATTTGCATGTGTTCTTTGACAGCGTTCACAGATTCACAGAATTTATACTTTACTCAATTTCCATTAATTGCTTTCATCAGGAACAATATACCTTTTATACATAGAACAATAAAACTTTAAGCTAAAACAATGGGACTTCATTTGGATTGGGCTCATTGCAGCCTTTTGTTTTACACTAACAAAGAACTTAAACGTTTTAAACTTAAACTTTAAAGAACATTCCATTTAGGGCAAAAACACTTATCAACCATCTCCTGAAACGCCCAGAATGTTGACAGGAACAACACAAGAGAATCATCAACAAACATTTTATCTCTTTACACATGTCCTTACCAGTCTGTTAAGTTCTTCAATGTCATGTATAGCCTGAATCTTCCCCGATAGCATGTCTAAAGAAGCTGTCAAATCAGGACTGCAAATACAAGCAAACAAGTTTAGATTCAAAATGTAATTCGCAAAACTTTTCATTGGATTTTATACAACATATTTTTGCATTTCAGATTATATTAATACAATCTCTTCATACCAGCACTGGTTTTCTTTGTCCTCATGTCTGTGCTGGTGGGCACGTCTGAAGCGCTTGCTGGTTAGCGCTGCCTCCATTTCTTCAATCTCACAGCGCCGCAGCTCCCGAATCGCTGTCCGGATCAGACGCCGCTCGTCTATATCGATAGTTTTATCGAGCTGGGGAAACAGAGAGCAAGCAAGCTTAAAGTATGTAAAATATTATGTTGGGGAAGCAGTCAGTGGGGTAAAGCTGTGCCCCTTTTTACTTACATTATCCTCTAAACACAGGGATCCGAGATAAAAACAATTATATTTCAAGATATGCATGCCACAATTTGAATGTTCAAATATATATTGAATACAATTTGAACACTCCTTGAATTAGATTTAATTAATATGAAGACATTTGGAGTAATAATATTACATATATATACATATATATACACATCTTACCCCACTCTCTCTAAATACCTAGAATATCAAAATCGACAGCTGGCGGTAGATCCTTTTCCTATTTAGCACCAAAACTTTGTCCAGGAAGCAGACACATGAATCTGTCAGTTCAAATCTAGACTAAAAACACATCTCTTTGGCCTAGCATACACATAACACATTATAGACTTCTATAATTCAATGTTAGGCTGCATAGATTAGGTCAGACAGAACCGGGAACACTTCCACGGGAACAAATTAATCAATCAAAACTAACTTTAGCTGGACAATAACTTTATCCTAGAGCTGCTGTAAAGCCAAAACAATCTCTGCTACTGTAATTTCCTATTATCACAGTAAAGCTGCTTTGAAACGATCTATATTGTTAAAAGTGCTATATAAATGAAGGTGACTTGACTAATTGAGGACATGACCTGGAATGTCCAGATAAAGACACAAAAGCAGGTCATCTGTACAGCAGGTGAATAATAAGGGCTCTGTATTCACTCCAGAGCAACGCCATCCAATCAGTATAATCTGTGAATGCTCTACAAACAGAGGCATATTTGCAGAATAAAATGTTGGAAACATGCATGCTGCTGTTCTCAAATTATTCCAGTGCCAATTGGTAGTTTTCTTCAGTATGTTTCGATTTGGCACATGCACAATAGTTTGTCATGTGATAGATAATCTTTACCCATATTAAGGATGTCACAGGGAGGACATTTCACACCGGTATTACCGCTAACATTGGGTTGGGCATCTTTTCACTTTTGCTTTTAAGTTCGGTTCGGTAAGGATACATGTACCACTGCAAACACTGCTATAGCGTGGAGTTGCTACTATAATTGGAGAGCTCCACCAGTGCTTTGCAGTATTGACGATTTTAAGATCATAAGATTGATTGATCGTTAATTTGAATGAAATTCGATTATTAATATTCCTGTAAATTCACATCTCTAACTGTCTGTGTGTGGTTAGGATGTTACTGTATATCCGGTTAAAAAAAAAGTCACCAGTAGAGAGCTCATGGAGTGTAAATAGCAGCAATGGTTTATCATAAGTAGGAAACAAGTGTGTTGGGTGGATATGACTTCCTATGTCTTATCAATATGTCCATATTAAACGTCTTTTGTGAAGAATGACAATGCTTTTGAGTTACAAATATTTTGTGAACGCTTCATAATTCAAACAAACAGAACCATATTAAAATCAACATTAAATAATCTACTATTAAACTTATGTGGTCATATTAAACCACTTTAATTTTAAGTGGTCATAGTCATTCGTTTAGATTGAGAGGCGAGCTAGAATTTAATAACCTAAAGTAATCTTAAAAACTTAAAAGCGTAATTCCATACATTTTTCAGTGAATGAAAATGCAAGTTGTTTTCTCTCATTGTGTTCCCTTAGTTTGAAATGACATGAGGGTGTGTATTCTACATTCTGTCATTACGCTATTGCATCCATCACAGTTAATTATGTCACAGAGTCTGAAAAATAATCTTGTTTGCATTGATGCCAAAAGTATTAGCATAGCACAGAAAGTCCCTGTATTAGGCTAATCATCTCTGAGCTGTAGTGAATCAAGTCTGATTTTCTCTATTGGAAAATAGGCTGGTGTAGGAAGGTTTACCATCGTTCTTGTCTCTCATTTTCATTTCTTTCGATATTTTACCAAGCTGGAAGGAAAGGTGATGATGACGGCATGGAGAAACAGATGCAGAAGCAGCTGTTCGGCAGTTCAGCAGCAGCGCACAAACATTCATGACACTTGCTTTTGGTATTGCTGAAGCATACGCGCTGCAGAGTTATACCGAGTGTTCCCTGATTATGAGAACAGATGGAAACGCAGAATATCATCCAAGGATGAGCGCATTCACATCTGGTATTAACAGTCCTCTCAGGTGGTCCCATTACAAGTGAACAGTGGCAGCTACAGGTGTAATCGCGATCCAACATGTCTTGGAGATGACCAGCATGATCCAGTCACTCAAAGAAAGGTAAACATTTGGCCAAAATGTTCATAAAAAAAAGAATTGGAAAAAAGATCCAGGTCCAGGCACTCAGTAGGATGCAAAAGTTAAGAAGCCTTTATTGTTTTAGAGGGCTAAAGCATTAAAACACCAACGCGTATCGGCCCACTGGCCTTCATCATGGTGTTTATTTGGCCAAAATGCTTGGATATCACTTATGCCGGGTTCACACTGGACGATATCAGGCCCGATTGTGGCACGATCTGTTTGACGTAGGGTGTCGTGGGCGCAAGAATCAATCGTTTCATCTCGTATAGTGTGTCATAGTGGACGACAACCGACGCGATGTCACGACAGAAAGACTATCATGTTTAATGTTGTTTCGGTCCTCCACAACGAGTTCAGGGACGAGTTCGGTGACGTTGACCAATAGGAGCACAGAAGCTCTTCAGTACACAGCTCTCAAACATGGCGAAATGAGAGAGAGAGACAATGGTATTGGTGCTGCTAGGTGGAATTATGAGGAAAGGATCAATGGAGCTATGCCAACAATACTCCTGCCGTTACGATGTTTCCTCGAGGGACTACCATGACAGAGTGAAAAAAGATAAATGCTGGCGAATGACAGCGGAGGTGAGGACTGGAATTAGCATTAAGCTAGTACAACCATTGTAGTCATGTAATCTGACATGTTACTTGTCCATGAAGGAGTCAAAATCACATAATCTGACACAGTGACTATCGTAATATTGTGTAGTCTGAACCTGGCATTAGGCTGTATTTACATCACAAGGTTCATGTGACCCAATTCCGATTATTTCTTCTCCTGTGGCACAGTTCAGATATGACCCATGAACCTGTGAGCAGGAAGCACATGGATTTCGATATTCTCAGATCAGTTTCAGGCCTCATTCACATGTGGAATTAAATCTGATATGAATCGTATATGTTCATTTGCATCTGCCATGTAAGTGGACAGATGGGATATTCCTCTGTCAATGTGAGTCGTACATCATTGATAAAGTGACTGTGGAGAAAGACGTCAACTCAGGTGGACACCAACCGTGATCGCATGACTCTTTTTAATGGCTCATTGGAGGACGAAGGCTCTACCCAAAGTTTTGCTGACCTTTAAAAGAAGATCCAAGTTGGTTGTCAAAAAAAATCGGATATGGTCAACAAATTGGAATTTGGCATCAAGACCTGCAGTGTAAATGCAGCCATAGTGGTTGGTAGTAATTCCAACTCTAGTGCACATATAGCAAGGAAATCAATATAAATGATCAAATGTGGCAATTTCAGACAGGTGGGGGCGGGGGGGGGGGGGGGGGGGTGATTGTGACACCACTATGTGGAAAAAGAGTTTATCAATATTAACTGCTTCTTAAGTGTTTCTAAACCATACAGTTATGAGTCAAACCTATTAATCCAATAATTCTACAGTTTCACTTCTTTTGGAAAACTTTGTCCCTGGGAAATGAAGGTAAGACTGATGGAAACTTTCAATTTTCCATCGATCTTGGTGATGGAAATAGATGCAAAAAGCAGTGAGAGTGAGAGTGAGAGTGAGAGAGAGAGAGAGAGAGAGAGAGAGAGAGAGAGAGAGAGAGAGAGAGAGAGAGAGAGAGAGAGAGAGAGAGAGAGAGAGAGAGAGAGAGAGAGAGATGTGAATCAGCAGTTCATTCCAGGCTCAGAGTGAGTATGCCCATATAAGGACACAGGCCTCGTAACTCCGCCTCTGGACTGTGATGCGGGCTAAATGAGAGCAGTGAAGGGCAAAGAAGGAGAGCTAGATAATGAAAGTATTAGTGACACACATTCAGGAAGATGAGCAATGACCTGGAACACTTACTATCTCAATGAGACCCTACATAAACATTTCCATTTCCTAGACGTTACTTCCTTAAAACATTCCAAAGGAAATTCAAGTTCATTTAGGTTATTCAAACAGCCCTGACAGAGTGTTTTAGGTATTCAGGTAGTCATCAAATGTGGGATTATCTTTTACAATGCAAAATTCTGAAAATATACTTAATGCCCCTTTTACAATAATAGTTCAGCACTATATGAATGACCACACACGCAAGTTTTGTTAACATTTGTGGTACATTTGAGGTAAAAGAAGCTTTTCGAAGCACATTTTGGGAACAGAAGGGCTGTTTCCATGTAAAACCCTCAACCAAAACAAGTTTTAAGTCCTCTTGAAACTTTATTTATAAACAGTTTGGATCACTTGACCTACAATAGGGTTGAACAAAATAACTTTTTTTTTTTTTTAAACTGACCAGTAGTTTAAAATTTTGATGATTAGTCGACTATATAGATGATTAATCATAAGTATCTATTTAAAAACTGATCTAATTGGTGGTCATTTTCAGGGTCAGAGATCAAAGAACACAAAATCACACACTAGCTAGGCTGCAGCAATGAGAAACTCCAAGGAAAAAATTAATTGCTGGACACCAATTTTATGCCATAATAAATACTGGCTCAAATAAACAAAGATTTGCTACTGAAAAATAACAACTACAAGAAGGGTTAGATAATATATGGTGAATGGATACATTGTTATATCTATGGATACATTGTCTATATATTATTACAAAAAGAATAAAACGATTACCTAAGGCAATTCCATCAACAAAAATGATGTTTCTGTGGAGTTTTATTTTCTTTGCAGCTAAAAAAAAAAATTTGCAGAGTTCACTAGCACTGATGTTAAAGACTCAAAATAACAGAAGTTTGGGGTGGGACTACCTGTTTGCCTGAACAATGGAAGACGGGGCACAGTGCGCTAGAAGGTTTGGGAAACTACCCGCTAATCCAAATCATTGGTCCCCATGAGCAGACTGCTCAGAAATGTGTTCATCGAACGTATCATAGAAATCACATCCTGACTTTCCTGGCCGATACTTCCCATTCTGTTCCCGCAATCTTATTCCAACTTCCTGCATGATCTCATCCAGCACCTGAGCAGTCACAGGCAGCAGATGTCAAGTCACATGACAACATCAATCATATAAACACTTGCTAAACCCGATGCTCTGCTATCCACCACAGTCAGGATGTGAAAAAGAGAGATCCTCACTGATCACAGTGTTCTTTCCAGAAGTTTGTTCAGCCAAAGCCATTTGATTTTAATAAGTGACAGTGACTGATGGCGAAGTGACGTGGGTTTTTCCCTACGGCAGAGTTTAAAAGTTCACTCAAAAATCAAAACTCTGTCATCAATTACTCATCCTTATGTGGTTCTTCATTTAAAACCTATAAGAATTTTGTTCAACTTTAAAATAACTTAAGATCTTTTTAAATAAAACCTGAGATTTATGTCCCTATTGAAAGTATACCAAACCAAAACTTTGGCACTTCAAAAAGTTCATAAAGAGACAATAAATCTCATTCATGAGTATTGAGTGGTTTCATCCAATTCTTCTGAAGAGACATGATCGCTTTACATGATGAACAGATAAACATTGTTCAACACACAATCCACAGAGCACATAAAATATGTTAAAGTCCTCCTGTGGTGAAAATCCAGCTTTTAATGTTGTTTATATGTCTATGTGGTGTGTTTAATATGCTTTAAGACAAACCATGTGTAAATTCATAAGCCGACACCATTGCTGAGTATTTTCTCCTTAAAACTGCAGTGAACCAAAGACAGTCTCAAAGACAGTCTCAAAAACACGCTTTGAATCGCTGGTGTTTCTGACGTCACAAACTACCTTGTAACCAATCAGATCAACGTGTGATCGTCAACGAGTGGATCTCTGAGCTGAGTGAGTGAGTGGAGGCGGGGCTCATTTGCAAATTCATAGAACCGCGTATATTAAATGAGGCAAGGGTGTAGTGTCACATTCAAGCTATTTTAAGGCATAAAGACAAAATTTACAAGGAAAAAATGTTTAAATGTGTCATTTCGGTGATCAAAGATGAGTTTAAGGGTGCTTTCACACCTGCCTCATTTAGTTTGGTTGAATCGCACTAGAGTTCGTTTTCCCTGTTGGTGCGGTTCGTTTGGGCAGGTGTGAATGCGGCAATCGCACTCGGGTGCGCACCAAAAGCGGACCAAACAAGCGTACCGAGACCTCCTGGAAGAGGTGGTCTCGGTACGCTTTGAAACGAACTCTGGAGCGGTTCGTTTGTGGTGAGAACGTGATCCGACCTCGAACAGAACCAACTGCCAAATAACTGCGCATTTTTGGACTAAGCCAGTTGCCGTAGTCAGCTGCGCTGTGCATTAACGTTATATAGGATGAGGAGAAATGTTTGTTGACAGTTTGCAGCTCACAGACAAACTTGGAGTTGTGAGGAGGTGCGGAGCCTGTAGAAATTATTATTAACATTATTTTCGAGCCGCATCCTCGGTTCATTCTCAAATATTATTGTTTGTCTAAAGTGGTGTAGACAAACTATAATAAAATATGACCAAGGATACAATCGGCCCACGCAGTTGTCTCTCCATAGTAAACAGTGGCGTGTTGTCTGCCAGATTTTCCACGGATTTTTTGTTTACTTCCGGGAGTTCTGTTGGAATTTTACCCCACTTTAATTCTGACCAAACGAAGTGCAGTTATGGAAATGCGTTCCGAGTGATGTGGATGTTGTCACGTGACTGCATTTTGGTTCGTTTTATCAACTCATAAACTGATCCGGACCAGAGCAATCAGTGTGGTGTGAAAAGGAACCAAAACGCCTTAAAAATGCTACAAAGTATCATTTGTCGCCCTTGGTCCGTACCAAATGAACCGAACTACAGATGTGAAAGCACCCTTAGGGATAAAGTTACTGACAACAGGTGGACTTTAAACATAAGCTCAACCAATCTTTTTTAAGCATCAGAGTTTTGGTTGTGTGGACTTTTAAACGACACGAGGATGAGTAAAAAATTGTGTGAACAAACCCTTTTAATTTACACAAATGGTCTACACCAATTTATAGCCAAAGAAAATGTGTGCCAACTGTGACATCAGGGCATCCACTCATTACTACGGCTAACAAATATTCTTGGCGACCTCCAGCGATGAGATCGTTGTCAGTCTGCACAGGGCATGACTTGCACATAACAATGACAGAAATATAGCCTATATTTAGACTTTACTAATCTGATGGACTCCTACATTTTTGCATTATGGAGATTGATGTTAATTTTACTGCTGTGGTAAAAAAAATAGCAAATGTAAAGGTCACTGAAAAAAAAGAAAGAAAAAAGATTGACACTACAGTTTATCAGACTTGAATGACAATTCCATTCAACCTCCAAGATTATCTAAATAAACAGAAACCGTTTATATAATCCTCTGGGATGCTATCAGGAAATGCCTTCATCCAAGTTTAAGAGAACAACTATCAAGGCAAATAAACACATCTAATGAAAAACTAATTGAAACTTCACAATCTTGAACAAAATGCTCCTTTTATTTCGTGTTTATACTGTACACAAATTGTGCACGTGTTTCTCTAACAACTAAAAATAATCCCTATAGTCAACAAGTTAGTTGGAGAAACCTCAACATTTTCCACTACCCTTGAGGGTCTGTGACACTTCTGACCTCTGAGGAATCGTGTCTTAATGACATCCAAACATTTAGAAGAGAGGAGAGTGGAAAATATTTGAAGGGGGAGATTTGGGGGTAGTGTTGAGTTATTTGAAGGACAATAGAGGCAATCTACTTTCTACAGCCCTATTCGGACGGGACCAGTTTAACATGGAGAGGTGGGGTAAAGTAATTATTACCAGAGCTTCTCTGTGATTTCAGTCCTGTCCGAATGTGCATCTCAGTAATCATTACGGACAATGTCAGTAAAAATTAGGGCTGGGTAATGACACAAATTATACAAAATAATATGGTGCATATATTTAGTAAAATGCTCCTCTCTAGAGTTAATTTTTCTAGCTGACTAACGAGTTTATGATCACTGGATATGGTTTATCAGAGCTAAATGTGACTTACATGACATTGTTTACAAGCTGTCATCCTTATGCATCGCTTTCTGCCAGGACTTTTACGGGCTAATCACTGAAGTGACGTTGACGTCCGGGTTAGCAGTAGCATGAGGCAAGTCAGGCAAGTGTTATTTAAATAAACTCCTGATGTACTTAAACTTTCCAATGCCTCGTTTTATGAGTACAGAACCTATTTGTACTACTGAATTTGGTACCATTCTGGGCATTATTAGTGGGGTAATTTACGAGATACATCATAGGATCCATTAGCGCCTGCACTAAGCCATCCGGCTGATATCTCTAAATAAGCTCTAACTTTAATAATGTTCGACCAAGGGGAAAAAGGCTTCTGGGGGGTGTTTGGCTCGAGGTCATGGTGCACAGGACCCTAGGTTGATTTTACTCCGAACCATCCCTTTAAGAGGAGCGGTGAGTGGTTTAACATTCAACATACACGTCCTATTTACATTCCACCAACTTAAAGGGATAGTCCACCCAAAAATGGAAATTCTGTCATGTGATCACCCTCAAATTGTTCCAAACTTGTATAAGTTTCTTTCTTCCAAACATGGGTAACCAAACAGTTGAGTGTCCCCACTGACTTCCATGGTATGGAAAACTAAATTAAATGGAAGTCAATGGGGACCATCAACTGTTTGGTTACCCATGTTTGGAAGAAAGAAACTTATACAGGTTTGGAACAACTTGAGGGTGATCACATGACAGAATTTGGGTGGACAATCCCTTTAAAACAGACTGACTGTTTTTACATTAATAACACAGATAAGTGCACTTGGTCAAAATACCCATTTTACTATTCACATGTTATTAGAGCAAGAGATATTCATATCGCATTTGTTCCCATACACTTACATGTCCTGTTAATCAGACAGCCCTAGAGCTCTATTGAATTAAATTATTGACTTGATACCAAACTACTTGCATTGACATCCCTATTGTACAAAGTTTCTATCAGGTCGAGGCTGGTCATTTTTGGATGATATTGGTCATATATGCACTAAAAGCTGGTGGAGCCTAGGTTGACCTAGTAGACCATTTTGTTCCAGCTGGCAGCCCACCAAGATGGACAAGCATAAGTTAACTAGCCTAACCGCCTCATGTTGGCATGACCTGATTTTTTTAAACATAAATACCCATAGAGAAATAAGGGTGGGAAAAAACGGATAGTATTTATTTTTCCCTATTGCTCTAAATGCAGGTTTTGTGCTTTGTGTTTCTGTTATAAGTCCAAAACACTCAATGCATTGACGGTTTAACCCATGCCTTACAATTTAGCTTTATGAAGCTCGTGACTCGAATCACAGAATTGATTATTCAGTTATTTAGGAATTCGTTATCTTCGGGAATTTTTTATTAGGAACAATCCTGAAAAGTTATCACATTGTCACACTGTAAGTAATTTAACGATTTTTTTGTTGTTGTTGTTGTAATAGACACACATCCAAGGCAATTTGGTCTGTGAAACACCTGAAGCACTTTTCAAAGTACTAATTAACGAACCTCTCATATAGATTTTAATCTCAATTCAAATTAAAATTGCTTGAATGTGCAGTGGCATGTTTAGTTAACCTCTTTCTTATATTATTGAGTCCCTTCTCAATCTACATTACCAATTTGTAGACTTTTACAAAATTTGGATAAATTGCATCATGTAAATGTCTCTCTAGTGTCGGATATTGGCATAGGCAACACAGGCAGTTGTCTAACACTGCTCCCACATTCCCATTCCTATCTTTTCACGCAACTGCTCTCTGTTCGACCCACTACTTTCATTGGAAATGATTTGTTCCCTTCATATCTCGCCTAGGGCACCATGTTAGTCAGGACCGCCACTGAACTGACTCAACAGAAACCAGTCAGATCATGTCATCTTTTTCAAGACTCAAGTAAAACTGTACTTCGTCTGCGTTGCTGTTCACTTGGAACAGATTCAACAGATTTCATTATTTGCTTAGGGGTAAAAAGAATTTGAAATATGCAAGCTGTGGTATACTATTAGCAAACATCTCGAGTCGACGACACCCACACAACTGTGTGTGACGTTTAGATGGACTTGGATTCATTCAGTTTCCTCTAAATAACAAAATAAACAACAAAAATGACATCACTGAAAACAGCAGTTAAGAAAGCATCTGTTCATAGTGGCATGGATATGTTTGCACAAGCTCTGCAATTCAGCTCTCCAGTCACGTTACATTTATAATTATATGCCACTTTATACAATACATTTATTTTAAAGCAAGCAGCTATACAGTATTAAGCATGAAGAAACAGTGTTAGTGTCTCTTTCAATTAGAATTTCAACTTCATTTTTCTAATATAAAGCAGCTCTCAAGTGTTTTCACTCGCGTCCGAACTCGACAAACTGAACAGAGGAAATTAACCAGAGAAGATTTCCATGTCAAAGAAGGCGGAGCCTCAGAGCCACGCCCACCTATTACATCATCGCCACAGACCACTGGTAAGTACGAAGGGGTTTACCAGCCTGAACAAACCTTTCCAGAGCAAGCGGTCTCACACTACAGAAACAATCTCCAAACAAATGATTTTGTTCATAATACTACTACAAGTTCATACTGCGAGTACGCTTGAAGTATATAAGGGTCTTAATGTAAATAGTGCAATTTTGTATGCGTTTAGCTGACTCTAATTCATCCAAAACATTTAGGACTTTATCCTGACATCCATCCACCTGGATGCATGAATGACGTTTGTTTACTATCTCCTGCTGCTTCACACCTCATATGTTTGTTTGGTTCGTTTTCGTCTGTTTTCGTCAGTCTCATATTGCACACACTGACTCAAGCTGTTTTATGTGCGACTACTTGTTGGACATTTCATTTTTCCACTCATACTCTGTTTAGACTAGGCTATCTGGTGGATCACACACATGCTGATCTGTGCCATCACTCCAGACTGCGCTGCTGACTCATGCTCTGTTGTTATGTTCTGTCTGTAGTATATAAATTGTGTACATTCAGAACAGGGTTAGTTCACCAAAAAACTTAAATTCTGTCATCAATTAGGCTACTCATCCTCATGTCATTCCAAACCCGTAAGACTCGTTCATCTTCTGAACACAAATGAAGATCTTTTTGATGAAATCTGAGAGCTTTCTGTCCCTCCATTGACAGCTACGCAACTACCACTTTGACGCCTCAAAAAGATCGTAAAACTATATGAATCAAGCGGTTTAGTCCAAATTTTCTGAAGAGACACGATCACTTTATATGATGAACAGATTGAATATAGGCTTTTATTCACACATAAACATTCATCAACTCACTCACCAGATGTGGTAAAACAACCAACGGAAGCATGTTCGCTTGACGTGCAAGAACCAATGAGGTTTGTTCTCGCACGTCAAGCAAGTTCGGTTGAGCTTCTGTTAATGTTCGCTGATCTATGTTTATATGTGAATAAAAGCCTAAATTCAATCTGTTCATCATATAAATCGAGTCTCTTTAGACTAAACCGCTTAATTCATATGGATTCGTTTTACGGTCTCTTTATGAAAGTTTTAAAGCGTCAAAGTGGTAGCTGCGTAGCTGTCAATGGAGGGACAGAAATCTCTCAGATTTCATCAGAAAGATCTTCATTTGTGTTCAGAAGATGAACGAAAGTCTTGAGGAGGGTGAGTAAATGATGACAGTTTTCATTTTTGAGTGAACTAACCACAATCATCTCTATGACATGAATGGTCATTAAGTGGCCATTTACTAAAACAGCTTTTTTCTCTACACTGATGTCTCACATCTCATGTGAGTGAGCATTTTAATCATATTTCTCAAATGTGCTGTTAAAACATCTTTATTTCAGAGTGTACCTTTTATTTATTTATCTTTTAGAATCATGTCATGTCTGCCAACTAGAAATGCTTTTACATAAAACCTGACTGATACTGAAATCATTTGGTATTTCTAGATTTTATAAATCTGCTTTTTTGCAATTTATAGTTGAATTTTTCACTATAAATTCAAAATCTCGAAAAAGTTTTTAATAATAATAATAATAATAATAATAATAAACAGAGAAGATGGACAAACGTTTATGAAATTTTAGATTTTGGCATTGAAAATAAATAAATTATTGTAGGCAACAGCATAGCCTAATCATCGTCGTTATTGTTAAGGTTTAACTATAAGAAAATTTTCAAATGGACCTCGTTAATTTTTAACCACTTTACAACATGGCACGTGCTAGAGTTCGAATATTGTTTGCACGAGCAGTTTTATCATACGGATGTGAACACTAGATAAAGCAAATGCCATTGTTTTTAGCATTATTATTAAAGAATCCGGTCCAAAACCAAAGTGACGTTAAAGCTAATCTGTTATACCTAAAGAAAAGTGACATTTGTGGAGCTGAACTCACCAGATTGCGGAGCGAGGACTCATCCATGCTGGAGTATCTCTTCTCTGACATCTTCTCCGACGTTTTATTATCGCTTTGAATGGCTAGTTCATTCGGTACGAGTGTAAAATACTTGTTAAATAAACCGTCATATACACATAATAGAAAGGCTCACTATGAATACATTAAAACAAGAGTATGTCTCGGTTCGGATGCTTTGTGAAAGGCTCTCTAAAATAACCCGAACAACACGTCTGTGCTACAGCCTAAAGAAAAAAGCCTAAAAATTATAAAATATCCTCGCTATTTAACGGCAGCCGTTTGTTTCCATACAAACTCCAACCGTTTCACGGTTCACAGAGAGACAGTCAGTCAGACTACATGCCTTCGGAGTCACAAGCGGTGAGTGATTTGAGTTGAAGCCCCGCCCCTCACACACCGCCAGCCAATAACAGGCCGGCAAATTCAAAACCTCACACGCTCAAATGAGAATGTTACTCTGTGATTGGTGTAACGAATTATTACATTGTTAGTTTGTTTGTTGTTTCTTTCAGTAGCAGCTAGGTGTATAATGTGTCACTCACTGCGATCTGGCAACTATGAAGACTATGTCATTCTTTCTTTTTCTCATTTCACTTAATTTCCTCCACGCCCTGTCTGCTGACTTAACGACTTGTGCAATGAAGCCACTCACATGGCCTGCAGCAAGATAGATAGGTAACTACAAGAAACAATTAGAAACATTATCAAAATAGTATGAAGAATATAGGTAAACATATCATTACTTCATTAAAGCCCAGTGGCCGGTTGCATAAACTGTTTAGACTGGTCTTACAAGTTTGTTGTCTAAAGACATTTCATCATTTTCCAAGTCACATAAAAGGTGGATTGGTCTCATTTGAATCTGAAAAGACCGACTGCGACTGGGTCAGACTAGTTCTTAAAGTGATAGCTCACCCAAAAAAAATTTGTTACAGGAGAACAGGTCAAAAAAATGTGGTTGTCACCTGGTGGCTATTTTTGATATAGTGCCTAAAAATCTCATAAGAACTTCAATTATTGTGAAACAAATTTGGAACACAACTTGGTTAGATATATGGATTCGATTTTCTAGCAATTTTAGAGTCCAAATTATTTAGTCAAATATGTTTTGTATGAAAATGTTTAGTGCAGTACATTTGCTTTACAGTAAAATTAAACTTCTGTAACTTTTCACTGTCAATAATCTGCTGAGGATCTTCTTTAAAAAGAGACCAGCCTTATGTCTGTATTCCAAAGAAAGCATTTATTAATTACAACAATTTAAGTTCAGATTGCATTTTCACATCAGTTCTTCTACAATTAGTTATTACAAACAGAAATTACAAAACTTTGATTCTACATAAATATACATTTAAAATAAAACCGTTTTGTATAAATATTTTTGGGACAAATACTGCTTGACTGCATGAAAAGTATCGTAAATTGTTTTATGTGTATTATAAATCCACCCTTTAAAGGGTCAGTTCACCCAAAAATGAAAATGATCCCATAATTTACTCAATCTCAATACATCCTAGGTGTATATGACTTTCTTCTTTCAACCGAACACAATCAGAGTTATATTAAAAAATATCCTGGCTCTTCCAAGCTTTATAGTGGCAGTGAATGGTACCTTAGATTTTGAAGCCCAAAAATATGCATCCATCCATGATAAAAGTAATCTATACGGCTCCGGGGGGGGGGGGGGTAATAAAGGTACGCAGCGATGCATTTTTGTATGAATAATATCCATATTTATAACTGTATAAAAAATAATCACTGACTTCCGGTAACGGCCGTACACGAGTCTAGTTTCGACGGAGGAGTGACCTCTGACCCGACACATGACGTATTGATGAACGTGGAAGCGCAGAGGATAGAGCAAAATAAAACACCGGTCACGAATTAGAAGTCTAAAATGAGATTTTTTAAAGAGAAATGTGAGAGGAGCTTGAGTTTGTTGCCGAGCTCAGAGGTCACAAATATGTTATAAATATGGATATTTTTCTTATACAAACACATGGCTTTGCTTCAGAAGGCCTTTATTAACCCCCGGAGCCGTATGGATTTCTTTTATGATGGATGGATGCACTTTTGGGCTTCAAAATCTCAGTCACTATTCACTCCCATTATAAAGCTTGGAAGATCCATGGTATTTTTTTATATAACGGATTGTGTGTTCGGCTGAAAGAAGAAAATCATTTACACCTGGCTTGATGGGGAGTAAATTATGGGATAATTTTTGGGTGAACTATCCCTTTAAATCAGCTTTTTGAGTCACATGGAATACTAAAGAATTCAGTATGGTCAATTTCAGTATCCCTGGTGAAAAATCACCAGCATAAGGAATGTTTTGCATGCTGGGACCATCATGGGATGCTGGTTTACTGGTGGACCAGATACACCAGCTCAGTTTTGCTTGAGAACAACATGACTGTGCTTTTCCACCAGCTAAACCTGCATAAACCAGCCTGGGCCAACGTGAAATTCATGCTGGATTTTTCAGCAGGGATCACATGGAAGCTAATTTTCCATGTGATCATTTTACAGCATGAATGAACAGCGATAATGGATTATAGACTTATGAGGTCCTGGACTGCGTCTTGATTAAGAGAAACCAACAATTTCAGATCGTCTGTGCACTGCTGAAATAACACCTGATTTTCACAGGTCAATGGTGGATACTCTACAATGGTGGATGTCTTCAGTGAGTCTGTGGACTGCACTGACTGTGTCTTCAGCAGATCTTTTGCCAGTTTCACAGCACACTGCACAATCACAGAAGGCATATACTTGTTGAATGTGTAGTCAGCCAGACTCAGTTCACACACTTTGCAAGCCAACCATTTCCAGTTGATCTCAACAGCTCTGTGCTCCTGCCATGCTTCTGCATCCGGTGTACTGGCCATCTCATCGATGGCTCCACCACTCTGGTATCCAGTAAGGCGACTGGTGAAATAGTCCAGAAAGAAAGCCAGAGTTGGTGCAGCCAGTCTAAAATTGAGTCTGAGAAGAACCAGGCATTCGAGATTGCACAGCTGTTCCCTGGAAAAAGAGTTGCAGCAAAGCGACAGGAGTTGTGTGATGCGAGGCGAATACACTTCAACCTGGAAAACACAAAGATCAGAATTTACTCACTCAGATTTACACACTGTGTCCATATTTGTGATCCATTGTGCCTGAATAGTGTGTGAAAAAGAAGAACACTTTAGCATGCTTTTAAAGAGAGTACACTTGACTACATGTTAATACAATTAAATGAAAATGTGTTATAGTTTAAGTTTGTATTAAATGCAATTAGTTGAACTTTAGAGCGTTTTGACACACTTCAGTAGGACTTAAAGGGATAGTTCACCCAAAAATGAAAATTCCCCCATGATTGTCTCACCCTTAAGCCATCCTAGGTGTGTATGACTTTCTTCTTTCAGACGAATATAATCTGAGTTATATTAAAAAATGCTCCGGCCATGTCGACAGCCATATTTGGAGTTGTTAGTCAAGATTATAATCTCAGCAGATCCCAGGCTTATGTTATTGCTTTCTGTTCACTTCTTGAAGTGATAAGGGGGGTGCTTATCTGTTCTGTTTTATTCTTGGTTCTTAAATGATGTATAATGTATATTTTTCTTATTCTTTTAGTAAAAATAAAACATTGAAGAAGAAAAAAAATGTCCAGGCTCTTCCAAGCTTTATAATGACAGTGAATGGAGGATGAGATTTTGAAGCCCAAAAAAGTGCATCCATCCATGATAAAAGTAAATCCACACGGCTCCAAGGAGTTAATAAAGGCCTTCTGAAGCGCAGCGATGCATTTGTGTAGAGATAAATAGAAAAATATCCATATTTAAAACTTCAGCAACTAAAATAACTAGCTTCCGGCAGACGGCCGTATGCATCGATTTACGGAGAAAGAGTGACCTCTGACCCGACGCATGACGTAATCACGAACGCTGAAGCTCAGAGGATAGAGCAAAACAAAACACCAGTCATGAATTAGACGTCTAAAACGACAGTTTTAAATGTGGAATGAGAAATGTGGGAGGATTTCTATATAAGTGGAAAGGTGCTTCAGTCTGTTGCACAGCTCTATTTGTTTGAACCGCGAGAGGCGTCAAAGCTTACGCTACTCCTACATCCTACGTCATTCATCATCAAGTGTTACTCTAGTGTAAAGGCCAATTTATAATTCTGCGTCGAGTGTACGCCGTAGTGTGCGTCGTAGGCTACGCACGTAGGCGACGCCGTCGTGAGCATTTATACTTCTGCGTTATGTCTGTGTTGCTCTGCAGTTACACCGCCGAAACGCTAGTTGGCAGGGGCGGGTTTTAATGTTCCACTGTGTTTAGATTCCTCGCGGCTGTTTTGAGTTTAGGCTACTAAGCGACTGAAAGAGAGCGGATCATGTTGGAGTTGGAGCTTATCGAGGTGAAAAAACAGTTAATTTTAGTGAAATTATTAAAACTAAAAGGCAGAAACGAGAGAAGGCGTTGGAGGAGATGGTACGTGCGACCCGTGAACCTGTTGACGGTTGAACCGAATTTAAAAATGACGGACGGTGCAGAAGAACACGCCGGAAATGTGTAGGAGGAAATGCGATGCTACCAAGCCGACCAATCACAGATCTTGTGGTCTGCGTCGTCGCAACGTGTAGTTACATTTACATTTACATTTTTACGACTTATGATACACGTCTATGCGTATGTTACGCCGTACCTACTGCGCGCACCCGATGCAGAAGTATAAATTGGCCTTAAGTCGACTTGCATAAGCCGTCTGCCAGAAGCTAGTTATTTTAGTTGATAAAGTTATAAATATGGATATTTTTCTTACACAAACGCATCGCTTGGCATTTACTTTTATCTTGGATGGATGTGCTTTTTTGGGCTTCAAAATGTCATCCTCCATTCACTGGCATTATAAAGCGTTGAAGAGCCAGGATATTTTTTAATATAACTCTGATTGTATTCGTCTGAAAGAAGAAAGTCATATACACCTAGGATCACTTAAAGGGATAGTTCGGCCAAAAATTATATTTAACCTATGATTTACTCATGACGCACGTTCACGGGAGATGGATGCCGGTGTATGACGTAGGACGTAGCGTAGGAAGCGTCGTGACGTAGAACGAAGTACAGCTAAATCAAACGCTACGTCATACGCCGGCATCCATCTCCCATGAACGCGCGTCGACCGTTGCCGGAAGCAAGTTATTTTAATTTATAAAGTTTTAAATATGTATATTTTTACGACAAAACCGCACGGATTACCCATAGAAGGCCTTCGTTTATCCCCCTGGAGCCGGATGGATTACTTTTGTGAAGGATGCATGCACATTTTGGGACTTGAAGGAGGTGGACCCCATAGCTTCACATTATAACCACTGAAAGATCTAAGACATTTTCTAAAATAACTGAAAATGTGTTTGTCTGAAAAATGATTGACATATGCATCTCGAACGGCTTGAGGGTGAGTAAATCATGGGTTAAATATCATTTTTGGCCGAACTATCCCTTTAAGGGTGAGTAAATCATGGGATAATTTTTATTTTTGGGTGAACTATCCCTTAAAGTACATATGTCATAATTCTATTGTGCTTTCTTTGGGCTTCAAAATCTAATCCTCCATTCACTCTCATTATAAAACTTGGCAGAGTCTGGATATTTTTAATATTACTCTGATTGTATTCGGCTTAAAGAAGAACGTCATATACAGCTATGATGGATTGAGGGTGAATAAATGATGGAATAATTTTCAATTTTGGGTGAACTATGCCTTTAATAACAATAACCAGAAACTCTATAAGCACAATGAAACTGCTGAGGGAAAGAGAGCGCTCTACTCCACCTGTTTAGTGGCGATCAGTAAAGACGTCACTCCCAGTAACTGGAAGCAGTCTGCAGCGACTGAGGTCGTGATCAAGAAGCGGTCCATGATATTAACAGCCAAACAGCAGGACTCAAAAGACAGTTTGAGCTGTCTGTGCACAGCTATGAGCCAGCTGACCAGTTTGCTGCGAGCCTCTGCCGTAATCTACCAGGATATAAAGAAATCATGTGAAAATTACCAGGCAAAGCAATAATATCATTGATAACAGTAAGAACAACAACAGTAATAGAGGAGACTGGCTAGTTGTCAGAAGTTGCCAATTTTGCATTTCCCATACTAAAACAGTATGTGACCCAAAAAAAGTGTCAGTACACTCATAAAAGAGTAGACAAAAAGTCCCCGGATGACCTACTACTTCCTGTGAGATTCTGAAGTGTATATAATGGACACTTTACTATCCCATAAGGCCACGGTAGAGGATTTATGAATGGCAGTGAAGCGATGCAACTGACGCTTGTAGTAGGTCACATGAAAATGACAACATGGTGAATGTAGTGCATCCGGATTACATTCATACCAGATTAAACATACTTTTTTAGATGTTGTGAAGTAATTACTTTCTCAAAATAAGTAAGAGAGTATGTGATTTCGGACGCAGCCTAGGTCACAAATACAAATGCTTGTTTTCTCTACAGTAGTGTTGTTGAATGTTTCTTTAAATCTACGGCAATTTCCACGTAGTCTCACTTAAATCGAGATGGCTTATCGTGATTTTGAAATCGAAAAGGCTGCGATTATTTGTTATGCGCTGCTTGTCATTGACGTACGGCTCTGTAAACGTAGTGCAGCAGATTAATGGCATATTTCAAGAGAATCGTTCAAATTGGTATACAAGCAAGGAAATTTGGCACAGATACTCTCTAAGGGTCACTTTTTGGGAAAAAGGCATTGGCCACCCAAAAATTCAACATGGTGGCCATTTTTTCAAGATGGCCGTTATTTTTGTCAAATGATCATTATGTCAATCGTTCAAACAGTAATGTAGGCATAACATTTTGTGAAAATAATCTCTTCATAATGTTTTTTTGGAAAACAGTGCTTGTCCCTCAAAAATTCAAGATGGCAACCATTTTTCAAGATGGCCGCCATTTCTCTTGAATCCTTACATCTTTTTTTATCTTTTTTACCTTTTTTTATCTGTAACGCTGCTCCATCTGAAAGCACTGTGAGTTTGAGTCTCTTATAATGTGCATTTGAAAAAGCAACATGCATCAAACAGCTTTCCAAACATGAGAAGCATTTAATAACCTCTTATTCAACAACAGACAACATTTAATAACACGCTTTTACTCCAAACTCACTTCATAACGACAGTTGAGCTCACCCTTCTGTGAGATGATGTGGCTTCTTACACAGAATAAGGCAGTTGTGTGTTTATTGGTCATGTTTAATCAAAGCATTTCAATCTCCTGTTTATTCAGATACAGCGATAGGGATTTCCTGGGGCTGCGTTCCAATCCACTTTAAGACACGCATTTGGGTGGGAGACATATAAGCCTGAAAAAAGTTTTTATTTTTTACTTCAAATATTAGGCATAAAAAATATTGAGTTGTGTTGTACTGACTCTTGCATTTCCCACAATATATGTGGTCTTTTAGATTTTGTATTTGAAATTGGATTTATTCACCAATTTGTTGCATTCGTGCCTAAAATTGTCATATGGTGTGACATAAAAGTTATTCTATATAAAATGAAAATGGGATATACTCTCCCTAAGTAACTAACTTAAACATAAATTGTTTTCATTACTATCTTAAGATTTAACATTTCTTTTGTGCAGATTCATTAGATTTTGTATTGTTTTTCTAAACCATCATGCAAAGTAAGTCATCTCTCCTCAGCCTTTCCAGATATTTTAGATTAATTATGTTAAACCCGGTTATAAATCTATGAAAATGCTTGTTGACAAAATAACTTGCTGATACTATTTCTCTTGTGTTCCGTTGACTTTTTTATGATTTATAATTAAGAAAGTATTTTTACTGGCACAATTCTGAATGTCACACCAAATTATATAGTGTCACGCTATGATGAACTGCACCACTCCACAATTTGTCAATGCAAAAAAACTATATTTTATTTGCATTCAACATTCAATTAATTCAATTCAGTTAACATTAATCAAAAAACATACTAACATTTTTTTTAAAACTTTTAAAATGATAAGAAACTCATAAATATGAGTAAATCAAACACCATCTCACTTCAAGAACATTAAATTAAGTATAAAATTGAAAAGAAATACATTAATTGTATAGGTAATTTAATGTTCACTATTAAAAATTCACTATTATCATTGAATATGTTTTGAATGGTTATTTATTTATCATTAAAAAAGGTGTATGTAATATTGTGTGACAAATATATCATATGGTGTGACTTAGAAAAACAGTCACACCATATGATACAGTGTCACACCGTATGACGTTTTGTTCAGTTAAGCTAATCTCTTGGTTAACTAAAAACAGCTAGCTTATACTTAGCATGCAAATTGCCACATGGCAAGAATGATTTTTAAGAATTAATAAGTAAAATTCGTATAAAAGTGTTTCATTTTTATGTAAATAATGTCACAACATAAGACACAAAACATTGACCACTAGTGAGCATATCAGATACAGCTTTTTAATTAAAAATTAAAAAGCCAGAACTCAACTCTTGACCTTGCAAACCACTCCAGAGATGGCACTGCAACTTCCTGGTTGAGTGTGGACCTCTTCATCATAATGATGTCCAAATTATTGCCCGTTCAAAATATAGATTGCAGTGTCACACCATATGACGCCCATTTTACGGACAAAATGTATTTGGCCAGAACTTGCTTTAAAATCATCCACAGACATCAACACTTTCTGTGTCTGTTGAAATGGCCTAATTCTGTTACTTAAACTGTAAATATATCAATTATTTATACTTTGCTGATATATATTGTCATATTCGTAAGGTCACACATATCCCGGACAGTCACACCACATGACAATTTTGATGTTTAGATAAAAATTTGAAGTAGAGGTCTTTATACACCAACTACAGCTATAGTATGCTGTAATAATATCTTGTCAGAGGAACAACATGAAGATATATATTTTTAACAAATACCCATTTTTATTAGGTTATGACATCATGGATGGGTAGAATTGCATGTCATGTCTCCCACCCATTTGCGAACTCCCCTAAGCACTTCCCCTCGGGGGAATCCCTGCCGCCATTTTGAAGTGCGTTCCACTTCATGAAGTGGATGAGGGAAGTTTATAGACAGACCCTCGCTCCCTCGATTTTGACCGAGTCTACTTCATACACTTCAGGCAGCTCCATATACCACAATACAACACGATTGTCACGTCAACGCATATTGTGCTTAATTTACCCCACCACAAACAACTCTATTAATAAAATTAAAATTATAAAATTAATAAAATTAAAATTAACTCAAACACACCTATATACATTTAGAATGCTGCATTAAACAATTTCGTAAGGGAAAAGTGTGCCATTTGGGACAGAGCCCAATTCAGCCTATTGCAAAGGTTCCGCCAGTAGTGGGCACTCGTGCAACGTAAGCAATGACGTACATCTGAGTGAACGAGACGGAAGGAAGTTAGCGAGTGAAGGGCATGACAATTTTGGACCAGAACGCAGCCCTATTAAATTAAAGAAGATTTTGCTCATTTGTATCCCCCAAACTAAAATTCCAATCATCATCATATTTAGCTGTTGATTAAACAAGTGAATAGCCTACAGTAAAAATATATTTTATGTTCACCACGTCTGCATTTATTTAAAAAAAATAAATAAATACAGAAATACTGTAGGCTAAAATAGTTTTCTATGTTTGTGAATATATATAAAAATGTAATTTATTCCTGTGATCAAAGCTGAATTTTCAGGATCATAACTCCGGTCTTCTTCAGTGTCAGTTATACTGCTTTTAAAGGGATAGTTCACCCAAAATTGACAATTCTGTCAAAAGCCTAAATTCAATCTGTTCATCATATAAAAAATATTAACTAAACCGCTCGATTCATATGGATCAGTTTTACGATCTCTTTATGAACTTTTTGGAGCGTCAAAGTGGTAGTTGCGTAGCTGTCAATGGAGGGACAGAAATCGGTCAGATTTAATCAAATATATTCGAAAGTCGTATGGGTTTGGAGCGAGATGAGGGTGAGTAAATGATTACAGAATTTTCATTTTTGGGTGAACTATCCCTTTTTGAACAGAACTTTTTTGTAATAGGCCTACTAATATATATATATATTTTATGTGATCAATTGAATGCTTCATTTCTGAATAAATGTGTTTCTTTGAATACTAATACAGAACGAACGCTATTTAAGTGTGTATGAGGTATGATCATGTGACTCACCTGAGGTTGATGTGCCAGGCAGTTTTGCGCGAGGAACTGCAGCTCGTTGTGTCTCTGGATGATGAAGCAACTCTCCTCATAATCACACTCATGCCATGCCTTTACTGGAGAAATCTGAAGCTCTTCCTCAAAGCCAGAGTCACTTAATCTAGACATCTCTGATCAAACACACCGAAGGATTCTCTACTGCTGGGATGGATGCTGTACTGAAAGATTTCCCCACATGATCGGCATTGTACTGTAACATACGGTGTCTCAGTGGAAATGCAGTGTTTTCAGGTGGAAGTGTGCTTGTAAACGGGGTCTTTCCCGGGTGTTTTAGCGCGCACTGTAGGGCGCTATAGTGCCCGCGCATACGCGTGACCATGACAACAGTCCCACGGGAGCGGCAGGTGTCGCCCAGGCACGCGCACAACTCAAGCGTCACTCGACTTTAATAATAATAATAATGAAAAATATAACTATTCTATGTTTAACATTTGTTATATGAATGTATGAATGGGTGAGGCATTTATATAGCGCTTTCATATGTGCTACTGTACACCCAACGCGCTTTACAATCATATTAGGGAATTTCTCCTCAACCACCAATAGGTTATTTAAAAGCTTTTCAGCAATTGTTAAAAAGTCAAACAACAATAAAACATAAAATAATGCATAAGAACAGCCCAAAAAACAGGCTAATTTAAGACATTTTTTATTGAATTTGGTATTTGATACCAACATAGATTAAAAACAAAAAACAACAACAAAAAAAGAATAAAGGTTCCAAAATGGGGTTTTCGCAGCAGTGCCATTTTTGTTCCCCAAAGAGACTTTCATACCTTAAAAGAACCTTTTTTTCTAGTGCGAAGAACATTTTAAAAATCTAATTTACACTATAAAGAACTTTTGTGCGATGAAAAGGTTCCATGGAAGATGAGGGTTCTACATGGAACAATCACCAGCAATAAAGAATCTTTTTTCAGACTTGTGTTGCACTTAACTCTATTTCAATTTTTGAAGGGATTCCAACCATATTTCACGCTATTTAAAATGTTGAACAGTGCGCATCTGAAGTGTCTCAGGCTCAGCTGATGGAAATAATCCATTATTTATCAGCTTTAATATCATGGCCACATTTTTTTAATGCAGGGCCGATAACAATAACATTGAAAAATGAACATATATCAGCTGATACCAATATGGTGGCCTATATATTGTGTATCCCTACATCTAAAACCTTCTTCCTCTCTATATTTGACAACTAGCCCCAGTCTTATATGAACATATAATTAAATATTGTTAAGATACTGTTTCATATACATATTGGTTGTGATTTCATTGTTTTAATCACTAATTCAGACAGCACTAAAGAGGAAGGCCACCCTCAGCCACAGCTCCATTTTGTTTGTTTTCTAAAGTTTTATTAATGTGAAGGAGACCCATTCTCATGGTCAAACACAGTTTGAGATGAGTCAACCATCTAGTTTGCTTATTTACAAATTAAGTAAATCATTCACTGAAGGGTGAAATTAAACTTGACAGATCCCCATCAAATAATGCGTCATTCGACATTTAAAGTCCCCCTGTAGTCAATCATTTTATCCCTTAAACTCATCTTTGATCACCAAAATGAAAAATGTCTTCATGGCTTAAGTTAAAATATCTTGAATGTAACACCCTTGCCTCATTTAGTACGCAAACGCGGTTCTATGAATATGCAAATGAGCCCCGCCTCCACTTACTCACTCAGCTCAGAGATCCACTCGTTGACGATCACACGTTGATCTGATTGGTTACAAGGTAGTTTGTGACGTCAGAAACACCAGCGATTTCAAAGCGTCTTTGGTTCACTGCAGTTTTAAGGAGAAAATACTCAGCAATGCTGTCGATTTATGAATTTGCCCAGGGTTTGTCTTAAAGCATATTAACAACACCACATAGACATAAACAACATTAAAAGCTGGATTTTCACCACAGCGGGACTTTAAGAGTTTTAATGACTCCTTTACTCCTTTTTAGAGATGCTGCTTCAAATAATGAGGACCAGTCCACAATTATTTAGATCTGTGATGATGAAGAACTTAATAACAACAAAACTCATAGACTGAAGAAAGGGGAACATCCAGTCATGGAGGATGGATATATGTGTGAAAGATGACGGAGAGAGAAAAATGGAGATACAGCCGTGAAAGATACAAAAAGAGGAAACTCTATGTCTAAAAAGAAAATGAGTCACAGCTTTTCCCTTCCTTTCAGTCTGGGCCATATTCAGACATAATAGTAAGTGTCCAGCAACAACAAATAAATCTTTCATATCAGCTCCATTCACACATAGGCTAGTCGTGGGAGTCAATAGAGAAGCAGTTTCTTTTGGCTGCTGGCCTTGTAAGTTAAAGTTGCAATTCATTCGCTGCAGTTAAGATGAAATATATAGATAGTACAGACATCTGTGAGCCTTATCAGTAATACACCAGTCCGATCAGTTGTTTTATGTGTCTGGTATATGGAAGCTTAGTTTCCGCCACAGAATAAAACATTTAAAAAGAGAATTGCGACTTTTTATCTCACAATTGCGAGTTAACATCTCGCAATTCTGACATCATAACTCACATTTGCGACTTTATATCATGCAATTCTGAAATTCGTAATTGTGAGGGAAAAAATTCAGAATTAAGATTTTTTTTTATTCACACCAAGTAGGCCTACGATAACGATAAATACTGTGCACTGACGCCATGTCGTAATTACCTTTCTATCCCTCCATTGACAGCTACGCAACTACCACTTTGACGCTTCATAAAGAGATCGTAAAACTAATCCATATGATAATATTTTCTGAATTGACACGATTGCTTCATATGATGAACAGATTGAATTTATAGGCTTTTATTCAGATAAACATTGATCAGCTCATATCAGTTGTGGTAAACAGCTGCTTGAGCTTCTGTTAATGTTCGCTGTTCAACGTTTATGTGAATAAAAGCCTTATATGTCACGTGGTCGTAGCTCTCAGAAAAAGATTTCAGCCAGTTGGTTTCAAAATCCCACTTGTTATTTAGAAACTAGAAAGCAGTATTAGAACATGAATGTGGTCTTCATAAACATTCAAAGGATTTTAAACCATTCACCTGCAAGAAGATGCGAAAGAAGCTCAATTTTGTACACACGTGCTGTTTTCTGTGCGTCAGCACACCATTACTGAACTGAGCTCTCTTTTGTGTCTTGTCGCGCTTAAACGGATGAATTACACTCGAAATTATGTCAAAATTGCAGTATCCTCCTAAGCCCAGAGTTAAAATAAAAAGTCTTAATCAACGTAAACAGTTGGAACAGAAAATCAGATCCATGTATTTGGTCTTAAAGTGAAAGTAGCCTAAAACTCTGCTTAAATCTGCTCATGACTGAATAACTTCTTTACCTTTATTAAATATTAATATATATAATTTATACATTATAGTATTTTTTACCTAAATACTGTTAGGCCTACCTGAAATCTGTTTATTTCATTTGTATCTTTGTTCTAATGTATTTATTTGTGCCGCCTATTACTTGTAATTTGCTCATAAGTGTCTTTATTTAACGTTATTTATTCAAATATTATTTATTTATTTATTTATTTAAAAACTCCTTAGTGTTGAGCCCTGTGTGTTTATATATTTCCTTTTAAGACCTGGTCTTTTCGTTATAAAATAATGTCTATTCAGCTGCGTACAAAAAAACTTCCCCAAAAACAACAACAACAACCTGATGAGGGTCTCATCTGAACACAGCTTTCACCACAGGAAAGATTTTTATGTTGGCATGTGTTTACTCATAACAAATCTGAAATAAAATTACCAGTTTGCTCTAGTTTTCAAACAGTTTCAATAAAGACGAAAAAATATTTGTATTTTCGCATTTGAGAAGTGCAGATAACAATGAGTTTAGCAACTCCTAAAGATACTCCAAACAAATCTGTTGATTGGTTAACACAACATAAAGACATAAGTACAAATTTGCAAGAAAAACATTTATAACATCTGTTATCATTGAACGAAATAGATTTTAATATAAAATTATATACCGCTGCTTGACCAAATCAATGCTGAGACTTTTGAACAGTGAGCATACTACTGCTTCCTTAAATGCTAAAATGTATTCTCACTGAATAAAAAAATAAAGTATTTTAATTAATCCCCAAAAAGTATTTTGTGTGCTGTCTTTTTGTCCAGTAATCATAGGCCACATTTACACATAGCCGGGTATTTAGAGAAACAAATACCCCCCCCCCCCCCCCCCCCCCTCCCTCCGTTTTCAATAATAACACTGTGCACACAACATAGTTTTCAAAAAAGTTGTCATTTACATCAACCCGCATAAATACGCCGTCGAGCGCCATCATAACTATGCCAAACCTATGGGCGGCAGTGTAGGGAGAAGGATAAAGCCATGTAAGCCTATCAGAACTGTAAACATAGGGAGCTCACATGACGTTAAGCATTTTCTCGTGCATAATGTGATGTTTGAGAACCTAAAACCCTCTTTCTCCCAGTTGACACGACAACACATAACCGGCGTTATCAGAAATCTCCACTTTGGCCGGAGTTTTTAAGAAATAATCGTTTTCTGTGATAAAAACGGGGATTTCGTGTAAATGATAGGCCAAACCGGGAAATATCTGCATCTTCCCTTCGTGTAAACGGGGCCTATAAAAAAGCAACTATCTTTAATGAAATGGCAGCTGTCATGATAAGAGTTGTAACACCTGAACCTAATAATTGAGTATTACATGTTCCCATGACAACTGATTGTCAGGAAACAATTGGTAAATGGCAGTTGCTGGCACTATAAAGAGTCCCTTCAGGCAACACTAATATGTGTTGAAAGTCAAGTATGTTTTTATGAATCTTTACTGGTGTTGTTTGAGGTGGTTAGTTGTTGTATTTCTGTTTGGCCATGGAGGGTACTAGCCGACTCTTAAGGTATGATGATAAATTGTAGTATTTGTTAACAAGTGGCATTCATCTAATATATGTTTTTTTTGTTTTTGTCTACAGTTTTTCTTTGGCACTTCTCAGTTTTTGTCTTTGTGACCATTTTGGAAGTGGTAAGGTTTATCCAGGCAAGTTATATAATTCATGTTTGTTAGCATGTCTGTTTGATTTTTTTTTTTTTTTTTTTTTTTTTTTTTTTTTCTTTTCCCCTTTTTTTTTTTTCCTAGTTGGTGGCTTTGTCAGGAGTGGTTATCCTTTATACTATGAGGCTGGTTTCCCCATGCAGGATGTGAAGCCAAGAAGTTCCTACAGCTGGTATGGTGGTGATGTATCAAATCCCATCAGTCCTCAAAGATCAAGGAGTAACACTTACAGTGCTGCACAAGTTAAGGGTGTGTATAGCAGTGTAAGCTATAGTCCTCAAAATGGCTTTTCTGGTTTTGAACCAGTGACTAATGTATATAAGCCTGGTTCTGACTCTGATGCTAGTAGTCAACATCAAGGATCTCTGATATCTTCAACTGGTAGTGGCAGTCTTGTTTCTGGTTCTGTGACCACTGCAATGGGAACAAGTATGCGCACTGAGTCTCTACCTGAGCCAACACAGCTCAACTATCAAACTGTAGTACAGTCCAGTAATGAGTCTGTGGTGTCTAGTAGCCAGCAAATAGTGCAGAACAGCTCCCAGTCCAGTGGCCAATTAGTGGAAGTCAGCTATCAGTCTGCAGTGCAGCCCATTGTCAAGTTATTTTCTGGTAACAGGCCAGTCCAGATTTCAAGTTCTACCTTTTTGGTCAAGCCTTTGCAGCAGAGAAATGAGTCCTCACAACCCAGCTATCAGTTAGGGCAAGCCAGCTTTGGATATGGACTTGTGCCATTACTGAGTGGCCAGCAAGTAGTGCAGTCACATTATGGTTCCACAGTTCAGCCTAGTGGTGTGCAGCTAGCACAGGCAAGATACCAACTTGTGGCCCGGCCCAGCCTCCAACAATCTCAAGCCATCAGCCAGAACTCTGAACAAGCTGTCTCGCAATCTGTGGGCCAGTCCAGTGGCCTGCAATCAGCCCAAGCCAGCTTACAGTCTGTGGACCAGTCTGGCATCCAACAACCCGCCCAAGCCAGCTCACAATCTTTTGAACTGTCAGGTAGCTTACTGTCAGGTAGCCTGCTATCAGCCCAAGCCAGCTCACATTCTGTGGACCAGTCAGGCATCCAACAACCCACCCAAGCCAGCTCACAGTCTGTGGACCAGCCCAGTGGCCTGCAATCAGCACAAGCCCGCTACCAGTCTTTGTCCCAGCCCAGCAGTCTGCAGTCAGCACAAGCCCGTTACCAGTCTGTGGACCAGCCCAGTGGCCTGCAGTCAGCACAAGCCCGTTACCAGTCTGTGGACCAGCCCAGTGGCCTGCCGTTAGCGCAAACCAGCTCTCAGACTGTGTCCCAGCTCAGTGGTCTGCAGTTAGCACAATCCCGTTACCAGTCTGTGTTCCGGCCCAGCGGTCTGCAATCAGCACAAGCCCGTTACCAGTCTGTGTCCCAGCCCAGTGCCCTGCAGTCAGCACAATCCCATTACCAGTCTGTGTCCCAGCCCAGTGGCCTGCAGTCAGCACAAGCCCGTTACCAGTCTGTGTCCCGGCCAAGCAGTCTGCAGTCAGCACAAGCCCGTTACCAGTCTGTGTCCCAGCCTGGTGGCCTGCAGTCAGCACAAGCCCGTTACCAGTCTGTGTCCCAGCCCAGCGGTCTGCAATCAGCACAAGCCCATTACCAGTCTGTGGACCAGCCCAGTGCCCTGCAGTCAGCACAATCCCATTACCAGTCTGTGTCCCAGCCCAGTGGCCTGCAGTCAGCACAATCCCGTTACCAGTCTGTGTTCCGGCCCAGCAGTCTGCAGTCAGCACAAGCCCGTTACCAGTCTGTGTCCCAGCCCGGTGGCCTGCAGTCAGCACAAGCCCGTTACCAGTCTGTGTTCCGGCCCAGCAGTCTGCAATCAGCACAAGCCCGTTACCAGTCTGTGTCCCAGCCCGGTGGCCTGCAGTCAGCACAATCCCGTTACCAGTCTGTGTCCCAGCCCAGCAGTCTGCAGTCAGCACAAGCCCGTTACCAGTCTGTGTCCCAGCCCGGTGGCCTGCAGTCAGCACAAGCCCGTTACCAGTCTGTGTTCCGGCCCAGCAGTCTGCAATCAGCACAAGCCCGTTACCAGTCTGTGGACCAGCCCAGTAGCCTGCCGTCAGCGCAAACCAGCTCTCACGCTGTGTCCCAGCTCAGTGGACTGCAGTCAGCACAATCCCGTTACCAGTCTGTGGACCAGCCCAGTGCCCTGCAGTCAGCACAAGCCCGTTACCAGTCTGTAGACCAGTCTGGCATCCAACAACCAGCCCAAGCCAGCTCACTATCTGTGGACCAGTCTGACATCCAACAACCCGCCCAAGCCAGCTCACTATCTGTGGACCAGTCTGACATCCAACAACCCGCCCAGGCCAGCTCACCATCTGTTGACCAGTCTGGCATCCAACAACCCACCCAGGCCAGCTCACTATCTGTGGACCAGTCTGGCATCCAACAACCTGCCCAAGCCAGCTCACTATCTGTGGACCAGTCTGGCATCCAACAACCCACCCAGGCCAGCTCACTATCTGTGGACCAGTCTGGCATCCAACCTGCCCAGGCCAGCTCACAGTCTGTGGACCAGTCTGGCATCCAACAACCCGCCCAAGCCAGCTCACAGTCTGTGGACCAGCCCAGTGGCCTGCAATCAGCACAAGCCCGTTACCAGTCTGTGGACCAGCCCACTGGCCTGCAGTTAGTGCAAACCAGCTCTCAGTCTGTGTCCCAGCTCAGTGGCCTGCAGTCAGCACAAGCCCGCTACCAGTCTGTGTCCCAGCCCAGCAGTCTGCAGTCAGCACAAGCCTGTTACCAGTCTGTGGAACAGCCCAGTGGCCTGCAGTCAGCACAATCCCGTTACCAGTCTGTGTTCTGGCCCAGCGGTCTGCAGTCAGCACAAGCCCGTTACCAGTCTGTGGACCAGCCCAGTGGCCTGCAGTCAGCGCAAACCAGCTCTCAGTCTGTGTCCCAGCCCAGCAGTCTGCAGTCAGCACAATCCCGTTACCAGTCTGTGTCCCAGCCCAGTGGCCTGCAGTCAGCACAATCCCGTTACCAGTCTGTGTTCCGGCCCAGCAGTCTGCAGTCAGCACAAGCCCGCTACCAGTCTGTGTCCCAGCCCAGCAGTCTGCAGTCAGCACAAGCCCATTACCAGTCTGTGGACCAGCCCAGTGGCCTGCCGTCAGCGGAAGCCAGCTCTCAGTCTGTGTTCCGGCCCAGCGGTCTGCAGTCAGCTCAAGCCCGTTACCAGTCTGTATTCCAGCCCGGTGGCCTGCAGTCAGCACAAGCCCGCTACCAGTCTGTGTCCCAGCTCAGCGGCCTGCAGTCAGCACAATCCCGTTACCAGTCTGTGTTCCGGCCCAGCAGTCTGCAGTCAGCCCAAGCCCGTTACCAGTCTGTAGACCAGTCTGGCATCCAACAACCAGCCCAAGCCAGCTCACAATCTGTTGAACTGTCAGGTAGCTTACTGTCAGGTAGTCTGCTGTCAGCCCAAGCCAGCTCACAGTCTGTGGACCAGTCTGGCATCCAACAACCCACCCAGGCCAGCTCACAGTCTGTGGACCAGTCTGGCATCCAACAACCAGCCCAAGCCAGCTCACAATCTGTTGAACTCTCAGGTAGCCTGCTGTCAGCCCAAGCCAGCTCACAGTCTGTGGACCAGTCTGGCATCCAACAACCTGCCCAGGCCAGCTCACAGTCTGTGGACCAGTCTGGCATCCAACAACCAGCCCAAGCCAGCTCACAATCTGTTGAACTGTCAGGTAGCCTGCTGTCAGCCCAAGCCAGCTCACAGTCTGTGGACCAGTCTGGCATCCAACAACCTGCCCAGGCCAGCTCACAGTCTGTGTTCCAGCCCAGCGGTCTGCTGTCAGCACAAGCCCGTTACCAGTCTGTAGACCAGTCTGGCATCCAACAACCAGCCCAAGCCAGCTCACAATCTGTTGAACTGTCAGGTAGCTTACGGTCAGGTAGCCTGCTGTCAGCCCAAGCCAGCTCACAGTCTGTGGACCAGTCTGGCATCCAACAACCCGCCCAAGCCAGCTCACTATCTGTGGACCAGTCTGGCATCCAACAACCTGCCCAAGCCAGCTCACTATCTGTGGACCAGTCTGGCATCCAACAACCCGCCCAGGCCAGCTCACTATCTGTGGACCAGTCTGGCATCCAACAACCCGCCCAGGCCAGCTCACTATCTGTGGACCAGTCTGGCATCCAACAACCCGCCCAGGCCAGCTCACAATCTGTGGACCAGTCTGGCATCCAACAACCCGCCCAAGCCGACTCACTATCTGTGGACCAGTCTGGCATCCAACAACCAGCCCAAGCCAGCTCACAGTCTGTGGACCAGTCTGGCATCCAACAACCTGCCCAAGCCAGCTCACAGTCTGTGGACCAGCCCAGTGGCCTGCAATCAGCACAAGCCCGTTACCAGTCTGTGGACCAGCTCAGTGGACTGCAGTCAGCACAATCCCGTTACCATTCTGTGTTCCGGCCCAGCAGTCTGCAGTCAGCACAAGCCCGTTACCAGTCTGTGTCCCGGCCAAGCAGTCTGCAGTCAGCACAAGCCCGTTACCAGTCTGTGTTCCGGCCCAGCAGTCTGCAGTCAGCACAAGCCCGCTACCAGTCTGTGTCCCAGCCCAGCAGTCTGCAGTCAGCACAAGCCCGTTACCAGTCTGTGGACCAGCCCAGTGGCCTGCCGTCAGCGCAAACCAGCTCTCAGTCTGTGTCCCAGCTCAGTGGCCTGCAGTCAGCGCAAACCAGCTCTCAGTCTGTGTCCCAGCTCAGTGGCCTGCAGTCAGCACAATCCCGTTACCAGTCTGTGTTCCGGCCCAGCAGTCTGCAGTCAGCCCAAGCCCCTTACCAGTCTGTGGACCAGCTCAGTGCCCTGCAGTCAGCACAAGCCCGTTACCAGTCTGTGTCCTGGCCCAGCAGTCTGCAGTCAGCACAAGCCCGTTACCAGTCTGTAGACCAGTCTGGCATCCAACAACCAGCCCAAGCCAGCTCACAATCTGTTGAACTGTCAGGTAGCCTGCTGTCAGCCCAAGCCAGCTCACAGTCTGTGGACCAGTCTGGCATCCAACAACCAGCCCAAGCCAGCTCACAATCTGTTGAACTGTCAGGTAGCCTGCTGTCAGCCCAAGCCAGCTCACAGTCTGTGGACCAGTCTGGCATCCAACAACCCGCCCAAGCCAGCTCACTATCTGTGGACCAGTCTGGCATCCAACAACCCGCCCAGGCCAGCTCACAATCTGTGGAACTGTCAGGTAGCCTGCTGTCAGCCCAAGCCAGCTCACAGTCTGTGGACCAGTCTGGCATCCAACAACCCGCCCAAGCCAGCTCACAGTCTGTGGACCAGCCCAGTGGCCTGCAATCAGCACAAGCCCGTTACCAGTCTGTGGACCAGCCCAGTGGCCTGCAATCAGCACAAGCCCGTTACCAGTCTGTGGACCAGCTCAGTGGACTGCAGTCAGCACAATCCCGTTACCATTCTGTGTTCCGGCCCAGCAGTCTGCAGTCAGCACAAGCCCGTTACCAGTCTGCGTCCCGGCCAAGCAGTCTGCAGTCAGCACAAGCCCGTTACCAGTCTGTGTCCCAGCCCAGCAGTCTGCAGTCAGCACAAGCCCGTTACCAGTCTGTGTCCCAGCCCAGCAGTCTGCAGTCAGCACAAGCTCGCTACCAGTCTGTGTCCCAGCCTGGTGGCCTGCAGTCAGCACAAGCCCGTTACCAGTCTGTGTCCCGGCCAAGCAGTCTGCAGTCAGCACAAGCCCGTTACCATTCTGTGTCCCAGCTCAGTGGCCTGCAGTCAGCACAAGCCCGTTACCAATCTGTAGACCAGTCTGGCATCCAACAACCAGCCCAAGCCAGCTCACAATCTGTTGAACTGTCAGGTAGCTTACTGTCAGGTAGCCTGCTGTCAGCCCAAGCCAGCTCACAGTCTGTGGACCAGTCTGGCATCCAACAACCCACCCAGGCCAGCTCACTATCTGTGGACCAGTCTGGCATCCAACAACCCACCCAGGCCAGCTCACAGTCTGTGGACCAGTATGGCATCCAACAACCAGCCCAAGCCAGCTCACAATCTTTTGAACTGTCAGGTAGCCTGCTGTCAGCCCAAGCCAGCTCACAGTCTGTGGACCAGTCTGGCATCCAACAACCCGCCCAAGCCAGCTCACTATCTGTGGACCAGTCTGGCATCCAACAACCCGCCCAAGCCAGCTCACTATCTGTGGACCAGTCTGGCATCCAACAACCCGCCCAAGCCAGCTCACTATCTGTGGACCAGTCTGGCATCCAACAACCCGCCCAGGCCAGCTCACAATCTGTGGAACTGTCAGGTAGCCTGCTGTCAGCCCAAGCCAGCTCACAGTCTGTGGACCAGTCTGGCATCCAACAACCCGCCCAAGCCAGCTCACAGTCTGTGGACCAGCCCAGTGGCCTGCAATCAGCACAAGCCCGTTACCAGTCTGTGGACCAGCTCAGTGGACTGCAGTCAGCACAATCCCGTTACCATTCTGTGTTCCGGCCCAGCAGTCTGCAGTCAGCACAAGCCCGTTACCAGTCTGTGTCCCGGCCAAGCAGTCTGCAGTCAGCACAAGCCCGTTACCAGTCTGTGTCCCAGCCCAGCAGTCTGCAGTCAGCACAAGCCCGTTACCAGTCTGTGTCCCGGCCAAGCAGTCTGCAATCAGCACAAGCCCGTTACCAGTCTGTGTCCCAGCTCAGTGGCCTGCAGTCAGCACAAGCCCGTTACCAATCTGTAGACCAGTCTGGCATCCAACAACCAGCCCAAGCCAGCTCACAATCTGTTGAACTGTCAGGTAGCCTGCTGTCAGCCCAAGCCAGCTCACAGTCTGTGGACCAGCCCAGTGGCCTGCAATCAGCACAAGCCCGTTACCAGTCTGTGGACCAGCCCAGTGGCCTGCCGTTAGCGCAAACCAGCTCTCAGATTGTGTCCCAGCTCAGCGGCCTGCAGTCAGCACAATCCCGTTACCAGTCTGTGTCCCAGCCCAGCAGTCTGCAGTCAGCACAAGCCCGCTACCAGTCTGTGTCCCAGCCCGGTGGCCTGCAGTCAGCACAAACCAGCTCTCAGTCTGTGGACCAGCTCAGTGGCCTGCAGTCAGCACAAGCCCGTTACCAGTCTGTGTCCCGGCCAAGCAGTCTGCAGTCAGCACAAGCCCCTTACCAGTCTGTGTCCCGGCAGTCTAGATTCCAGGTCTTTCCTAAGCCACAGGAGTCAAGTTACAGGTCTCTTTCCAGTCTTGGTTCCAAACCTTTGGAGCAACCCAGTAAAATACCACTTCAAGCTATGAGTATGATGCAGTCTGTCCAGCCTGGCTTTCAAGATCCAGCACCTTTGCACTCTCAGACTACTCAAAATAAGCATTTATCTCCAGGCATACTGAGGTTGTTGCATCAAGTGAAGTCATAGCTGCATACTTTGCCCTGTTCTTCATTTAGTGTTAATTTTTGTTTTTGAAAAAATAAACAAACCTGTAATCTCAAGTGTCTACTCGGAGTCTTAGTATTGTTTGTACTGCATTAGCATGACCTCATCTTTGTTTAACAATCTGCTTTGTTCTCTCCTACGTTTACACCTGGAGATGAGTTTTGGGTGTAAAGGTGTCTATAATGTTTTGAGCTTATCCACTTTCTACAACTTCTAGAGGTAGTCGAATGCATTTGACTAGATTGTTTTCATAGTGTAAACACTCATGTGGTCGACCTCAAATGGCCATGAATGACCAACTGACCCAATGCATTAACATTATGGGAAGCATGCCACCCTTACAACAGTTTAAGTGTGCTATTAGTATACTTTTTAAACAAAGTAAACAGAGTATATAATGTGTTTATTAATGTACTTCAAAAAATACTTAAAATTGCACTTGTATTCTTGACATGCTGACAGAAGTTTAAGTATATTTGACTTTACTCAATTTTTGATTGAGATGTACTAAAGTATTCTTGGCTGCTTGTTCACTGTTTCATAAACCTAGATTGTTTGATATTTAGGGAAAATGTAGGCTATGTTCCTAATTCTGAGTATCTGAATTTTTTGTAGGAAAGCATAATGCTAGTATACATTAGCCTGGCAAGCCAGACCTACATCAAGACACGGCTCAATCTGAGGGGCGGGATAAATGGCTGTCTTTCAAATTTCAACCAACCAGAGCGTTTTCTCAACAGCGGAGCTAACGTTAGTTAATAGATTCAACTTTTGAATCTGGCCAGCAAAACTACAAACACATCTTCCTTTTTTAAGAATGACTTAAAGTGCCGTTCGTTGCTCTTTTCTCAAAGAAAAACTTCTGACTGTTCTCCAGCAGCCGCTGCTCTTCTTTTTCAAGTAGCAGGGAACCTTCGCAACTCTGTCGTCATTATGTTAAGCCCGCCCCGCCTACTCTATACATGACGTGATTGGCCTGACCCAATTTAGGTTTTTCCAGCACGAATGTCAATGGAGAGTTGCTAGACTACCCTGGCTGCAAAATAATTTTTGCTGCCGCCAGGGTGCGTCTAGATTTCTAGGCTAAGTATACATAGGAATTTACTTCAAATCTACTTCACTCTTTCCCCTCCATTGACTGAATTTTCCGTTTATATACTGTCTATGGAATTTTCCAGCCAGCCATGTGTTCACTGTTGTCACGCAAGGGGCGCTATAACACATCTTGGAAAGAGTACAGAATGTCCTGATGAAAACAAAACAGGGGTAAAGAAGCCACAGTAACAAGTGATAGAAGATTGCTTGGGCAAATGTAAAATAATGTGATCAAATATCTTACAGCATACATATGTTCAAAACTGCCCTAAAGTTATAGAATGAAATGTCGGCCCAGGAAGGGTTAATGACTCTGAAGCTTTAGGGGTGTTGATGTACTCGATCAACTCCATCTGTGTTTTGATCATCATTCTGAATCCGATCCGCACGTAGTTTTTGACAAAAATGTCATTTTCTCAGCTTTTTGTTTTGCTTTTTTTATTATTGAAACTTACCCACAGTTTTATTAAATATATATTTTATGTAAAATAATCTTCATACATAATTTTCATAATCTTAAACCTTTAACGTTTGCTATTTACTTAAACAAAAATCGGCCACGGTTCTTCTTTAAAATGAGACCAAACTTAAGTCTGTGCTCCAAAACTTAAAATTCTTATGACAGCATTTGACAGGGAAATTGTTATCCAGGATAACTTATCCTTTTTATTTTTTTAAATTGATGCTCAAAAGGTTACACCCTGGCCTCACGCCAAATAATGACAGATTGCAAAATTGGTGCGTTTTATTCAACTTCAGATTTTGAGGGAGATCATATAGGCTACGAGTCTAAAGTTTACGATCACGTGAATGCTTTTTACAAGTGAGAATAGTAAAAATCGTTCTAAATATTAAAGAATAGCAGAGTCCGCACCACAACTATAACCATTAACGATATTGTTGGAATATAAAAACGCTGGCTAGAGGCTAATCGTTATGGTTATCATTCTTGATGTGTGATGGCATTTAATAAACAATTAAAACTCTGATGTAATGTGTTGCCTCATCCGCGAGATCATCTGCATCGTTTAGCCTCGCTTAACATTCATTTGTGATCAATAATTTGGAGATCGATACAAATCTATACATAGGCTAAATAAGATAACATTTAAATATTTTTCCAATCTGTTTATATTTTTCTTTTAACCTATTAATACAGGTTTAACAGAGAAAACAAAAATTGATTTATAATAAACGAAATATTTTGACATTTATAATCTGCATATTTCCAATATACAGTAAATGAACACTTATCTTAAATATCTGTATATAATTAGTGCAGTGATACATAAAAGGAAACTCCTGCTGCTTTTTTTAAGGGAGGGAATTGAGATTTAAAAATTGTAGATTTTATTATTATTATTTCTTTAATAACAGCGCCACGTTCAGGACACTAAAGGCATTTCACTCAAGAAACAGCACAGAAGTAAAACGTAAGGTTTATTTGTGCGTTAAAAGACAGTCGAATGGATTTACATGGTTATGTACATATTACACTAATAACACTTCAACAGAAAACAAGTTCAAGTCAATCAATTGCATTTTAAAACTTCTGTAAATGGCATCAGTTCCTGTGCTGCAAATTATGGGCTGAAAGTGAAAAGCTTTATTAATATGAACATCCACCAGGCAGATGAATCTTTTATTATTATGTAGATTGTTACAGATTTGAACTGCTGGTCCACAATCCACAAAACCACCATGAGGAAGCAACTGCAGTGTAGATGTGTTGTAGATGTAGGCCGGAGCTGTGAGGTCATGTGATGACGTTCAGCAGGTTCATCAGGATAAGCCTCAGCACAACACAATAACTGGATTATTAAATATGAACATGTCAGTGCGGCTAAACGGTACACAACTTTCTGAGAAGAAAACAAAGCAATGGAGTGCAGTTTTAACTCTCTGAGCTGCATGACATACAGGCACATGTAAAATAAATATCAAGATGCTCAATACAGCGTGTACAAGCCATAGTGAAATGAGTTAATGATCCTCTAAGTGATTTCTGAAATGTGCAATATATGGGCTTGTGTTGAGGTGAATGTTGGCAGCACAGGAACTGATGGCCAAACAAGCCACTAAGCATCAGTCTCTTTCTCCAGCTCTTTACCCACAAATCTAGGATTGATCGGATGGGATGTCCTGGAAGGGTCAAGGGTCATATGTTGAAGCTTTCTCCACACCCACACGTCCCTTTGATGTTGGGGTTGTTGAATACAAACTCGCTGGAAAGTTTCGTTTCGACGAAATCCATCTCTGTGCCGAGCAGCGTCAGCTGGGCCTTCTTCTCAATTAACACTCTCGCGCCTGGAGAGATACACCACAAATATGATTATTCATAACATACACAACACACTTCTGTGCAAAAGTTCAGGGTCAGTCATTTTTTCTTTTCTTTTTTAAAGAAAGTAATACTTTTATTCAACAAGGATGCAATAAATTGATGAAAAGTTGTTAGAAAAGATTTCGATTACAAATAAATGCTGTTCTTTTGAACTTTCTAATAATAATAAACTGTTTCAGCATTGATAATAATCAGGAATGTCTCTTGAGCAGCAAATCAGCATATGATTATATCTGAAGGATCATGTGACTCTGGAGTAATGATGCTGAAAATTCAGCTTTACATCACAGGAATAAATTACATTTTACAATATATTCACATAGAAAACAGCCGTTTTAAAATTGTAATAATATTTCATATTATTTATAAAAAAATATATATTTTTGATCAAATAAATGCAGCCTTGGTGTGCAGACGCGAAAAACATTTAAAAAGTGTAAATAAAATATAATATTGTAATAATTTGTCAACTCACCATCTTGCAGCACCTCCTCGTCTGATTTGTCTTTCTCTTTAGTGTAGTCAAGAGTGTAAGTGAGGCCATTGCAACCTCTGGTTCGAACACCGACCTTCAGGCCGATCTGTTTGAAGACGGATGAAGAACCCGAAGAATGAGACGGGGGAAATGCATCAAATGCTCGTGACGACTAATAAGAGAACAAATACTCACGTATTCTGGTTTATTCTGTAAGAGCTGTTTGACTTTATTCACAGCTGAAGGCGTCTGGAAATGAAGAAAAGACAGAGACGTCAAATCAACGTCCTTTAGTTAACTATTTGCAAATAAATACACTCTTTTAGTTGCTTTTCCCCTAAAGTTTGCTACAAAGACTATTCAAATTATATTTTTTTTTAACAAAAAAGAATATATATAAACAGAAGAAAGAAAATATAGTTTATCTGACAACTTTCCCATTATCTGTTATTTTCCTTTTCTACTAAAGTTCAAATTTCACCAAAACTTTTCAGTAATTCCACTTCAGTTGCAAACAACTTCTCAAAGAATGTGGAGGTGTTGATGTCTGGTGAATTACAGGAGACTGGACACACACAAGCTAATACATTAAACCATCCAGATTAAAGCACTTTGTGTGACGTCTGGACACTCACATGCGACTCCATGTTCTTGAAGATGCTATCTATCTATATATATATAGCAAACGTAAATACTAGGGTTTGTCAGAGTTTTCATTGACAATGGAAACCCACATGCATGGGAGTCAGTAAATAATAAATAAAACAAAAGAATAGGCTACATAAGTGTCAGCAAAATTTTAAATGACTCAGCTATTTACTACAGAGCAAGTAAAGTACACAAGCCCACTGGAAGTCGTTTTAGATAAAGAGCATATGCTAAATGTCTGGATCCTGATTGCAAACATTGTATCACACATAGTTAAGATTGTTAAAACTGCTTTGACAGCAACTACATATGTAAACAGCGTCAAACAGTGCAATCCGCACATGCGCAGTAACATGTTGATTTAAATCACTGATTGTATAAACATTAAACAACTTTAGCACGTAGGTTACTCAGTAAACATTTGTGTTACAGCAGTGGAATGCCTAAATTTGTGAGATTATCAACAAACCTAAATCATAAGAGTGTTATCTGATCACAGCAACATGGATAAGATCCTGCTGTCCTGACTTTACCCTGAACAACTGCTCCTATTCACCCGGACAGGACACACAAGTAGTGTGAATGACAACAACTTTAAACAGGCACAAAAGTATATTTAAAGGGCACGACGAGGCACATCTAGAAGGTTCTGTAACGTTAGTAACTTACATAAACATTATTAAGCGCTTGATACGATCTCCAAGCATCTGCTAACGGCTAACCTGCCCAAAACACTGACCTTCACGGCAAATTTAACTGAAACAACTCAACCACATTGCAATAACCTGCTCTTACGTTTGAATATCCATCTGACTGTCTCAGAATGGACGACGTTGTCTATTATTATACTGTTATTGATCAGATATCCGAGCTCTGGCTACGGCTAAACGCATCTGTCATGTAACGTTAACGTTATGCTGTGTCAAGTATTTGAGAACTAACGTTAAATGTTTGTTCGGTCTCGTCATGGTGTTGAAAACGGAGTCAACACTCACCAGGGTTAAAGCGGCTCTTGTTGGCAGTATTTTCCGTCTGCTAACCGCCCTTACAGTCGCCCGTGCTATGGAGGCTGACATGTTGAAGTTACTTAAGCACTTCGTGTTTGGATGTAAACACCAGAGGTAATGCAAGGAACGCCCTCCCCACAAAACGCACAGGATTGGTTGGTTATTTGATTGACATCTTATACAGCCTATGAGTAACCGTTATTCAAGACTTTAAAACCGCCATGAGACTGATGAAATTACGCAACTAATTTTTACGCAAAGATAAAGAGGACGTACTGATTATGTCCTCCTGGGACCCAGGAATAGACTTTTGTCCACTGTAGACATTATATCTTAGTGAATTTCTCTGACACCATACTGTCACATGTCACATGTAAAGAGCACATTCAGGACAGGGCTTTTCAGAGATACCAAATGTTTGGAGGTTTCACCATGAAAACAACTTATCATTTGGTGTTTAAAAATGACTTGACATTAATTTAGTGATCAAATGTAGCACTCTTATGGAAATAGGATAATATATTGCAATTATAATTTAAATCGGACTACTTTTCAAATCGTATTTCATAAACCAACATCTCAGGATAACGTTATGGGGTTTCAAATAAAAAACTTGTGACTTTCTGTTCCAGAACAGGGCATTGATTTCATACATGTCCACTGTAGAGGACATCAGGACGTCATGTTTATCAGGCATTTTGGGAGACACAAGAAGTGAATATGGAAATAAATTATACACCAATATTCCTATGAAATATTAGATTTTATTATTAAAATGTTGCTAATTATTACTCCAATTATTACACTTCTTTTTTCATTAAATGTTGCTCAGAGAACACATTAATGTGCAAATTAGATACAGTGTGTAGATACATTGCATTGCATGGGATTATTAATTTATGGCCATTTTACTCACATATTGAAATGGTGTATCAATTCATTCCGTTATATCTTTCATAACATAGTTGAGAATCATCTTTATACAAATTCTGGTTAAAAAAATCCTGAAACCCTCAAATTTATTGGGGATAAAAAAAAAAAAAAAAAAATCCTATTGTTTTTTGCCAACATAAAATTTCATGTCATTTTATTTTTTAAACAACTGAGTCCTGGTGTCCACTACAAAGGATATAGCATAACATATGAATAAAATATCATTTTTCAAAAAAGAATGTAAACAATAAAACAATGTGATGACTTGGGGAAAAAAACTAAATTCAAAAAACGTTTTTTTCAGGTCTCAGGAGGATATGATTATAAAGTGCTGAATGGTTATAGAAAATTATTATTTAAAAGTTGCGTAAACGTGAAAAAAATACTTTATTGTAATAGTTGCATTTGATTCTAATAACCAGGGTCATATCGTTAAATGAAACTTAAACCATTTCTGTTGATTGAAATTAGGCCGAAATAAAATCTAAATATTAGTCGAAGAAATTTAACTAAAAGGACTTTAGAAATGTTGCCGTTAGAAATAAGTTGAAGCACTAAAATTATTAAACGGAAATAAGTAACTAAAACTAGCAAAAGTAAATTATGCCTAAATAGCAATATTTAAAAAACATAACATAAAATGACAAAAGCACACAATGAAAATGACTTTAAAAATGAAACCAAAATTGACATGTAAACAATATAACAAAAGGAAATTCACAATATTAATAAAACTGCTAATAAACATAGACATTCTCAATGTGTTTATACAGTATATCTATACAAACAATTATGTGCCACATGGACTCAGAAAGGCCAGTTAAATATCCACTAAAATAATCGTTTAAATCGATAAATTCTTAGAATTGGTACCTGATATAGAAGTGGAAATTCACCCCATCAATCAATATATATATTGATTTTCAAATATCGGTCTTTTAAAGGGTGGTTGTCTTGCACATTTACTTCAACTTGTCTGTAGATCCCTTGATCCCATCTTGTAATATGCTCTTCTTGAGTGGGATTTGGTGGGACGATCCAGCCTGAACAGATTGCCAGTGGGGCGGACTAACTTTTCCACACAAGTGAGCATTTTTGTTGATTTAAGCTGTACAAATCACAATACATCATATATCATAATGCAGGTGATCTGATAACATTGGTCTATTTTCAATACAATACCTGCATGTTGTTCTTAAACACTTTTTATGGGGTGCACTAACTTTTCTCAAGAATGTTTAACAAACATTGCGGCGATACCAAATGCCATTAAAACACACTGCAGAAGTAAAACACACAGGCAAATATGAAAAATGTAAAAGTCATTACAAAAACACAAAGTACAGAGACCTCATTATGACAAAATCCATTTATTGTCAAAAAAAAAAAAAAAAAGCAAAAAGACAAGAGTTGAATTACTATTATGGAGGGAATTCATTTTGTTTATTGACATTGCAGCGAATGCAAGGTAGGCAGTGTAGCCTTCTTCGAGAAACATATGCAATTCAATCAGCAAAAACAAAATACTGCTATAAATTATACAATAAAGCATAACTAAAACCAAGCCCAGTCGAACTGAAAAGCTCAACAATTATCCTGCATTAACATTAGCATGACTGTAAATACACAGACCCCAGCCGACGTTTCTTTATGTACATTTTTATACAAAATAAAATGCTTCTTGGAACACACACACAAGACGCACGATCGTGCAAAGTTTGGTTACTAAAACTATTCAAGCAAATTCAAAAACACACAATGGCGCTACAATCTAAATGACAAAGGTAATCAACTGGACTCTCAATTTAAAAAATAAAATAAAAACAGATAAAATGAGAAACATCAAGTTCATTCCACAATTAGAAGGAACAGAACTAAAAATTAGACACCTGTAAAAGGCACATTGATCAAGGTGTTCTAACTGGGGTTGTTCAGGGTAATACTGGACTCAGGCTGTCGGAGATCAGAAACCGGTGATGGCTCGTTTCACAGCTTTACTTGAAGGGGCTCCACTTCTCCACAGACGCAGTTACAGATGCGTGTCTGTTGGCAAGACTACCTACAGTATGATGGAGAAACACAGCATGGATTATGTGATAACAGGACGTTATCAATTTTACATTCACCGGCCACTTTATTAGGTACACCTGATCAACACAAATATCTAACCAGCAAATCACATGCAGCAACTCGGTGTATTTAGAGATGATCAAGACGATCTGCTGAAGTTCAAACTGAGCATCAGAATGAGGAAGAAAGTGATTTAAGTGACTGAGTGTGACATGGTTGTTGGTGCCAGACGGGCTGGTCTGAGTATTTCATCTGATCTACTGGGATTTTCACACACAACCATCTCTAGGGTTTATAGAGAATGATCCGAACAAGAGAAAATATCCAGTGAGCATCAGTTCTGTGGGAGAAATGCAGTGTTGATGTCAGAGAAGAATGACCAGACTGATTCAGCTGATAGAAAGGCAAGAGTAACTCAAATAAGCACTCGATACAACCGAGATCTGCAGAAGAGCGTCTCTGAACACACACCAATCTCTGAACGCTCAACACATCCAACCTTGAAGCAGAAGAGCGTCTCTGAACACACACCAATCTCTGAACGCTCAACACGTCAAACCTTGAAGCAGAAGAGCGTCTCTGAACACACACCAATCTCTGAACACTCAACACATCCAACCTTGAAGCAGAAGAGCGTCTCTGAACACACACCAATCTCTGAACACTCAACACATCAAACCTTGAAGCAGAAGAGCGTCTCTGAACACACACCAATCTCTGAACACTCAACACGTCAAACCTTGAAGCAGAAGAGCGTCTCTGAACACACACCAATCTCTGAACACTCAACACGTCCAACCTTGAAGCAGAAGAGCGTCTCTGAACACACACCAATCTCTGAACGCTCAACACATCAAACCTTGAAGCAGAAGAGCGTCTCTGAACACACACCAATCTCTGAACGCTCAACACATCAAACCTTGAAGCAGAAGAGCGTCTCTGAACACACACCAATCTCTGAACACTCAACACGTCCAACCTTGAAGCAGAAGAGCGTCTCTGAACACACACCAATCTCTGAACGCTCAACACATCAAACCTTGAAGCAGAAGAGCGTCTCTGAACACACACCAATCTCTGAACGCTCAACACATCAAACCTTGAAGCAGAAGAGCGTCTCTGAACACACACCAATCTCTGAACGCTCAACACGTCAAACCTTGAAGCAGAAGAGCGTCTCTGAACACACACCAATCTCTGAACGCTCAACACGTCAAACCTTGAAGCAGAAGAGCGTCTCTGAACACACACCAATCTCTGAACGCTCAACACGTCAAACCTTGAAGCAGAAGAGCGTCTCTGAACACACACCAATCTCTGAACGCTCAACACATCAAACCTTGAAGCAGAAGAGCGTCTCTGAACACACACCAATCTCTGAACACTCAACACGTCAAACCTTGAAGCAGAAGAGCGTCTCTGAACACACACCAATCTCTGAACGCTCAACACATCAAACCTTGAAGCAGAAGAGCGTCTCTGAACACACACCAATCTCTGAACGCTCAACACGTCAAACCTTGAAGCAGAAGAGCGTCTCTGAACACACACCAATCTCTGAACACTCAACACGTCAAACCTTGAAGCAGAAGAGCATCTGTGAACACACACCAATCTGAACGCTCAACATGTCAAACCTTGAAGCAGAAGAGCGTCTCTGAACACACACCAATCTCTGAACGCTCAACACGTCCAACCTTGAAGCAGAAGAGCGTCTCTGAACACACACCAATCTCTGAACGCTCAACACGTCCAACCTTGAAGCAGAAGAGCGTCTCTGAACACACACCAATCTCTGAACGCTCAACGCGTCAAACCTTGAAGCAGAAGAGCGTCTCTGAACACACACCAATCTCTGAACTCTCAACGCGTCAAACCTTGAAGCAGAAGAGCATCTGTGAACACACACCAATCTCTGAACGCTCAACACGTCCAACCTTGAAGCAGAAGAGCGTCTCTGAACACACACCAATCTCTGAACGCTCAACACGTCCAACCTTGAAGCAGAAGAGCGTCTCTGAACACACACCAATCTCTGAACGCTCAACACGTCCAACCTTGAAGCAGAAGAGCGTCTCTGAACACACACCAATCTCTGAACGCTCAACGCGTCAAACCTTGAAGCAGAAGAGCGTCTCTGAACACACACCAATCTCTGAACGCTCAACACGTCCAACCTTGAAGCAGAAGAGCGTCTCTGAACACACACCAATCTCTGAACGCTCAACGCGTCAAACCTTGAAGCAGAAGAGCGTCTCTGAACACACACCAATCTCTGAACGCTCAACACGTCCAACCTTGAAGCAGAAGAGCGTCTCTGAACACACACCAATCTCTGAACGCTCAACACGTCCAACCTTGAAGCAGAAGAGCGTCTGAACACACACCAATCTCTGAACACTCAACACATCCAACCTTGAAGCAGAAGAGCGTCTGAACACACACCAATCTCTGAAAGCTCAACACGTCCAACCTTGAAGCAGAAGAGCGTCTCTGAACACACACCAATCTCTGAACGCTCAACGCGTCAAACCTTGAAGCAGAAGAGCGTCTCTGAACACACACCAATCTCGGAACGCTCAACACGTCCAACCTTGAAGCAGAAGAGCGTCTGAACACACACCAATCTCTGAAAGCTCAACACGTCCAACCTTGAAGCAGAAGAGCGTCTCTGAACACACACCAATCTCTGAACGCTCAACACGTCAAACCTTGAAGCAGAAGAGCGTCTCTGAACACACACCAATCTCTGAACACTCAACACGTCAAACCTTGAAGCAGAAGAGCATCTGTGAACACACACCAATCTGAACGCTCAACATGTCAAACCTTGAAGCAGAAGAGCGTCTCTGAACACACACCAATCTCTGAACGCTCAACACGTCCAACCTTGAAGCAGAAGAGCGTCTCTGAACACACACCAATCTCTGAACGCTCAACACGTCCAACCTTGAAGCAGAAGAGCGTCTCTGAACACACACCAATCTCTGAAAGCTCAACACGTCCAACCTTGAAGCAGAAGAGCGTCTCTGAACACACACCAATCTCTGAACGCTCAACACGTCCAACCTTGAAGCAGAAGAGCGTCTCTGAACACACACCAATCTCTGAACGCTCAACACGTCCAACCTTGAAGCAGAAGAGCGTCTCTGAACACACACCAATCTCTGAACGCTCAACGCGTCAAACCTTGAAGCAGAAGAGCGTCTCTGAACACACACCAATCTCTGAACGCTCAACACGTCCAACCTTGAAGCAGAAGAGCGTCTCTGAACACACACCAATCTCTGAACGCTCAACGCGTCAAACCTTGAAGCAAAAGAGCGTCTCTGAACACACACCAATCTCTGAACGCTCAACACGTCCAACCTTGAAGCAGAAGAGCGTCTCTGAACACACACCAATCTCTGAACGCTCAACACGTCCAACCTTGAAGCAGAAGAGCGTCTGAACACACACCAATCTCTGAACACTCAACACATCCAACCTTGAAGCAGAAGAGCGTCTGAACACACACCAATCTCTGAAAGCTCAACACGTCCAACCTTGAAGCAGAAGAGCGTCTCTGAACACACACCAATCTCTGAACGCTCAACGCGTCAAACCTTGAAGCAGAAGAGCGTCTCTGAACACACACCAATCTCGGAACGCTCAACACGTCCAACCTTGAAGCAGAAGAGCGTCTGAACACACACCAATCTCTGAAAGCTCAACACGTCCAACCTTGAAGCAGAAGAGCGTCTCTGAACACACACCAATCTCTGAACGCTCAACACATCCAACCTTGAAGCAGAAGAGCATCTCTGAACACACACCAATCTCGGAACGCTCAACACGTCCAACCTTGAAGCAGAAGAGCGTCTCTGAACACACACCAATCTCTGAAAGCTCAACACGTCCAACCTTGAAGCAGAAGAGCGTCTCTGAACACACACCAATCTCTGAAAGCTCAACACGTCCAACCTTGAAGCAGAAGAGCATCTCTGAACACACACCAATCTCTGAACGCTCAACACATCCAACCTTGAAGCAGAAGAGCATCTCTGAACACACACCAATCTCTGAAAGCTCAACACGTCCAACCTTGAAGCAGAAGAGCGTCTCTGAACACACACCAATCTCTGAAAGCTCAACACGTCCAACCTTGAAGCAGAAGAGCGTCTCTGAACACACACCAATCTCTGAAAGCTCAACACGTCCAACCTTGAAGCAGAAGAGCGTCTCTGAACACACACCAATCTCTGAACGCTCAACACGTCAAACCTTGAAGCAGAAGAGCGTCTCTGAACACACACCAATCTCTGAACGCTCAACACGTCAAACCTTGAAGCAGAAGAGCGTCTCTGAACACACACCAATCTCTGAACGCTCAACACATCAAACCTTGAAGCAGAAGAGCGTCTCTGAACACACACCAATCTCGGAACGCTCAACACATCCAACCTTGAAGCAGAAGAGCGTCTGAACACACACCAATCTCTGAAAGCTCAACACGTCCAACCTTGAAGCAGAAGAGCATCTCTGAACACACACCAATCTCTGAACGCTCAACACATCCAACCTTGAAGCAGAAGAGCGTCTCTGAACACACACCAATCTCTGAACGCTCAACACGTCAAACCTTGAAGCAGAAGAGCGTCTCTGAACACACACCAATCTCTGAACGCTCAACACGTCCAACCTTGAAGCAGAAGAGCGTCTCTGAACACACACCAATCTCTGAACACTCAACACGTCCAACCTTGAAGCAGAAGAGCATCTCTGAACACACACCAATCTCTGAACGCTCAACACGTCAAACCTTGAAGCAGAAGAGCGTCTCTGAACACACACCAATCTCTGAACGCTCAACGCGTCAAACCTTGAAGCAGAAGAGCGTCTCTGAACACACACCAATCTCTGAACGCTCAACGCGTCAAACCTTGAAGCAGAAGAGCGTCTCTGAACACACACCAATCTCTGAACGCTCAACGCGTCAAACCTTGAAGCAGAAGAGCGTCTCTCAACACACACCAATCTCTGAACGCTCAACACGTCCAACCTTGAAGCAGAAGAGCATCTCTGAACACACACCAATCTCTGAACGCTCAACACGTCAAACCTTGAAGCAGAAGAGCGTCTCTGAACACACACCAATCTCGGAACGCTCAACACATCCAACCTTGAAGCAGAAGAGCGTCTCTGAACACACACCAATCTCTGAACGCTCAACACGTCAAACCTTGAAGCAGAAGAGCATCTCTGAACACACACCAATCTCTGAACGCTCAACACGTCAAACCTTGAAGCAGAAGAGCGTCTCTGAACACACACCAATCTCTGAACGCTCAACGCGTCAAACCTTGAAGCAGAAGAGCGTCTCTGAACACACACCAATCTCTGAACGCTCAACGCGTCAAACCTTGAAGCAGAAGAGCGTCTCTCAACACACACCAATCTCTGAACGCTCAACACGTCCAACCTTGAAGCAGAAGAGCATCTCTGAACACACACCAATCTCTGAACGCTCAACACGTCAAACCTTGAAGCAGAAGAGCGTCTCTGAACACACACCAATCTCTGAACGCTCAACGCGTCAAACCTTGAAGCAGAAGAGCGTCTCTCAACACACACCAATCTCTGAACGCTCAACACGTCCAACCTTGAAGCAGAAGAGCTCCAGCAGCAGAAGACACACACCGGTGTCGCTCCTGTCAGACGAGAACACAAACTGAAGCTACAACACGGACTCACCAAAACTGGACACCAGAAGACTGGAGGAACATCGACTGCTCTGAGTCTGGATTTCTGCAGTGACGTTCAGATGGTCGGGTCAGGGTTCGGTGTAAACAACATGAAAGCGTGGATCATCCTGCGTTGTATCAGCGGTTCAGGCTGCTGGTGTGTAACAGTGTGTTATAGTGTTGTCAAAAGACCCGGTACTTCGGTACCAAGTCGGTACTCAGAAAATGTAAACGTCACGGTACCAAGTTTTCTTAAGTACCGGTGGTACCGAGGACCCGTTCAAACCCGGTTCCTTGATGCATGCGCGTATGCATGCACTGAGCGCGTGCAGTTGCGCGTCCTCTTTATTAAAGCGCTGAGACATGGCGACAGATGTTGTGCCGATAAGAAAGGAGGAAAGAGACACATATGGAAATATTTTGGATTAGGCTAATGTCACGTTGCCATAAGTGGCCGTTCACATAGCGCGTTTTTTGCGCGTGCAGATTCGTATTCCAAAATGTAGGCGCGCGGCAAGCGCGCTCATAATAGAAGCAACGCGGCGCGCTCGTTTTTCCAGGCGCGCCTATGTTCATGGTTGCATAGCAAAGACAGACGCCACGGGAAGCGCTTGTGGAAAGGAGAAACTTGTCGATCTCCGAATGCAACGTTACATGAGGAGAGTAAAGATGGAAAGCTTTTAAAGATTATTTCCATATAAATTCACGGATAATTTGTTGTTTTGTCATTAGTGAAAATCAATATTGACCTTGTATTTGAAAAAGGATCCTCATATAAAAACAATACTAAAATTCAGAGTAAGTTCATTCGCATTCGGAGATCGACTATTTTTGAAACGGTGCGAACTGCGCTCTCCATGATGACGAGGAAGTATCAGCAAAGAATTTATTGATTTCTACCCCTTTGGTACCGAAATTGGTACCGAGAACCGTGGATTTTCACTGGTATTGGTACCGAATACTGAAAATTTGGTACCGTGACAACACTAGTGTGTTATATATTTTCTTGACACACTTTGGGTCTCTCAGTTCCACCTGAGCCTTAAACACCACAGCCGACCTGAAGTGTGTTACTGACCATGTCCAGTCCTTTATGACTATCTTCTGATGGACACTTCCGGCAGGATAACGCACTTCACAAATCATCTCAAACTGGTTTCTTGAACATGACAGTGAGTTCACTAAACTCAAACGGCCTCCAGTCACCAGATCTCAATCCAGTAGAGCAGTTTTGGGATGTGGAGGAATGAGAGATTCACATCATGTCTGAAAATCTGCAGCAAATGTGTGATTCTATCGTCAATATGGAGCAAAATCTCAGAGGAATGTTTCCAGAGCCTTGTTGAATCTCTGCCATGAAGAAATAAGGCAGTTCTGAAGGCAAAAGAGGGTCAAACTCAGTACTAGCAAGGTGTACCTAATAAAGTGGCCAGTGAGTGTACATTAAACAATGACCGGAGCAGCTTCATGTCTGATGTGTCAGAAAAACAGCTATGGAGTCACCAATGCTCTGGATTGTGTATCAGCAGTGGCTTCGAAAAAGGGACCAAAAGCTTGTATTTCATTGTTTGGTCAGTTTTCTTTATGGAAAACAAACAACAACAAAATCCCTTAAAAATGTGTCTGTCTTTAGACGAATGCAGTGTCATTTTATTATCATTAATAAACAGACGACAACATTGTCAAACGATCTCAATTCACATGGATCTGCGAAAAAGGTTAAAAACACTGTATTCTGCAGCCAGGCCAGTAGATGGCGATGTCACTTTGTAAAGAAACACTACGCGTCTATGGGCTGAACGCGTAATACACATTCACATGAGGTCAACGTTTTCACAGATTCACTGTTTTTTTTTATTAAAACCCTGGATGGATGTTCATGTCTGGTGTGAATAGATCCATAGGAATCAACTGTTTGCAAAGTTTCTGCACTGCATAGATCCCCATGCACTCATGTAGTGTACTCACCTGTTTCAGGACCCAAAATCATCCTCTTTGCTTTGCGCTTCTTTCTCCTGTCCTGTTGAGGACTGTCCTGCAGACACAACAAGAGACCCAATGAGTTCTTTGTTTAATTCCTAGGCAAAACTACAGTGTTCGTGCATAATGATGACTGTGATTAACTGACATACTTTGTCCCTGTCTGATGCAGGACTTCTTTGGTATGTGGTTGGGGAAGATTCTGCAAAGAGAAATACATGAATGACTGCGTGATTCTTGACCAAATCGCATCACTTGGTTAATCCCAGCAGAACTAAATACACTTTAAACAATGCAATGAGCGCAGCTACCTAAAGACTTGGACAGCAGGCAGTCCTTCTTGATGTGAGCGTTGGAGCCGCACAGATAACAGCATTTCTCCTCCCTCTGCCGCCACCGTCCATCCCTGTAAGGGCTGTCGTCCATCATGCCTTTGGTGGCTCTGTTTGCATCACGTCCACTGAAGAATCCATCAGCATTGTCACGTCTTTGTCTTAGTATACCATTGAAACAAAAAAATAATTAATAAACAAATGAACCAAATCAAACTAAAAGCATCAAATGTCTGATTTAAAGGTGCAGTAAGTGATTTCTGATAAACGCTGTTGAAAGTGGATCGGACCGAGCAGCACAACACACTTGTAGCCAATCAGCAGTAGTGGCCGTGTCAACTCATGATTGGGGAGGAGAGAGAGTGAGCAATCAGCAGTAGTGGGCGTGTCCACTCATGATGGGGAGGAGAGAGAGTGAGCCGATCAGCAGTAGGGGGCGTGTCAACTCATGATGGGGGAGAAGAGAGAGTGAGCCAATCAGCAGTAGTGGGCGTGTCCACTCATGATGGGGAGGAGAGAGAGTGAGCCGATCAGCAGTAGGGGGCGTGTCAACTCATGATGGGGGAGAAGAGAGAGTGAGCCGATCAGCAGTAGGGGGCGTGTCAACTCATGATGGGGGAGAAGAGAGAGTGAGCCAATCAGCAGTAGTGGGCGTGTCCACTCATGATGGGGAGGAGAGAGAGTGAGCCGATCAGCAGTAGGGGGCGTGTCAACTCATGATGGGGGAGAAGAGAGAGTGAGCCGATCAGCAGTAGGGGGCGTGTCAACTCATGATGGGGGAGAAGAGAGAGTGAGCCAATCAGCAATAGGGGGCGTGTCAACTCATGATGGGGGAGGAGAGAGAGTGAGCCAATCAGCAATAGGGGGCGTGTCAACTCATGATGGGGGAGAAGAGAGAGTGAGCCGATCAGCAGTAGGGGGCGTGTCAACTCATGATGGGGGAGAAGAGAGAGTGAGCCGATCAGCAGTAGGGGGCGTGTCAACTCATGATGGGGGAGAAGAGAGAGTGAGCCAATCAGCAATAGGGGGCGTGTCCACTCATGATGGGGGAGGAGAGAGAGTGAGCCGATCAGCAGTAGGGGGCGTGTCAACTCATGATGGGGGAGAAGAGAGAGTGAGCCAATCAGCAATAGGGGGCGTGTCAACTCATGATGGGGGAGAAGAGAGAATGAGCCGATCAGCAGTAGGGGGCGTGTCCACTCATGATGGGGGAGGAGAGACAGAGTGAGCCAATCAGCAGTAGGGGGCGTGTCCACTCATGATTGGAGAGGAGAGAGAGTGAGCCAATCAGCAATAGGGGGCGTGTCCACTCATGATGGGGGAGAAGAGAGAGTGAGCCGATCAGCAGTAGGGGGCGTGTCAACTCATGATTGGAGAGGAGAGAGAGTGAGCCAATCAGCAATAGGGGGCGTGTCCACTCATGATGGGGGAGGGGAGAGAGTGAGCCGATCAGCAGTAGGGGGCGTGTCCACTCATGATTGGGGAGGAGAGAGCCAATTAGCAGTAGGGGGCGTGTCCACTCATGATGGGGGAGGGGAGAGAGTGAGCCGATCAGCAGTAGGGGGCGTGTCCACTCATGATTGGGGAGGAGAGAGCCAATTAGCAGTAGGGGGTGTGTCCACTCATGATTGGGGAGGAGAGAGAGTGAGCCGATCAGCAGTAGGGGGCGTGTCCACTCATGATTGGGGAGGAGAGAGCCAATTAGCAGTAGGGGGCGTGTCCACTCATGATTGGGGAGGAGAGAGAGTGAGCCGATCAGCAGTAGGGGGCGTGTCAACTCATGATGGGGGAGAAGAGAGAGTGAGCCAATCAGCAGTAGTGGGCGTGTCCACTCATGATGGGGAGGAGAGAGAGTGAGCCGATCAGCAGTAGGGGGCGTGTCAACTCATGATGGGGGAGAAGAGAGAGTGAGCCGATCAGCAGTAGGGGGCGTGTCCACTCATGATTGGAGAGGAGAGAGAGTGAGCCAATCAGCAATAGGGGGCGTGTCCACTCATGATGGGGGAGAAGAGAGAGTGAGCCGATCAGCAGTAGGGGGCGTGTCAACTCATGATTGGAGAGGAGAGAGAGTGGGCCAATCAGCAACAGGGGGCGTGTCCACTCATGATGGGGGAGGGGAGAGAGTGAGCCGATCAGCAGTAGGGGGCGTGTCCACTCATGATTGGGGAGGAGAGAGCCAATTAGCAGTAGGGGGCGTGTCCACTCATGATTGGGGAGGAGAGAGAGTGAGCCAATCAGCAGTAGGGGGCGGGTCCACTTGCTGTTTCCCAGAACCAAGATATGCTGCTGTTGTAATGTTAGCTCTAGTAAGACTAGTTTTGAGAGTCATTGTTTGTCTGCTGTTGGCGACTAACAACCAACTCTTGCTTGGATATACACTTGTATACTTTGTTCATTTCTTGTTCTTCACTGTCATTTGTCATCTTCACTTTATTTTATGTGAAGCATTATTTTGCTTCCCTTCTGCTATGATAAAAAAAGACATCCACTCTTGAATTGAGTGTTCAAGCATTTTGGGGGCGGAGTTTTTCTCAGAAACCGCTTAGTGCACCTTTAAAAAGAATTTTATTCTGTTCTAATGTCCAAAGGCACACTACTGTTCAAAAGTTTGGGGTTAGTAAGATTTTTGTAATGTTTCTGAAAGAAGTCTCTTCTGCTTACCAAGGCTGCATTTGTTTGATTAAAAATACAGTGAAAACAGTGTGAAATATTAAGTTTTGGAAACGCCATACTTTTTTCCCAAGATTCTTTGATGAATAGAAAGTTCAAAAGAACAGCATTTATTTGAAATAGAAATTATTTGTAACATTCTTTACTGTCACTTTTCATCAATTTAATACATCCTTGCAGAACAAAATTATTAAAATTCTTAATTTTATTATTATTTTTTTTTACAGGCCCCAAACTTCTAAACCAGGGTTCACCAATCTCGGTCCTGGAGGGCCGCTGTCCTGCAGAGTTTAGCTCCAACCCCAATTAAACACACCTGAACCAGCTAATCAAGGTCTCACTAGGCATACTAGAAACTTTCAAACAGGTGTGTTGGAGCTGGTTGGAGCTAAACTCTGCAGGACAGCGGCCCTCCAGGACCGAGATTGGTGAACCCTGTTCTAAACAGTAGTTAAGATTCTCTATGGATCATTGTAGCATGAAATACAGAAAATAATGTTTCAAATTAAGTAGTGTTCAGTATGAACAATAATTGAAGTTAAAGTTATTCTACAATAGTTCTTGTGCTGAATTACCTCTTTCGCATCGGACAGTCTTTCATAAAATGTCCAATCTTCCCACAAATGCGGCAGCAGCGGTCATTGGGTGCGAGCTTGCCCTCGGTCAGCACCTCTGGGTCGAAAAAGTACTCCTGCAAACAGTGAATTTGAGCACAATAACTTCGACTTGTGGGGCGTCTTACAGAATTGACATGCTCAAGGTAAAGGACACAAACCATTTTATTTGAATACTCTGGTGGAAAGACTCGGACAGGGGTGCCGAAAACTCTGCGGGCGTTGATGAAGGCCTTCATGATGAAGCTTGCCACTGTAAACATAAAACACAACCAGACACAGGGAAAAAACACATTCATTGCATTAGATGGCAAGAGCAAATGTCATTTAAATTTTATATTTAACTTTAAAAATGTAGGAAGTTAAGGCCCGTTCACACCAAGGACAATAACATCTAAAAATCTTTCAAAGTGGCAGAGTCCACATCACAACTACAACGGCACAGAGAAATGATATCGTTGGAATCACTTTTAGAACGATTTCTTTTTCCAGCTGATGAACGATAAAAACATTGAGAGAGCCAATCAGAATCCATCCTGCTTTAAAAAATTTGAGCATTTTAAGCGGCAGACCACAAAACTGTAGCGTGCGCCTATAATAAACAGAACGATATTGTGCGTTGTGTGGACACTGTTATAGTTATCTTTATAGTTCATTCTTGCTGTGAATGGTTGACTACTATAAACTTAGAAATATTATCCATTTACTATATTTATATAAGGCGGTTGGAACACCACAAATTGCTGATGGAGATATAAATCTGAAATAGTTTAAACAATCAAACAAAAGAAGCTAACTGCAGGTGTTTAAGTACAGGGTTTATACATTTAAAACTGAACTTCAATAAAGCTAGGTCATGTAATACAACAATGAAACATTGACATGCACCCTCATAATATGATTATAACGAGATTTAGGCAATATCGCGATTAAACTTCACCTCATGTAAACTCAATACTTAAATTAAATTTATGCAATTAAGCTCATAATCATAGAAACCATAATCATAGTAAAATGTGACGTATGCCGATTTTAATAGCAGTAAACGGGCATGTAAATCGCATCTATTCCACGCTGACCAAAGTGTGCATGAACATGAGCGGTGCTGAAGTTTAAATTCATAAAGTTGCGTGACATGAGTACAATAAAGTATATTGATGGTCAAAAACATTGAACTGGAGACATTTTTTAGGCTGGAAACCAAAGAACTGACAAATAAATCCATACAAGTTAGAAAAGCTTGACCAGTAACACACCGACTCCATGTGAGTTCATCATCTGTGCTGGGCACAATTCTTAGCGAATAACCAGAATGATGAAAACTGTGTGTAAACAGGAGTGGAGAGGTTTGCTACTCGTATCATGTAAACTTCTTGCCATGATTAAGTCCTTACTCTGTTTACAATTGCACCAAATAATGTGATATTTCCATTTATCAGAGTCAATGAAAGGTCGGGTTTGTATGAAGGATAATACATGCAACAGTAAAAGAGTAAAAGAGAAAAACATGACATACTTCTCCGTGAGAGACCAGCTCCAAGATTATGACTCAAATCAAAGGGATCTAAAAGAGGAAAGAGAAAGAAAAATGATCAGCTACAATCTTGCAGCGTTGAGGAATGTCAAAGTAAAAAATCATCAGTTTCAAAATGTAAATTACGCTACTTGCAACGTTACCGCTAGGGTTGGGAATCGAAAATGTATTCAAATGATACATGTTGTTAAATTAGAATTTCGGTTCCTCTTATTGATTTCCTTGGGTGCATTTTAATATGACTTTAAACCATTCAAGCGCAAGAAGACTTGAGCACGGTTTTCTGAGCTGCACACACATGCGAAACGAGCGCACAGAAAGCCGCCTCTCATACCGTATACTGCGCAATACTGAACCGAGTTCTCTTCCGCGTCATTTTGCACTTGAACGGACAAATACAAACAAAAATGTCAAAATATCCTCATAAACAGTCGGTTTTCTTAAGTGAACGTAAACAGTTGACAAAGAAAACGCATGTGTATCAGTATACTGGATCCGTGCAGCTCTTAAAGTGACAGCAGCCTAATATTCCTGCGGCCGTCTCTATAATAATGTTAATCAAACAGCAAAAGACAACGAGAAAATTGTCACAATAACTTTTGTAACTATATTCGTGTATATTTTATTTATAAAGTGCAGTGTTATTTTAAAGGTTAAAGGTTAATTTTAAACTTTTTTTACCTTAACCGAGCAGCTTTGGAGTCATTGGAATAGTTATATGACATTTTTCGGGTTGAATGGTGGTCGTCTCGCACCCCCCCGAGCGCCTGTGAGCGGAAAAACCACACTTGCAAATTTGTGCCGGTGGGCCGCCGGCCTCAGCGTCAGGAAGTATCGCGTGATATCAGGTCTCGCGATGTAACGAATTGCTTTACGGCACTGCACACATACACTATCTAAACATTTATAGCCTTCTGTGTATCATATACATCTCAGTGGACATGGCTCCGTGCGTTCACCGGCTTCTTTGAAAACAAATGCACATGAGGAGCGGGAGAAGATGGGAGGGGGAGAGTCGCCAACGAGGTTTTTGACAGTGTTGTCAAATATCTATTCCGAAGCTGTAGGGGGAGCTCTATAGTAGGGATGGCGAAAACTAAAAATTTTATTGACCGACCACCGAGCCTCATTAGCCGTTTGAAACCGGTTAACCGATTAGTTTAAAATATGCTACGCTATTTGAAATAACAGCCATTTCGAGTCGCGTCTGCAATTTCGCAACACTGTCGCATCTCTCTGCCGCTCTGCCTCCCGCTCACGTCACTTTTTTTAAATCCCCTACAGCGCGAAACATGAGTCCCGCAAACGCAGCGCCGAGGAGCTTGTGTGTAATCGGAGGACAAATGGCTCCTTAGTTTCGATATGGTTTGGGTAAAGGGTGATCGCGTTGAAAATAAAGGCGTTTGTCTAGCGTTAGAAGCTCATTTGAAACATTGCCGCGGCTCATTTAAGAAAATGACAGCTCCGAAGAGACGCCGCTTTAGTTTGAGGTAGTGCTAACAATAATAAAGAAAGATGATGATTCCTGTCGTCTGCCCTGGCTCTAACCTCGAGTGTTTTAGCCTGTAGCCTTTACTTTTCGTAAATCTTGTGAGCGCACGAACCCAAACGCTGTGACCTCGCGCCAAATGTTTTTATTGGTTTATTAAGTACAAACAGGCGAGTTATGAAAAATTGAGTGTGAGGGATTTGTTCACTTCACACAAAAAGATCTTGGAATGAGATGGCTAACTGTAGTAGCGTTTAGTCCACTGTCTATAATAGCCTAATTTAGAGATCACTTTTTTTTTTTTTAACCGACTACCGACAACTTTGATCGGGTAACGTTGATACGATCAACCATCGGTCAAACGGTCATCGGTTAACATCCCTACTCTATAGAGAAACCCGCGAGCAAAAAGCGAGAAAACAGCGAAGAAATCGGCAAAGCTGCATAGCGCTGCTTTAAATCTGATTAGTTTCTGTACCTGAATACCTTAACACTATTTATTTCAATCGTATCTTTGTTCAGTTGTATTTATTTGTGCGATTGCTAATTTGTTTATTTGTTCTTTTTTTAATTACTGAGTGGTTACTTGTCTTCAATAATGCTTGAAATTTATATTAGTTGTTTTTTCTATGGTATTTTTAAACCACAGGCAAAGGTTCCTCAGTGTTCTTTAGCCTGTTCATTTTTGTTCATGGTATTCAGCTACAATGAAATGTTTTGCAATAAGACTTAGAATAAATATGAATGATTTTTTTTTTAAAACCCGAAATAATCGAAATTAGGAACCGATAATAATTGGAATAGTTAAAAAATTCAAACGATACCCAACACTAGTTACCGCTGCATATTCACAGGTTCTTGGCCTGATTTTTGCCACTCATCAGGAGTTTATTTCTTGGTCTTACCCTCGATGGCCAGATGTTTGGAGGTCCATTGCTTCTTGAAGGTGGTGAGAGGTTCTTTTCTGCGGATGCAGATGACAGACTCCTTGAAGTCAAACGTCTCGGTGTAAAACTGCAGCAGGCCGAGCCACAGCTGCCCGACTGACTCCCTGTTCTTCCTGTACTCCGGCCAGTGTTTGTGCTGAGGAATGAACAACAGGCCCAGGCTTAACAACTACTACAAAATAAGTCTGAGACACGTGTTTTGTGCTACACGTTTCATAGATTTGAAGAGAAAAAAAAAAATCAGATCTAAAAATCAATCTATAACTTTTTACAATTAACGGTGAAATAAAAAAAAATAATACAACTTGCAATGTTTGTTTTTTTTGGACCTCACTCACCAAGTTCTTCAAATCTTTAAAGAAATGTACATCCCAGCCATCGACAAGGACTACTGGCTTCTTCTCGCCTTCATATATCTACAAAAGACAAATGCAAAATTAATTCAGAGTGAATGTATGTTTTACATCAATCTCATCCCATAATACAGTAGATTAGGATGTCCTTAATGATGACTTTTAGCAATATAGAAGAATACACACAAAAAGGGAGAGAAATATGTCCCATTTTAACCTATTCACATTGTTTATGTTGAAATATCAGAATTATAGAAATATATTTATTGGGTTATGCACTAGGGAACACGCACTTCTAAATTACACGAAAGTAGGAATACAATGTTTTTAAGCAATTAAGAATTGGTTTTTGGTGTTTCATTTACACAAAATCATTTATTATAAGTAACTGTCATTGAAAAGGTTATAATTGTCAAGAACGACACCTCTTGGAGAACTGGGATAACAGCCGGGCTTCTTTGTTGAAGGAAGTAAAGGACCATTAGAGTGTAAGCATACGAAGAAAGACTACCACGAGATGCATCGCCAATGTCACACACCTGAAAAGACAAACATTATCAAGATCATAAATATGTTAAAGTGCCCCTATTATGCTCTTTCATGTTTCGCCCTTCATCTTTTCACCAAAAGCAACTTTCTGGATTCTTTCTCATTCAAGCTTCAGGCTTGACCACTGACTAAGGTCTCTATGACTGAAGCAACAATGACATCCGTTCATGAATGTGTCGAACTTACTTTAGAGAACACTTTCATGACGTAGCAGAGGATCTTCACCCGAGCGTCAATTGCAGCATAAGATGCAAGCAACTGTGTGTTGTGCAAAGCCTGAGGAAACAAGACGGAAAAATCTTGGTTGCACTTTGTTTGTGGACTTGCAGCACTTGAATTTACACGAGAAAGAATTAGGGCATCACTTTATTTTAAGGTGTTCGTGGTACAGTGTAATTTTACATTTAAGTACTGAGTAATAATAATAAACTACATGTACTCACTATAGGGTTAGGGTGTGTTTTAAGGTTAGTTGCATGTAATTATGCACAATATATAGTAACTGTCTTTGTTACATGGTACATGTAATTACTATTATTGTACTGTAAAATAAAGTGTTACTGTACTGAATAATATAAGTGAACTACTTAGACGTAGTATGGGTTTAAAGGTACATTTTATATATATATAAAAATGTATATTTTTTTTATAAAAGATGCATACATTAAGATAGGATTCTTATAGCAAATTGTACACTAAACTTACTAAACTAAAGAATGTGGATTGCAGAACCATGAATTTAATTAGGGACATGAGCTCTTGAAGCTCCGCCCCCTGTGCTGGGAGCAGCAGCTCATTTGCATTTAAAGGAACAGACACAAAACGGTGCGTTTTTGCTCACCCTCAAAAATTGACAATTTTAACATGCTATATAAAAATATCTGTTGGATATTTTGAGCTAAAACTTTACATACACACTCTGGGAACATCAGAGACTTATTTTACATCTTGTGGAAACGGCATTATACCACCCTTTAATAAGCAGGACAATGACATTTGACCTAGTGATGTGTTCACATTAAGTCTGCTATAATTGAATGATCATAAGATGATTGATCTTGATGCTAACAGATTGTATCTGACCACAATTGTGTTTGAATCTGAGTGTTGCCTGTGTATGTGTGCCTGACGAAGATTATTTTTATCAAAACATTGCTGTTATATTTTGCAAATGAAGGGAATAGTTAAACATAGGGCAGATCTTTCATTTTGATCCTTTTGAAGAAAGCCAAACAAGCATAGTACTAGTCTTTTGCCAAAATATTGAAGTTTAAAAATTGGCGATAAGGAACGAGCTACAATCCATAATGCCATAACTTTTGCAAATATGTAAAGAGGGCTTTCTTCTTATAAAATTCTAACGCTATTAACAATTGCAATGGTTTAAACTTCCACTAAAAAACGTTCAAGTTTGGACATGTAAAAATAATGCAACAGAATTATTCTCTCACCAGTGTATTGTACAAGCTTATATCTCCCTCTAGTCCAGTTTTGGCATGGTAAAACTTCACAATTGGGACTTTTGCAGTAGTAATAGGTAGGATGTTTCTCAGGCCTAAAATGAATGGATGGATAAATAGACATGGGTGTAAAACAAAAGCACTGATTTATTTGAAAAACAAGCATTTAAAGTAAACGGAGGTTGCCTGAGGCGTACAGAGAGGCTCTTTGTCATTTAATTTACCAGTCAGAAGATTAGAGCTTCTGACAGAGGACAATGTATAAGACAGTCTTTCCCTTCCTAAAAATGTCAAATCTATTTAATAGTGAACAATATAAACATGATTACTGAATGGAAGGAGTGCCTAGCGCAAACAACGGGCAATTTCACAATCACACCCAAAAAAAAAACCCTTACCATGGTGTTTCCGTAGAGCTTTGGCCAGGCTCTCAATAACAGCCATGTAGTCCAAGCCCTATCAGAGGAACCAGATTAGGAAACTTAATGAACACACAATAAAGGGTATACATAGTTCACAGTGCATAAATAGTTTATGCAGTCCGTTCATCTGGCTCTGGCTTCACGTTTTTCAAAGAAGTCTCTTCTGCTCAACAAGACTGCATTTATTTGATCAAAAATACAGCACAAACAGAAATATTATCACAGTTCAAAACAACTGTTTTCTGTGTGAATGTACTTTAAAATGTAATTTGATCAAAGTTGAATTTTCAGCATCATTACTCCAGTCTTCAGTGTCACATGATCCTTCAGAAATCATGCTAATATGCTGATTTGCTGCTCAAGAAACATTTATGATAATCATCAATGTTGAAAACAAAGTTGTGCTGCTTCATATTTTTGCATTTCTTCAGTATTCAGGATCAGAAAGTTTAAAAGAACAGCATTTTTTTTAAATAGAAATATTATGTAACATTATGAATATCCTTAACATCACTTTTGATCAATTTAATGCATGTTTGCGACCTTGTGTAGAAAGAGTCTTGGGACATTACCGCTGCCGTGTCCTGGCCTTCTAGAGTCATACAGATGTCCAAGTCACTCTGTTTAAAGCCAAACCCATTCTTGGATGAACCAAACAAAGCCAACTTGGCTCCTGATAAATAAATAAAAATACACATCAACAAATAAGTATCTGTATAGTCCTCTCATTAAATACATATAAAACAGTGGGTTACACTTTATTTTAAGGTGTCGTCGTTACAGTGTAATTATACATTTAAGTACTGAGTAATATTAAGCAACTACATGTACTTACTATAGGGTTAGGGTTTGGTTGAGGGTTAGTTGCATGTAATTATGCATATTTTACTGTTATTACTATGGTAAGTGCATGTAACATATGTAACAAGGACACTGTACAATAAAGTGTTACCAAACAGTATTTGACAAAATAGAGTAAAAGGCTGAATTTAGCAAAAAATGAGATATCCAGCTTAAAATCAAGTGGAATCTCACTGCTCTAATGAGGTGTATATTAAGCAAATTGTTCTGATTCGCCATTTTGTTTATTTGTGGACAATGTGTCGTGCAGCAATAAAGAAGAAACCTCTCAGTGCATTTAAATGGAAAAATACCAAACTTTACATACTTCGATTCTAAACAGTTTCACCAAGCGGCATTACCTGGCACTTGATCTCTCAGGTAAGTCTCAAAGTCTTGTAAAATGTGTTCTCTGACTTTCACCTCCACATCATCTGGTGCAAAGTCACCTAAATAAATGCAATCATTTTTACTGAGTCAGTGAAACTACATGCAAAAATGTAAGCAAAAGTTAGATTTTAACATTTAATAAAAACAAAGAAAGATGTATGTAAATACAAAAAAGATGCATGCAACAATGTGCACATGTAAAAACCCATAGATAACCGTAAAAGGAGTAGGAAAGGCAAAGACTTGAACTATTTGTCTATTTTGTCAGTTTACATTTGAAGAGTTCAGATGCAAAAGCCTCTAAGTGCCATCTGAATGAAAATTACCATTTAAGTGAAATTACTGAACTTAAATATACGAGCTTGATAAAAATTATCATTCAAGAAGAAAATTTCAGATGGCACTTAGAGGCTTTTGCATCTGAACTCTTCATTTCATCCTCAGGTTGAGTTCACTACAATAAAGGAAAAAATGAAAGAATGTCTTCATGTCAACATATATCCACCGCGTACTTACGGTAGCATTGCTCACAGACTTCATTGAGGATCTTCAGGAAGTCTAGAGTCATGGGTGGAAGGCGCTTTAACTCCACTCGCTTGAAGTCCTCGGGACAGTCCTGTTTTGAATGTCCGTCACTCTTGCAAAGGCCGCATATCACAATGGGGGACTAACAGAAAAAAAAAACGGATAATTTGTCACCATGAACAACATTCAATGGTGAATAAAGACTGATGCTGGAATTGCAGACGCATGAATTTGCATTGAAGTTAAAAGACATCATTACAATGTCAAAAGAAACATTTAAAGTGCCCCTATTATACTTTTTCGGATATTATCTTTCATGCCGTGTGTAATATAGTTTGTTTGTGAGAGTAAAAAATGTCTACAAAGTTTCAAAGATCAAAGTGCAGATAAATGGAGTTATAGTCTCCAATCACAACAGACTGGGCCGTCTGACCAATCAGATCATATACATCGAGCTGACGCTGTAATGTATATTATGAGAAAATTAAAGTGTTTTTTGACCCTGGATGAATGTAAACCTATTGTAGGAGCCTTTAAAATAGCATAATAGAGGCACTTTAATATTGCATTCTCAACAGTTGCTTGACAAGAGCAGCTGCATATCTGGCAACAATAACAAACATTAGTACATTTTACATTTAATACGTTTGGATGGTCTCACATAGACATGCAAACCATGAACATGAGAATGCATATTTACCTTGCCATCGCTGAAAACCCTCTTGGTGAAGACATAATGAACGCCTTCAAGGTCCGACTGCGTTCCTGCAGGCGATTCGGATTCAGATTTGGCACGCTCTGCTTTTGGCTTGATTTGGACAGATGCTGCTTCCTCGGGATCGCCTACATCGGATCCCACATCGTCACTCGTCTCCCGGTCGAAGGGGAAGATCTCGTCGCCAGAAGGATCACCACCAGATTCATCGAGCTCGATGTCATCGTCTACATCGTCGTCATCTTCCTCATCTTCTTCTTCACCCTACAAATGTGCACACTCAATTTAATTTCCTCAACTCAGAACTAATTCTTCAGTATTTCACATTTAGCTGAAATTATACAGTAAATGTATTAATAATGACCTTTTTCTTATTTTAACTGATTTCCTTGACCCACTGGCATTCTTCTGTCATTTTTGACCGAAAAATTAAGTTAATTTCTTAATTCATTGGAATGGTACGAAACTTGGTAAAGGTTTGATGATGATCAAACATGATTCAGAAAAGGTTAAATGGTCCTGTAAAAAATATTCACTCTTGAGCTCCTTGGAAATTAATGGGAGACGAATTTTATCTTGTGAAAACTTTTGGTACTGCGCCCAAACAAAATCTTACCGAAAGCTCAAAAGATATTAAGCTCAAAATTGGAACACAACTTGTTTAGAATTATGGCTTATATTTTATTGCAGTTTTAAGAGTAAAGCGTGATTTTAAAAATATATATTTCATATAAAAATATAAATAATATTTTTGTTAATTTTTCACAATACACATAAAATTCTGTTACTTTTTTAAAGTTCACTAAAAAAAAAAAAAAAAAAATTGCACTTCAACAATAATCTGGCAAGTGTCATCTTTGAAAGATCAAACTTAAGTGCTCTAGTCTAAAGCATTCAAGATTTACGACAGTTTAACTTGGAAATTTAATTTTCAGGTCTATGCTCAAAAAGTCAATAAATGGATTTTATACAAAAATATAACTTAGTATAAAAAAAAAAAAATCACCTAAAAATACAAAATATTAAATAAAAAACATTATCAACCAAAAATATAGTACATTTTTTTTGACCGACACGCGAAGAGCACTAGAGGGTAAGAAGAAAAATGTACCTGAGAAACTCTAATGCATATAAATTTAATGGGATCATATGAGGATCTAATTTTCCTTGATTTCAGAGCTGTTCCTAAACTCAACTGCATGATGAAAAGAAGATTATTTCTTCTCAAGCAACAGTAGTCAACATTTGAAGTGGATCAAAAAAAATTCATCAAAGTTATACATGAATTTTGAACTGTCTTAGGACAAACGTTGACTACTGTATTTACGCGCTTGCACACCTCAGTCTCGGCGTCAGAGTCGGCCTCTTCCTCATCGTCCTGCTCCAGCTCAATCATATAGTCAGAGTCTTCCAGATCTTCGGTACTGTGAGGACTGGATCTCACACGGGATCTGTTCAAATTCTCAGCTGGAGCTTTCTTGCTTTTCTTCACCGCGTCGACGTGATTCACGGATTTATCAGTTTGACTGTTTGAACGGACTTTCCCAGCTTTGCTTTTTGGAGAAGAAGCAAAGTACTTATAGGTTGTTTTGAGACAATGACACATATAGTCAAACATCATCTGACTACTCAACGTCCGAGCCACGTTCCTCTGGACGGCGAATGGATCTGAGAAAGAAAACAGAGATAAATATTGATATGTCTCATATCTAGGCAGACGTACACTACCAGTCAAAAGTTTTGGATCGGTAAGATGCTTTTAATGGTTTTAAAATAAGTAACTTCTGCTCATCAAGGCTGCATTTATTTGATAAAAAAAAAAATATTGTTAAATATTTAACCATTATGTTTTACATTTTAATATATTTTAAAATGTAATTTATTCCTGTGATCAAAGCTGAATTTTCAGCATCATTACTCCAGTCTGGAGTTATTGAATTAAATTGATCAAAAGTTTTTTCACATTTATAATGTGACAAAAGATTCTATTTCAGATAAATGCTGTTCTTTGTAACTTTCTATTCATCCAAGAATCCTAAAATAAAAATTGTACATAGTTTTCAACATTGATAATAATCATAAATGTTTCTTGATCATCAAATCATCATATTAGACTGATTTCTGAATGATCATGTGACACTGAAGACTGGAGTAATGATGCTGACAATTCAGCTTTGATCACAGGAATAAATTACATTTTACTATATATTCATATTGAAAACATCTGTTTTAAATTGTAATAATATTTCACAATATTACAGTTTTTTTTTTGTATTTTTAATTAAATAATTGCAGCCTTGGTGAACAGAAGAGACTTTTAAAAACATAAAAAATCTTACCGAACCAAAACTGTTGACTGATAGTGTACAGGTGAAACTTGAATATCGTGCAAAAAGTTATAATTTTGATGATTATGGCTTACAGCTTATGAAAACCCCAAATTCAAAATCTCAGAAAATATGAACATTACATGAAATCAGTAAAAAAAATACAAAATACAGAAATGTCAGCCCTCTGAAAAGCATAATCATGCATATGTATATAGTTATATATACTAAATATATTAGTTTCACCTTTTAATTTGAATTACTGAAATACATGAACTTTTGCACGATATTCTAATTTATCGAGTTTCACCTGTATATTAAAAAAAGAACTAGGTCACATGATGGCATGTATACCTTCTATTGCAATCCTCTTTTTGGGCCAGTCTTTCAGATCCCGCCACAAGTCACCGTTTGTGCGCACGCTAATGACTTTCTCGGGTATTTGAAATTCCAGTGAATAATATCGCAGTAACTCGACCCACAGCTTCCCCAGCTGTACAGGAGGACTTCGGTCTTTGAAAACCAGTGGAGACTATTTAGGAAAAAAACAAATCAAAACAATGAACCAATAGGTTAAAAAAATACTATGGAAGCTTGTTTCCGCCAAGGAATACAAAATAAAAGTTAATTGACTTTTTCCATCTCGCAATTCTTTTTTGTCCTTAGAAATGCGAGTTTATACCGCACAATATTTTTTTTTAAATTGCAATATAGTTATAATATATAGATATAAACTTTGTGAGTTATAAAGTCTGAATTGCGAGATAAGCCCTGTGCGGACGAGACTGGTTTTCTAAATGATATTTGAGTCACAATTCTTATCACCTGATGTCTGTGATTTCATGTCCTGATTTGGACGGGACTATGCTAGTGTGTTTATTAGAGGTGGGAGTGTGTGAGTGTGTGTTTTCTAGACGTGGGCGTTACAGAAGGTCATCTGTGGTCTAGTGTTCAACATGTAAGATTGTTTTCGATTTCGCACGGGATTCGATTTCTCAGAGGACCGCTGAATTCGCTGAAAAACTGTGGGCAATTTGCCCTTGAATTTATAAAATCGCAAAGTACACTCGTGAAACAGGAATTTCTCAATGAAAACTAGTCTCATCCGAATAGGGCTATTTAATCATATAAGATATAAGCTTGCAATTCTGATCTATTTTCTCACAATTGCGAGTTTTTAACCTCATAATTCTGACATTATAAATCGCAATTGTGAGAAAAAAGTCAGTTTTTTTTTTTTAAACCTTTTGATGCAGAACACATGAATAACTGGGAACACACTGACCTTCCCCTTCTTGATGAGTTTGTCTTTATCTTGTGAATCGTTTGAGGTTGGATCGTATACCCAAAGCACGTGTCCTTTCTCAACCCCGGTGATGGAGAAACTCTTCAGTTTACTCACATGCAAACCCTAAAACAAGACACAACATCAGTCTCTGCATCGGAAATAAAACAAATTAAACTTCGCAATGAAAATCATTTCTCACAGGAATTTCCAGAACAAACAGGAACAATTTTCTAAATTGTCTAGTTTAAGTTTTGTATTTTATGGGTGGGGTTTCCAGTAGTAATGCCATTCTGTTGTTCATTATAGATGTGTGCGATCTGTATCGTCTATGATAATTTAATGATGTGTGAAGCTGACATTATCAAGTATGTCAAAAACTTTGAAAAATTACATAAAAAACAGGCCTTGAGAGTGATATCACTTTCACTGCATGATGTAGTTTGAGAGTTTGTCTCAAATTTCTATGAAATATTTAAACAATATCACGCCCTTTTGTAAAACTTTTATACATATTTTTGTCAATATCACACATACCTAGTTCATTACAGGGCTTTCTGAAATACTTGATAGTGATTGGTCAGTTGCAGCATTCCCTTGTTTGTATGTTGATCATTAAACTGTAAAACTGGCCATGTCCAATATATTGGTAACACTATTTAAATCCTTCATTTATAATGCATTATAAAAGTATTTTTAATGCATTAATTATGCATGCACCTTATAATGCATTATATGATCTCATGAATAATTGTAACCTCAGTTATGGATTATACATAAATGCTTTAAGAAAAGTGTTATCAAATAATTTCAGGTTGGATTTCAAACTTTAATTTCCCATATTTATTCATGAGATGAGTTTCTGTGTAATAAGCGGGATAATTATAGCATTAGGGTCTGCTTGATTACAGTGTCGGGGTTTAATTTATTTTTGCAATAATGTCCGGCTGACTGCAGATTATCTCAGGTTACCTCTCCAAAAGGATCCAGATGCAATAATCAGGCATTGGTCCTATAAACTTGAATAAATGATGCATTAATGTTGAATCACACACCACGTGTTCGAGGTATGAAGGTAAGACGGGTTCCTTGCGTCGTTGCAAGAAGCTGATGACCATGAGGGTAAAGCAGTAGGATGGAAGTCCACCTTCTTCCATCTGGTCTACACAACAGATCTAATTCACACAAACAAAAAAACATCACATATTATGAGTATATAAATAAGCATGCAGATCTTTACAGTTCTTTATGCTGTTTCACTGTACAGTAAAAATGCTACCTATTAAATCCATGCAATATTATATTTAACTAACATGCCATATGTGACCCTGAACCACAAAACCAGTCTCGAGTCGCACGGGTATATTTGTGGCAATAGCCAACAATACATTGTATGGGTCAAAATTATCGATTTTTCTTTTATACAAAAAATCATTAGGATATTAAGTAAAGATCATGTTCCATGAAGATATTTTTTACACTTCCTACCGTAAATATATAAAACATGTATTTTTGTGAGTGAATGCGGCACAATCGCCAACATAAATGGACAACTTTAAAGGAGATTTTCTCAATGTTTCGATTTTTTTGCACCCAAATATGGTCATATCCTAACAAACCATACATCAATGGAAAGCTTATGTATTCAGCTTTCAGATGATGTATGAATCTCAATTTGAAAAAATTGACCCATGTGACCCATGAGAACCATAGTAAACAAAACATGCAATTTTGCATTTTAAACTTGGCTGTAAAAACCTCCAGACTGTCTATTAGATCAGATAACACTGAGCACGTCAGTCTCACCTTAGCCCAGAATCTGAAGCATATGATCAGCGGAATGAGCTGCGCTTCCAGACTCGCCATCTCGGTCAAATATGCTGTTGTTATGCATGCACTTTCATTGCCAGCACTGACTTTGCAGATCAGACCACTTAAAAACATCAAAAAGAGATTAAAAAAACAAAACATATAACATAAGTTTAAAGCAGTTTTAAAAAAGACAACTATTCCTGTCAATGAATTTAACATGCACTACCATTACAAATGTTTTTGAAAGAACTCACAAAGGCTGAATTTATTTGATAAAAAATACAGTAAAAATAGTGATATATTATTACAATTTAAAAAAAGATGTTTTCTATGTGAATATATTATTCCTGTAATCAAAGCTGAATTTTCTTCAGTGCCACATGATCCTTCAGAAATCATTCTAATATGATGATTTGAGGCTCAAGAAACATTTCTGATTATTATCAATGTTGAAAACATTTGTGCTGCTTCATATTTTTTTAGGATCCTTTGATTAATAGAGTTCAGAATAAACACATTTATTTGAAATAGATTTTTTTGTAACATTGAAGATGCCTTTACTGTCACTTTATCAATTTAATGCATGAACAATGCTGAATAAACGTATTATTATTATTTTTTAATCTTACTGACTCGAAAAACCTTTTGACATTAGTGTACATTTAAAAAAGAAAATACAATAAAACAATATAAAAAACTTCATAAAACTATATATACACATTTAAATGCAGTTAAGGAAACAGACCTTGATTTCTCTCTGCACACGACTACAGGCATCCTCCTATGGAAGTCTCCCTCCACATTGACAAAAAGATCTGCAATTATGAAAATAAAACAGTGAGGAAAATTAAAACATACCATTGTTATTCTATATTGGTGGGTGCTTTTTTGTGAATAAGTTTTTGCATTTATTACGGTTTTTTATTTTATCTATAATGCTTTTATATTTTCAGTCATAACAAAACATAACTATTTTTTGGCCAAAATTTCAGCATCAGTGTATCTCGAAACTCAATATCCTGCTCTGTTTCTTTTCACCATGGCCAAATATAACACACAATTTTTATTTGCTGTCACTGCTTTTCAACTTACCACTTTTAGAGAGATGCTCTTGAGCCACGAGCAGAATATCAGGATGCTGGAACTGATGAGAGATGTATTTTTCTTAATTACAAAACAATTATTGACCACACTTCATCAGCAAAAGTCAAAGATTATTATTGAAAAAATTCATTTTTGTAAAACACGTCACCCAAATCCACGGCTAGCTGTGCATTAAATGATTTGAATGCACTCGGGAAGTTCTTGGCCTCCATGTCATGCATTAAAATCATTTAATGCACAGCTAGCCGAAGAGTTTTTCCCTTAATTAAAGGCTTTTAAACTGCATATGCCATGGTTTATGTGTTAGCTATCATAGTGTACACACACTCACACAGCAAACTTTAACACTGTGTCTAAATGTCAGCGATAATTAGCTTGTATCAGGGGTTTGAGACAATAATAGCTCTAAGTCTGATAAGAGCCTTAATAAATGATATTGCTTTGTGATGCCTGTATTAACAACTGAAGAGAGTAAAGTTCACTTCATGCTAGGTTTAATCAAGATGTTGTGCACAGTCTAGATAGAATTTCTAAATACAGACACAAATGTAACTTCAAAAAAGGACACAAGGATCAAATAAAAAATGACAATAAATATAAAGTGATCAACCTTAGAAGACAAAGCCATCAGATGTAAAAGGTCAACTGTGAGAACATTTCTAATAAGCACTTCATACTCACATGGGATGGAAACTTCACATCAATGTTTACATCAGAATCTTTGAAGCCGAACTTGGTGGAGGAAGATCCATATAACCTGAACTGGCATTCTGAAGGGGAAAAGAGAGCAAAATGCATGGAGGAATTATCAGAGCTGCACAATTAATCGTTAAAAGATCGCAATCTCATTGACAGTGATTCAGCTCTGTCTATTATAGCTTTGACGAGTAAGAACATTCACCCAGAGAGAGCAGTTGTTGTCATGTACAGGTTCTGAAACAGCTTCGCAAACACACAGTTTCATTATTTCTGTCTTACGATACTTCAAATCATTACAGAAGTACTGGGATAAAAGTTTATAGTTCTGATATAAACACTACGAAAAAATTAGAGCAAATCACCTTCTGAAAGTAACTTGACGCTGCAAATAAAGATCGTATTGATTACATCGTTACACCAGTAGGTGGCGACAAGTGACTGTTAAAAAATGCATTTGTCATTGAATCATCAAAAACGCTGATTCATCCAGTAATGACATGTGAAGTCTTAATGAATGTTAATTTCTTTTTAATGATTCAAATTAAATAGACTGCTTCATTTTGTCACAACCTCTAGTAAATTACATTTTATTTTGTTTAATTGTTTATTCAGAATCATGTTCATCGTCTCTATTTTAGACCATAAAATTGTGATTCTCAATTTCTCCAGAATCGTGCAGCTCTAAAAAGCATCAAATGAAGGATTCAATGAGCTTTACACTGTTAAATACCTGGAAGGAAAGGTTGAAGGACTTTCTGAACGAGAGCGAGAATATTTTGGCGTTGTTCTAAATCCTGATCGTTCAATCCGAACTCATTGACCACACTTTCCAGCGCAGAGCTGATCAAATGACACTGGGCTTTTCCAGGAGGCAGGATGTTCAACAGCAGCGCCAGCTTCTGCAGTTCCTGTGGAGAGGAGACACATGTCAGACATGAATGACCAGCACAGCAGTGTGAGCCTGACAGCCTGATCATCATTTTGTAATCTGACTCCTCGCCTTGGCTTTCTTCCTGTGGGATCTTTCTCTGATGTGAGCGAGCGCTGGAGAGACGTCTTCACAGAACACCTTACACTTATCACATCTGAACTTCAGGCTGATGTTTGGCTAAAAAAGAAACAAAATCAGATTACATCGACAAATATGATCAATGCACAAAGTTTGTTTGTTTTGTGGAAGAAATTAATACTTTTATTCATCAAGGACGCATTAAATTGATCAAAAGTGACAGTAAAGAAAGACTGGGCTGTGAAACAATTAATCGCATACATACATACATACACAAATGCACACAGTATATACATGCAAATATTTTTTTAAATATACATGCATGTGTGTGTATTTATACAAAATAGTTATACACAATACATACACATATATATTATGTATACACAAACTTTTATTTTGGATGTGATTACTCGTTTCACAGGACTAATTTCAACTATATCAATTTATATTCATCAAGGAATCCTGAAAAATAAAATGTTTCACAGGTTCCACAAAAATCCGAAGCAGCAAAAACTGTTTTCAACACTGATAATAATAATCAGAAATGTTTCTTGAGCATTAAATCATCATATTAGAATGATTTCTGAAGGATCATGTGACACTGAAGACTGAAATTCAGCTTTACATCACAGGATTAAATGACATTTTACAATATATTCAATAGAATAGAAGTTATTTTAAATTATAAAAATATTTCACAATTTTACTGCGAGTGAATTACAGTAAATGTGATTTTATAAATGGAGCCTGACTATAAACTTTTAAATGGAAGCATATTAAGCCACTGAATTTTGGTTATATATGCTTTAATAGTAAACGCACAGCTCTAATAATTGTAAACATGTAGGATTGCAGTACCAAGATACTCTTTAAAGTACCGTGTAAAGATTATGGTACATAAATACAGTATTCCTGAACCACAGAATAGTTTTTTTTAAAGAATATCTCTTTTCTAAATCATGACATTTTGCCCAGAACACTATTTAAATACTGTCTATAACTTTCCAAACCTCTTTCTGGTCACAATCACTGCCTTCGGCTTCCAGGCACAGCTGTAAGACGTCCCGTCTGGTGAGGCAGCTTTCAATCGACACCATCCTCTTCTGCAGGCTGTCTGATGGACAAACGACAGGTAGACAGATATTAGCTACATTTCAATCTAATTCCATAATTACACGAAAGCTTCTTATTAGGGATGCACGATATGTATCGGCCACCATATCGGTATCAGCCGATACATGTTAACTGAAAACAGAAACAGAAAGCAATGCATAAGGATGTAGAGTAACAACGCCCAGTTCCAGGAATGCACTAATATTTTGTTGGTAGTACCAGTTTATAACAATTATTAGTTAACACTAAGTTGTCAACAATAATAACTCATCGTTACACTACATCCTTATGCATCGCTTTCTGCAGGACTTTTACGGGCTTTTCCCAAACCCCTGAAGTGAAGTCGACGTCCGGGTTAGCGGTAACATGAGCCGTCAGGCAAGTGTTATTTAAATAAACTCCTGATGTACTTACAAACTTTCCAATGCCTCGTTTTATGAGTACAGAACCTATGTGTACTACTGTATACGTTTGGTACCATTCTGGGCATTATTAGTGCGGTAATTTACCAGATACAACCTTGGATCCATTAGCGCCTGCACTAAGCCATCCGGCTGATCTCTCTAAATAAGCTCTAACTTTAATAATGTTCAACCAAGGGGAAAAAGGCTTCTCGGGGGTGTTTGGCTCGAGGTCATGGTGCAAAGGACCCTAGGTTGATTTTACTCCGAACCATCCCTTTAAGTGCAACATGCACAGCACAAGTCTGTCATATCGGCTACATAAAATTATAATGAGAACATTATAATTGTGTGCTTGGGCCATGGCTTTTAATGGTGAGACTTTTTGTAATCAGGCTCTCAAAAATTATATAGAAATTTGTATATCGGTTATCGGCTTTCAAATAAAAAGAATTATCGGTATGGCCAAAATTTTCATATCGGGCATCCCTATTTTTATACATATTTCACCATGTCTGTCTCGTCGCTCTCTCCAGTTCCTCCGCTCCGCAGGAGAACCTCTCTGGACTCGTTCCTGGTGAGAAGGACTCTGTCCAAACACTCTTCCCTCAGGCAGCGAGGCTTTGCCTCTTCTATTCCCGTCACTTTCACCGGCTCGACCGTGACCCCACTTCGCTTTCGGGCTGTAACTGCGTTCATGGCTCACATGATCGCGTCCCAACGGGCTCCTCCAGCTCTCAGCTTCATCGGCTTCCTTCTGCCTCCTGTATCGTGGAGAGAACTTCCGGTTTCCCCTATCAGCCATCGTGGATCTGGATTTATAGGTGGGAAACAAAACAATCTGTTAATTTAATTTCCTATTATCACTGTAAAGCTGCTTTGAAACAGTCTATATTGTTAAAAGAGCTATATAAATGAAGGTGACTTGAAACAAACAAGATTAATATGGAAGGAATAAGAATAAAATCCCAGTGATAAAGTGCCACCTTCACAGCAATTTTGATTATGAGGTTTCATAAAACCCATAAAGTGATGATTAATAATAATCCTTAGTTTTAATTCACAAGTATTTATTAACAATTATTTAATGAATGTTGACGTGGATTCAATGTTTAGTGAGTCTATTGGAATTCAAAAATGATCGATATTTCAATTGGACTCATTTTTGACTGTGACAGTGTGGATTATTTACTTGGATCAAAGATCAGATATCGTAATATTTCTGCGTGTATGGTGTGAAAGTATGAAATGGTGAACTAAAACACACGTAGAGTTCCTGTGTATCGGCAGCTTCTGCTCGAGGACAAAGAGCAGCTCGTGAAAAGCTGCCGTGTCATAACGTTACACGAGTCAAACTGACAGGAAAAACACAACAGCCCGTTTAACGTGATCATGCCAAACTCACCCAATCTAACAACAGTCTTGCTTTATAAACACGAGCGCGACATCTTTGATTCCCGTGAGGTAACTGTAACATGCAGGTGTTTGTCTGACTCTGAACCTATGTCACTTCCGTCCACTTTTCTGTCAAATCATCTGACGTTCAACAGTTAATAAGAGCATGACATTTTGCCATTTAACTCTTAATCAAACGTAAATAAATTCTGATTTTAATAACGTGGTTTTAAGTAACAAACTTGTCTTTTGATATTGGAATTGTTAATTTCCTATACGATGTTTGCACTTTCAACTTCCGGGTTCTATGTGATTCCAAAATAAAAGCTTCTTTTTCAAAATAAAAGCTTTATTCTACTCACTATATTACTGTGCTGTAATGTATATGTCTGATTTATTTATTTAATTAATGTGTTTATTTTAAACAATGTTTTATTTAATCTTATTTATTTATTTTTACACTTTTTACACTCCACGGACCCCCTAGCACTCCTTTGCGGCCCCCCAGTTTGAAAACCTTATTATTGAATCATTTGACCAGATTGCAATTCTCTAAAACATGCAGCAAACCAACAGCATCAAGTCTCCTTTTAACTAATTTGTGTTTTTAGCGGTAGAAGTTGCTAGATCAGTGTATCAGAGCCAATCAAAACCAGCAGAATGACCAATTAAACTAAACTAAAAAACAAAATTCTAATTATGCCACTCCCTTACCTATAATACATATTTTAGTCACTGTTATGCAATCCACAGTTTCATAAATTAGGACCAGTGTCCCTTCCACACAAAAATAGCCTTACGCTTGGGTAGATAATACAAATTCTGTCAAATATAATTTATGCAGTATGTTAAAAAAAAAAAAAACCTGGGGCAACAATTTAAAAGTAGCCCAAATCCACAGGAAAACAGCAGGCTTGGCAATCCAAGTCACAATGGATATTAAAATGGAGGTAAAACTTCAGTTCACTGGCTTTTGTTTGGATTCAACAATCCTTGAACAAACATTCAAGTTGCTACAAGAGAAAATGGTAATACAATACTCCAAAGCTGAATAAACACTCCTCCCACGTACAAATACTTTTATTAATATAGCAAAAGCACAGCACTAATAATTGCAAACATGTTGGATTGTAGTACCAATATACTCTTTAAAGTAGCATGTAAAGTTTATGGTCCATAAATACAGTATTCCTTCAGTACCATAGTACCACCACAGTACTGTTTAAGAATATTTATTTTCTAAATCATACAGTAATATCCATAATGCATGTTAATTTAACTTTAAAATCTCTCCTCGGTAATAAACACTGCAGTGTAGAGCATTTTAGTAGTGTTTTATTTTCTTTTAGCTTGTATCACAGTATTTAGTCACTGATAACATACATTTACATTAGTGAAACATGGAATGTTTTGGAACACAATTCAATTACAATTTTACAAGCATTAAGGCACAGTAGAATTTGAATAAAAGGGTCCGTTAAAAAAAAGAACATTATGCAACAATGACAACAATCTGCTTTTCAAAGAGAATTAGAGTGATTGTTATATTCCATTCATCTGCTACAACTTGTTGCAATAAACCCTGTTAGTGTCACAATCAAGAAACCCTTTTGAATCCAAGTTGTATAAAAAGGCCTTTAAGCTACTGGTGATTCTTAAGGAAGTCTTCCATGTGGGCTGCAAGAGCCTTCACATCTTCAACCGTCACCGCATTGTACAAGGAAGCTCGGATGCCACCAACAGACCTGAGAACAGTGAAAGAGTCGTGAGACACATGAGAGACACACGCTGCCTCCTAATTCGCTTACTTATACTACGCCCTAAAAGTATGTACTGTTTTTGTGAAGAAAAAGTACGTATTTTTGAGTGTGTAACAGAAGAATACGCTGATGTAAACGGATGCCTCATTCAATTTATGACATACTCCCAAGCACTCGTGTTTACTTGTTTACTTCTCATAGGAAGGACAAATGGATTTGCAACGGTTGCTTTGTAGGGGTTGAACAGACTAGTTGACTTTAATGCTCTGCCATGACGCTTTAAAGGCCCACTGAAGAGCCTTGGAACCATAGACAGTAAAAGAAATGGACACAGCGACCCCATTGGATTCAACGGAGACAAAGTGAAGTCAATTAGAAACTCTTACTTCCTGGGGGTCGAGCGCACTGCGCAGACTCAAACTGAGCTTGACGACGTATATGTGACGTGAGCAACCCGTCTGTCTTCTAGTAGCTGTGCCAAGAGAAATCTGAATCATTCCCTTCCGAAACTTGCAGAGACGGAGAGTGTGAGTAGGAGCTGTCCATGAGCTAGCAGCAGGAGAAGCTTTTGCTAAGTATTCTGATTAATTATTTTGTCACTTTGCCTCCACGTCCTCCCGATTGCCCGTGAGCTTCTCCTCCCGTCCATACGGTAATCTCTACTGTGCGACAGAGAGTCGTGTGGTTATGACGCAATCGTTAGCCTAATTTTACAAAAATTGCTTCTACGAGGCCGTAACGTAAGATACAAGGTAATGAAGCCTTTTATACATTTTCGTGTTTCTTTAGAAATAAATAATGGACAAATGGAGTCTTTAAACGCCTCAGATGTGAAGTTATTCGCCGTCAAAGTGACGCCAAAATGAATGGGAGTCAATGGGATGCTTACAGCAGGTGGGGGTCCGCTAGCCAATGGCGGCGCCCGGGGGTACCTTCAAATTAATAGAAAACCCTGCCCCCCTGCTTGGAACGTGCAGCTTTGTATGATGCGGTGACTTCCGACTTTCGTAATTTCCACTGAAACAGAAAAATTTACCAAAAAAAAAAAAAAAAAAAAGGCTCCTCCCCCTTTTCAAATAGCCAATAGTCATACTTGACAGCACCATGTAAGCGAATCCGAGCGCTGATGATACATTGGATTCAATAGTAGAGGTGTGAATAAATTCTAGCCATTTTATTCTTAACCAACGTACAGTTGGAAAACGAAATAAAACTCGAGCGTTTGAGCAACCGAACACACACCTTCAACACATATTGCTCCGTGACGGGTCGCTTTTGCCATGTGGTAATAATAGCATAGGGGGCGGAGCTTTAGATTCTAGAGAGCATTTGATTGGACAGAAGATGTGATGAGAAGTTGAATCTGCGTGATGTCAGTTTTGAATGCTTATCTCTCCTAAATGCCAATTTTGCCATTGTTTTGGAACACACCCGCTTATTCATAACCTTAAGGCTAACATATTCATACTAAAAGCAACAAAAAAAAATTAAATTTTGATTTTAGGGGGCCTTGACGTCAACTAGTTGCTGATCATGGCCTATAGAGGACGCAACAAGATAAGAAATCTTTGAAGTCCACTTTTGCACTCTTTTTCCAACAGTTAAAATGACAAATAAATGCATACTCAGAGAGCGCTCCACTAGATTTTTGATTATACCATTATACCATGAATGCTTAAAATTGTTTGGGTGATTGCACGTTTTAAACAGCTTATTGTACATGTACATGCAAGTTAATTGCCGTTCTAAACTAATGCGCATCCGTGTTGAAACACACACATACAGACAGTTGCTCACACAGTGTAGATCGCGTGCACATGGAAACATTCAGCAGCGCAGGAAAGTATTGTCAACACTGTTCTGTGATGCATCAATAAAATCGCTTAGAAACTGAAAAGTTCTAGCAAATATTTCTTAGTAACTAAAACCCACAGTTTCACTATTAGTACAGAGACGCTGCCAGGTAGAGTTAATTCACACGCAATCGCTCTCTCACTAATGCATTTATATAAATGTAATCTTTACTGTGCTACTATCTACATCTGATTTAGAACGAGCTGAAATCTGAGAGAAATATAACGACCCAAAGACAAAAGAACTGATAAATAAGCGGTTATGTAGCAGCGCTGTGTCATATTGTGCACAAGGCAACCCGCGTTCGAGTCTCAGCTCGAGGTTCAGGCTTATTTCATTAATGACTTCATCAGCGACTAGTCAACTGAAATGTCGACTTAAAAAATCTTAAGTCGTTCAACCCCTATAGCTTTGTCGCAGTGCAAGTTGAAAACTGTCAAATCAATGAACATTCTAACTTTTGAAATTTAAATTTTGAAAATTCCAAATCCTGTTTTGGAATTAAATTTGAAATTGAAACGGCATTCTCTGTGCAGTTCAGTGGCGGTTAACCGTGTGCTGGACAAATCACATTGTGTCATGGGAAAGCCACTGATATTTAGCAATATTTATCATTCTGAACCAAATATTGTGCATAAACAAAACATGTTTTTTTTACTCGCTGCCAAGTGAATTTGTCCATACATTATATATATATATATATATATATATATATATATACAGTGTTGTGTGTAACGCGTTACAAAGTAACGCGTTACAGTAACGTAACTACTTTTTCGGGTAAAAAGTAGTGTAACGCGTTACTACTAAAAATTTGGTAACGAAACGTAGTTCCTTTTTCAATTCGGCGCAACGTTACTTTTCCCATGGATATATTTGACAGCGACACTGCCTCAGCTGCGCGCTTGAGAGAAGAGAACTGTTGAGAACTGAAGAAAGCGATTTAGTTTCATATTTATGTTTAAATAAAATAACAATTTTGTGTGGAGACATGATTTTGACCACTTTATTAAGTTTGTTTTTGTAGAAAACCTGTATTTAAAGTGAATTTCGTTTTGTATTAATTGTATCTTCATTTTAATCAATGTTTTACCAATCAATTGCCTGAATTTAATAAGAAGTAAATTAAAGAAAACTATTTAGTTTCATATTTATGTTTAAATAAAATAAATAAATAAATAATTTAATCTATGTTGATTATATGAAAAGTGAAAAGCATGAGTGAGATCATAATTTTGTGCAATATATCGGGAGATAAATGGAGTGGGCAGACATGATTTAGACCACTTTATTAAGTTTGTTTTTGTAGAAAGACTTTCTTTAAAACGAATTTCGTTGTGTATTAATTGTATCTTAATTTTAATCAATGTTTTACCAACCAATTAATTGCCTGAATTTAATAAATAAGTAAATATGGCATGCAAAATAATCATGACGGCACCAGCGCGTGAACTGGAGCTCGTCTCCATACTGTAAATGAACCGAAACTCAGATAAGCTATACTTGTCTCACAGACCTGAGAAATATATAGAAAGCTTGAATATGTGTACTTTTAAACAAAATATATTTTTTTCTCTCAAAATCTCTTTTTTTTTCTCCTACTCCCTTGATAGAGTGAGTCGTATGTCTGAAAACTAAGCTTATGTCTTCTATATCATTTTGTCCTATGCTATCAAGACGCGATTCGCACCGGTGTTAGAGAGCAGGAGCGCTTTATTGGCTGTTGCCGAAATTTAAAGTTGGATAGGGGGAGCGGAGCGGAGAGAAGTGGTGCGGGCGCGCTGCTCATCGCGGAGTGTCGCACTCTACCCCATGCTGCAGAGCCGGCTGAGAATAAAAGTTGCCGCACACAGCAGCGACAATGAGAAGGACTTTTTTTCTTTCGAAATTGATACTATTTTTTATAATAAAGAGCACAAAATAATTACCTGTTATGTCCTCCATTGTATAACTTTATGTCTACATATTTAGGAACAGATATTGGGTTCTGCCCAAAGTCAAGCAACATAAAAGTAACGTAATAGTAACGAGTAACGTAAAAAGTTACTTTCCAAATGGGGTAACTAAGTAAAGTAACGGATTACTTTTTTAAAAAGTAACGAGTAACGAGCAAACACTACTTTTTAAAAGTAACTTCCCCAACACTGTATATATATATATATATATATATATATAGATAGATAGATAGATAGATAGATAGATAGATAAATTATGCATAAAACAGGAGTTATTCAAATGTAGTTTCTGCAACATTAAACAAACGATGTACTAAAAATGGAGAAGTTTTTCCTTTGCATTTTTCACATACTGGTGACAATGTTGTCAAAACTATCCCTGTTCACACGGATCCACGAAAACGACTAAAATCCGGCCAGTAGATGGCGATGTCACTTTTTCGTAAAGAAACACTACACGCCTATAGACTAAACATGTAACACGCATGTGCATGACGTCACCGCTTTCACTAATTCACGTTTTGTAGTTTACATGGAGACGGTAACGTTATCATTTTCAAAAACTTGCACTTTGAAACCCGTTTTCAAAAGTGTGCGTTTTCAGGCCCCCAAAACACCACTGTCGTTTAAATGAACGGCCAAAACGCATAAAAAGTTTTTAGTTTTTAGTTCAAAACGGTGTTGTGTAAACGGCCCCTAAAGCACATATAAAGTACTGTAGGGTGTTATTCAATATTAATTTTAAAGTCAATATATTTTTCATTAGATTTGTAATGATGAGCAATTTAATAATTAAATTCATGGCATAGAAGTTTCAATAAAAAACAACATATTGTTAACGCTCGTCAGTACATTTGACAGATACACCAGGAGTGTTTGTGCAGCATTACTCCTCCATAAAACAAAAGAAAATGTGTGTCGATAAACTAGTGTGCAATTACTATAAGACTGCATGAATTAGAAAAACAAAACGTTACATTTTCCTAATTTTCATACAACACCTGTGTCCTTTAAGAGAGATCATGCCAAGTTTAGAGGCGCCGTCCAGGAACGACTTCTCAAGACTTTCATCTCCTTCCTTCTTTCCGATGCGGAAGGGAACGTTCATGCGGCTTCGACACGCCACGTCCACAGGGCATCTGAGAGGTGGGAGAAGGGCAAGAAGTCATTTTGACGAAAACAAATGTCTGAACAGAGATCAACTGTCTTCCTTAGAGTGTGTGTCTTGTTTTCCAGCGCAAATATCTAAATATCCTTAAATCAAGATACATTTACTTGGGAAGCAAAGTCTTGTTTTCTGACAAATGTGTCAAAATAAAATGAGTTTGTTTAAAATGAGAAAAAATATCTGCAAAAAAAGGGTTAGGGGTTGTTTTAAGCAAAAACTCCCTTAAAAATAAATAAATATATAAATAAATAAATTATATATATATATATATATATATATATATATATATATATATATATATATATATATATATATATATATAAAAAAAATGTAAAACAGTATAATATATCTATTATATATATATATATATATAGTCTTGTTTACTGAAAAGTTCAGTCAATTCAAGTAATTTTGCTTCAAGTAAATGTATCTTGATGTAAGAATGTTTAGATATTTGCACTGGAAAATAAGACAACAACACAAACCTGAGGAACAAAGTTTTTTTTTTTTTTGCAGAGTATTAGTTAAATATTCTTTTTTTATTATATCAATAACTGATTTTGATTATACTAAAATAAATTCTTCCTCATTTTTATTATATTAACTTAAAGATTAACTTCATATAATGGATTAAATATAAAAAAGTTGACCGTTTAATATTATCCATTAAGAATAACCTTCTGTACAAGAAGATTACATTTTATCTGCAAAACTGTTTTCTAAAATGTTAGGATGTGATTGAGGCAAAATCTCGGATCACTGACGAGTAGAATCCATTGGAGTGGTTGATGATGTCATAGACGATGTCAGATTTCTGCTTGTTGAGCCGCTCCATTGCATCTGCTCCTCCGTTGCTCCTGATCCACTCCAGAACCAAACCCATGATGTAAATACTGCACACACACATTATCATCATTACTTTGATGGAACGTTGAGGAGTCTATTAGGCACACACTAAATGATGAAGGGAGTCATGCTGAACTTTAGAGAAGGAGAGTATTGTATTGTCGTTGTAACATTTGATCCACTAGGATTCTTCCTGGAACATATCTTGACATGAGCCACGAGACTGTGGTTTGATGCAAACAAAGCCATAAATCCTTATTAAAAATGGTAAAACCACTGTAAATGTGTCTGACTGGATGGAATTAAAGCTATTGTACAAAATGTTGGATATTCACTCAATTCTATTAACTAAATTATAAATTAATGCACCAAGTTGCTATATTTCTTGACAATCGTAAATAGCCGAAAGTTAGACTTTTGAACTTAGAATAATTGAAAGAAGTTTCTTCTGCTCACCAAGGCTGCATTTATTTGATCAAAAATACAGTAAAACAGTAATATTGTGAAATATTATTACAAATCAAAATAACTGCTTTCTATATATATTATCAAAGCTGAATTTTCAGCATCATTACTCCAGTCTTCAGTGTCACATGATCCTTCAGAAATCAGTCTAATATGATGATTTGATGCTCAAGAAACATTTATGATTATCAATGATGAAAACAAGCATTGCTGCTTACTTTTTTTGTGTGTGTGTGTGTGTGTGTGTGTGAAAATCATGAACCTATGGAAGGTTGTTTCCGCCACATAATAAAACAATTTAAAAGATAATTGCTACTTTTTATCTCACAATTCCTACTTTATAACACAGTTGTGAGGAAAAGAAAGTCAGAATTGTGGGCTAAATTACTTTTTTTATTTTTTATTCTGTGGCGGAAACAAGCTTCAATTTCATACACTACCATTCAAAGGTTTGGAGTAAGTAATATAAATAAAAAGAATAATAATAATACTTTTATTCAGGAGGGAAAGACATTTATAATGTTACAAATTTATATTTCAAATAAACGCTCTCCTTATAAACTTTTTTTACATTTTTTTTAAACTGGATTTATTAAAGAATCCAGAAAATAAATGTACCACAAAAATATTTAGCAGCAAAAATGGTTTTCAACATTGATAAAAACAAGAACCACTATAAAAAATTGAGCACCAATAATAATTGATAATGACGGAGCATCAAATCAGCATATTAGAATGATTTCTGAAGGATCTTTGATCATAGGATTAAATTACATTTTAAAATATATTCACATATAAAACAGTTATTTTAAATTATAATAGCATTTCACAATATTTATGTTTTTACTGTATTTTTGATCACATAAATGCTGTCTAGGGTGAGAATAAGAAACTTAAAAATCATACTGATCCTGAACTCTCTACATCAAGTCAGTCAAAAATCCACTGCTGCTGGTTTGGCAAGTTTTCACATGACATATGCATTAGTAATTCCTGAAGACTACAGAAACACAACATGATGAACAAAGAAAAGACACACCTGAAGCATGCAGGAGTGTTGTAGACGGAGTTATTGCCGGCCTGCACCTGATAGTCCAGGATAATTGGGCACTCGTTCAAAGCCTTGCCCATCAGATCCTCTCTGACAATGACAACAGTCACACCCGCACACCCGACATTCTTCTGCGCGCCAGCAAATATCAGACCGAACTGTGGAAATGTACAGACACGCACGGCCTTAACTAGCAATTCACTTTTGATATCAGAGTAGAACTACAGATAATACTGACACTTTTATGATAAAGATGGTGAACTTAGGATACCAAACGTTAGCTGAAGAATCATCACCAATGATGACCAATGATTGCTTGTCACATGTTTTTAAAGGTGCAGTCTGTAAGAATGACAACTAGTGGTCGAAATAGGTACTGCAGTCCAATTCAAAATACCCAGTGAGGAAAATAAGTATTTGAACACCCTGCTATTTTGCAAGTTCTCCCACTTGGAAATCATGGAGGGGTCTGAAATTGTCATCATAGGTGCATGTCACTGTGAGAGACATAATCTAAAAAAAAAAAATCCAGAAATCACAATATATGATTTTTTAACTATTTATTTGTATGATAAAGCTGCAAATAAGTATTTGAACACCTGTCTATCAGCTAGAATTCTGACCCTCAAAGACCTGTTAGTCTGCCTTTAAAATGTCCACCTCCACTCCATTTATTATCCTAAATTAGATGCACCTGTTTGAGGTCGTTAGCTGCATAAAGACACCTGTCCACCCCATACAATCAGTAAGAATCCAACTACTAACATGGCCAAGACCAAAGAGCTGTCCAAAGACACTAGAGACAAAATTGTACACCTCCACAAGGCTGGAAAGGGCTACGGGGAAATTGCCAAGCAGCTTGGTGAAAAAAGGTCCACTGTTGGAGCAATCATTAGAAAATGGAAGAAGCTAAACATGACTGTCAATCTCCCTCGGACTGGGGCTCCATGCAAGATCTCACCTCGTGGGGTCTCAATGATCCTAAGAAAGGTGAGAAATCAGCCCAGAACTACACGCGAGGAGCTGGTCAATGACCTGAAAAGAGCTGGGACCACCGTTTCCAAGGTTACTGTTGGTAATACATTAAGACGTCATTGTTTGAAATCATGCATGGCACGGAAGGTTCCCCTGCTTAAACCAGCACATGTCAAGGCCCGTCTTAAAGGGATAGTTCAGGATTTTAGACATGAATCTCTATAGCTTCCCCATAAGCAGTGTGGTGCATTGACCATGGCTTACCCCCGACAGCGTCCTGTGAGCCGAGCTCCGGTCCAGGTTTGGTCAAGATGAAATTAGTCCGGCAAGTTTGCTGGGGTCACGGCAATAAAGCTTTTTTCTTCTCAAATCAATATGTGTTCAAAAGAGTGATATATTTGCAGCACAAAACCGCTGTCTATGGAGAGGTCAGACCTCGTAATGGCTTGGCACTATTTTCTCCCCTGTCATATCACTGCGCGCTGCCGCTACCTACAGCCAGCTGGGAGCTGCGCAGGCGCACACCACTTTTTCAGTTGTTCGGCAGTGTTTACAGCAGTGTTTACGTGCTCAGAACAGCTACACGAACGAGCTAACATAGCTACTCACCAAGAGCGATCAGTTTGTACAAGCTCCAGCTTCAACTTGTTCAACTTCTCTGTCCATCCTCTCTCTTTCTGTCCTTTCTAACTCCATCTGGCGTAACTCGTCATCTGTGTATTCAGGTTCGTAAAGATATCCTTTTGGCTGTGTGTCGAAGTCAATGTTGTCATCGTCGCTGCTGTAGTCAGACATGTTATCGTTCTCTTTACGAGCTGTAAACAAAGTGACACGTGCGCGGCTCCCAGCTGGCTGTAGGTAGCGGCAGCGCGCAGTGATATGACGGGGAAGAAAATAGTGCCAAGCCATTACGAGGTCTGACCTCTCCATAGACAGCGGTTTTGTGCTGCAAATATATCACTCTTTTGAACACATATTGATTTGAGAAGAAAAAAGCTTTATTGCCGTGACCCCAGCAAACTTGCCGGACTAATTTCATCTTGACCAAACCTGGACCGGAGCTCGGCTCACAGGACGCTGTCGGGGGTAAGTCATGGTCAATGCACCACACTGCTTATGGGGAAGCTATAGAGATTCATGTCTAAAATCCTGAACTATCCCTTTAAGTTTGCCAATGACCATTTGGATGATCCAGAGGAGTCATGGGAGAAAGTCATGTGGTCAGATGAGACCAAAATAGAACTTTTTGGTCATAATTCCACTAAACGTGTTTGGAGGAAGAAGAATGATGAGTACCATCCCAAGAACACACTCCCTACTGTGAAGCATGGGGGTGGTAGCATCATGCTTTGGGGGTGTTTTTCTGCACATGGGACAGGGCGACTGCACTGTATTAAGGAGAGGATGACCGGGGCCATGTATTGCGAGATTTTGGGGAACAACCTCCTTCCCTCAGTTAGAGCATTGAAGATGGGTCGAGGCTGGGTCTTCCAACATGACAATGACCCGAAGCACACAGCCAGGATAACCAAGGAGTGGCTCTGTAAGAAGCATATCAAGGTTCTGGCGTGGCCTAGCCAGTCTCCAGACCTAAACAATAGAGAATCTTTGGAGGGAGCTCAAACTCCGTGTTTCTCAGCGACAGCCCAGAAACCTGACTGATCTAGAGAAGATCTGTGTGGAGGAGTGGGCCAAAATCCCTCCTGCAGTGTGTGCAAACCTGGTGAAAAACTACAGGAAACGTTTGACCTCTGTAATTGCAAACAAAGGCTACTGTACCAAATATTAACATTGATTTTCTCAGGTGTTCAAATACTTATTTGCAGCTGTATCATACAAATAAATAGTTAAAAAAATCATACATTGTGATTTCTGGATTTTTGTTTTTAGATTATGTCTCTCACAGTGGACATGCACCTACGATGACAATTTCAGACCCCTCCATGATTTCTAAGTGGGAGAACTTGCAAAATAGCAAGTAATAAACGATTTCAAGTATTTAGTTGTTTATTTGTACATAATTTGGGCTTCCAGCTCATAAAACCCACGAAAACAGGATTTCAAAAAATTTGAATATTACATGAAATCACACAGCAATTACACAGTGATACCATGGTCATTGAACCAGGTTTTGGTTCTTTTGGCAGTGTGGGCCGGTGCAAATCCTGCTGGGAAATGAAGTCAGCATCTCCATAAAGCTTGTGTGCTGAAGGAAGCATGAAGTGCTCTGGAAATGTCCTGGTAGACGGCTGCGTTGAGTGGACAGCACAGTGGACCAACACCAGCCGATGACATGGCTCCCCAAACCAACACAGACTGTGGAAACTTCACACTGGACTTCAAGCATCTTGGATTGTGTGCCTCTCCATTCTTCCTCCAGACTCTGGGACCTTGGTTTCCAAATGAGATGCAAAATTTGCTCTCATCAGAAAAGAGGACTTTGGTCCACTGTGCTTTATTAAATCCAGAGTCAATGCAGCCGTCTACCAGGACATTTTCAGAGCACTTCATGCTTCCTTCATTTTCCAGCAGGATTTGCACCGGCCCACACTGCCAAAAGAACCAAAACCTGGTTCAATGACCATGGTATCACTGTGTAATTACTGTGTGAGTTCATGTAATATTCAAATTTTTTGAAATCCTGTTTTCGTGGGTTTTATGAGCTGGAAGCCCAAATTATGTACAAATAAACAACTAAATACTTGAAATCGTTTAAGTTGTGGGCCCTGAATCTATAATCTATGGAAGTTTAACGTTTTGAATGGAATTATGAAAATAAATAAACTTTTCCATGATATTCAAATTTTTTGGAAAGGGTCTGTATATATGCAATATATGCAAACATAATATGGTATTTTTATGCTTTAGTAGAGTGAAAACGTTACATACAGCACCTTTAAAATACCTAAGCCATGAAAGAATAAAGGCTTTTTATATTTTTCTAAAAACAATTTACTCGAGTGCCTTGGATTGTTTTTTTTTCTGAGAACGATCACCGACCTTTGACACATCTACCGGCCTGGAGAGGAAGTTGGATGACATGTCACTGACGAGAACCACTCCTTTGGTGTCGGGGATGAAGTTGAACTCCACGCCGTGCACCGTCTCGTTGCAGCAATAATAGACGTACGAAGCCGAAGGATTCAGAGACCAGGTGCTGCTGTCTGGGATTTCTGAGAAATCAAGCATTGATGCATCACTAGAGGTCATGTGAGGAGGGTCAAAAGTCTGCAGCCCCTTGTGAAAAAGAAGAGTGCTTAAATGTACTGCATGTGCACTTGTGGTGTACATATTTATTTTTAAAACTTTTCCTGCAGATAATGTAATATTAATAAAATAAAAGGCCACTTAAGTGTACTTCAAGCACAACAAAAAAATATTAGTAAAACTTTCATTTCAATTCTAATTTTACATTATTACAAAGTGCCCTTTTTAAAAGTGTTATGAGTACTCTCTTTAACATCCTTCCCTTGGGTCATTTTGACCCGAAACTCTTTTTAATTTTTTTTTTTAAATTGAGTATTCATCAGAGGGGTTCAAGACCCCAGGACTTTTGTTGCACTTGAACCACTAAGACACAAAAAAGAATTGAATTCAATTGAATGCAAAGACACCCAATGTAAGATATTTTGAGCTGAATTAATCGTAATGCATGAAATTGTGAGTTATTTTGAATTTAAGTTGAAAGAATATGAGGAATGTGCTTAAATTACTATTTATTGATAAAATCTAGTAATTTAAAGGTAAATCAAAAAAAAAAAAATAGCATTAAAAAAATAGCAAAAAATATAAAAATGAAATGAAATAAGCTTTCTGGACAAAAAAAAGAAGTATAATTTTAGGGCTTCGGGTCATTTTTAACCCGCGAGGGAAAGATGTGTTACAAAGTGCAAGGGAAGGATGAGGGCTGAAAAAAGAAGTACACTTATTTTGATGTGTCCACTAACTAAGTACAGGATTGTAGTTTTAAATGTAGTGTGTTTTCAATATTACACTTAACCCTAAAACTGGCAATGTGATCTGGGTGTAACATAGTTTTTAGCCGCTTTCCGACCGGAGGAACCTTTTCACAGTTCCTAGAACTATTGGCTAAAGTACCCGGATGTCGGCGTGTTCGCACCGCAGGAACTAGGAACGATTTTAGTTCTAGGAACTCCATTTGTAGGAACTAATTTAGGTCCTACTTCAGAGTAGGGTCTAAACCATAGACTGTAAAAAAAGATGGACGACGCCCCTTCGCTCTCTTCCATTGATGAGAACTGAAGCCGCCAGAGTCCTGATATGCATGATATCTATGCTGATATGGCGCTGACATATTGGAACTTGAGTCTGCGCAGTAGCGATCTCGGGACCAGACCTGCGCAGTAGTGAGGAGGAAGTAAAGCCGCGAAATCAACGCTCCGCCCTCACTCTCGCAGAATGCACTCAGGGAGAGTGGATTCTGCACACTTTTTTAAAAATTGATTGCAGTACGACAAGAGGCTTGTTGAAATATAGTAAATACAATCTCCTCAATCCTCCGAAGATCCCGAAAAAATGTCCGTTGGTGCTTCAGTGACTACTTCGCTCAGAGAACCTGTCAATCACAGCTGTCAATCATGACGTTACACCACCGCATCACGTAACTAACTAAAAACCAACTTATTTTTTAAACAGACACTTGAACTTACATCAGCGTGATAAAAACGACAGCAAATGAAAGAAACCACCTTTCGAAAAAAGATATTTGAAGTGTAATTTAATTGTTTAGTTGGTCTCACGTCCCGTTGAATAACACGGGGAGGCGGGGCTTATGACCTATACTAGGACCGGACACCGGGGGGCGATCGAGACGTTTTGGCTTCACTTTTCAGGGCTTGTGCGGACGTTAGTGTACGCTGATTGACCGAACGCACGCGGAACACCAGCACCCGCCATTTTTAAAACAGCTAGAATGTAAACACACAGATTATAGCCTATATATTTACTCCATAAACTAACTATACAAAGTTTAAACATGGAAAACAGTGATAGATGGGTCTCTAAACCTTTATGCTGAAGAGAAAATCCAACGCAACTTTGAGGGGACCAAGCCAAACATGATTATGTTTTATCTGCCCAGCTAGCAACACTGGACATCAACCACACAGCATAGGCTAATAACCTTTTTTCACATAATGTCTACTTTTTATAACAGTTCTATCTGATAAGATATTAAACAGTACTGTTAGACAGATCGCTAACAAATAAACACAGAGAATGCGAGCATTGTTTGCTCTGGCGGTCTCAGCGCCGCCAAAATAAAGGTCCGTCGCGCCGTCAAAATAAAAGTCACCGTGCCTGCGTCACTCCCTTACCCCTCCTACCAGTTCCTATGGCCACTTGGCCAGTGCGAACGCAAACAGCAAAACCGAGTTTGGGGGAGAGTAGTTCTTAGAACTGTTTAGAAGTGGACAGTTCCTAGAACTAAGTTCCTAGAACTACTTGGTCGGAAAGCGGCTTTTGTCGTCTTTTTTGGGGCGTAAGAATGTTTTTTTTCATCAAATCCTTTTATCATTTATCACAGCCTGGTCTGTCTTGAGTATGCTGGTCACATGATTTGTTTAAAAAATGTTGTGATTTAATTAGTCAGCCTGACCTAAATCCAACATGGCTGCCAGTGGTGCAGGACATTCAGATTTTGAGATAAGTAAATATATATTAAACTTACTTTTCTTTTGAAAAAATAATACTAACACTGCTAACATTAATTATGAACATTGTCTTAAGGTGCTGAAAAAGAAAATTTATAAAAATGTTGTTCATGTTGTTATTTAGCACGTTTTTAAATATATGTTACACCTGAGACACATTGCCACTTTTGGGTATAAAAAAGGGATTAACTTTGTATTTATTTTTGTAACAATCTTTGTATTCTGAGGTTTTTTTTTTGTTTTTTTTTTTACAAATTATAAAATTTACAGATTAAACTGATACAGCCTGTCTGTCTTGAGTATGCTGGTCACATGATTTGCTTCAAGTTATCTGTGATCAATTAGTCAGCCTGACCTAAATCCAACATTTTTTTACCATTTTTATGGTAACGCAAGGTCTGATTTCAAAACGGTTTCCACAGGCTGAATCTTGAGTTTGTAAGCTTTCCAATGATATATAATATGTCAACATTATATGAGTTGAAGTATAGGATTTAATTGTTTTAAACATGCAATGGCAGTTACAGTTATAGATTTGGTCCTTTTTTTATACCCTAAACAGGCAATGTGATCTGGGAGTCACAACTCATAAAATCCTAAATACATAACATTTTTCAAAAATTATTTTGGATATGATTTACTTAAGTCCAGATGATATAAAAAATGACATGAAATTATTTGTTGCTTATCATTTTCTACTCTTGCCTGTTTAAGGGTTAAAGTTAATATTTGAAATTGCAACTACATTATTACAAATGCATGATTACAGATACATTTAAATGCAAGAGAAATTACATTACACACATATATATATATATATATATATATATCAGAAGAAATTATGAAATTATATATAAGATGCATTTAAAAAGTCTACTGAAGTGGGTCAAAAAACCCAGCTAAATGCATTTAATATAAATTTAAACTAGAATACATTTTCATTTAATTGCAATTAACATGCAGTCAAGTGTCTTGAATATACTTGAATATAATGTTTTAATGTACATTACATACTATTTTTTTTAATTATTGCTAAAGTGTGTAAACAAACCATATGTAAATTCATAAGTCGACACCATTGCTGAGTATTTCCTCCTTAAAACTGCAGTGAACCAAAGACAGTCTCAAAAACACGCTTTGAAATCGCTGGTGTTTCTGACGTCACAAACTACCTTGTAACCAATCAGATCAACGTGTGATCGTCAACCAGTGGATCTCTGAGTGAGTGAGTGAGTGGAGGCGGGGCTCATTTGCATATTCATAGAACCGTGTATATTAAATGTTGCAAGGGTGTCGAGTTACATTCAAGATATTTTAAGGCATGAAGAATTTTTTCCAAGAAAAAAAACACTTAAATATGTAATTTTGGTGATCAAAGATGAGCTTTTAGAGATAAAATGATTGACTACAGGGGGACTTTAAGTATAATGTTTTAACGTACCTTAAGTACTCTTTTTTTTTTTTTTTACTATGCTAGAGCGATGCTTTTGAAAAGAGTGTAAAATATGCAGGATAGCTTGAACAGATTTCACAAGACTGACACAAAAAGCACCTTTTAAAAACCGTTTGCTATACTCTGATTACTCACTGGTGTAGCTATCCAGTTTTGGATGGATCACGTTCACTTTCCCGTACTTCTCTGCCTCTTTGGCCGCCTTCGCAGACCACGTCCCTGTGACCAGGTAATCTGCACACCTGTCCTCTTTCAGACCAATCAGATTCAGAGGAACGCCACTGAACTGTCCCGAGCCTCCGCCTTGCAGGAACAGTATCTTATAGTTTTCAGGTACGTTCCTATTCAGTGTGAAAAATGTACATTTGTTATGAAATATGAATGAACAAAGACATTAATCTCCAACTGAGGGATAGTTTCATGAAAGGTAAACACTCACAGAAGCTCACGGAGAAGGTTTTCAGTATTATTTAAGATCTTGGTGAAATCCGAAGACCTGTGACTCATTTCTGGATAAGATATAAAGAGACATAAACACCTGCATTGCACATGTAAGCGTATATATTTATAACGCAGATCATTACCAAGAATGCTTATCCCGGTGCCACTGTAATCCAACAGCTCCTTCTGTGCTTGGATTAAAACCTAGGAATGAAATAGAAAACAACTTTTTATATTAAAACAGTTTTGGCTGTGCCTAAACTACCATAAATAGAGGGTCTTTAGAATTGACTTTTGAATGAAAGTCTTTCTGTTTGTGACCAAAAAGCCAGATAAAAGGATGGACATGTTGGACACCACTTATGAAACCAATGCGAAACAACCCACGCAATCAGTAAAAGCTATAATGATACTTATCAGATTGTGCTACCAACACTATATTTGCATTGTTTTAAGGGTAGGTTTATGGTTAAGGGTTTAGGGTAGGTAGGTTAGTAAAATCAAGCCTCAAACCACATGAATATTGTGCTGGTATCGCACAATCTGCTCGATTTCAGGGTTTTTCGGAGTCAACTCTGATTTACGAGTCCCAGAATCGACTCAATTTGCTCCATTTACTTCAAGTTGAAACTGGGTCGGCAAAAAGAATACAAGATTGCTGTCATTATGTAGGCTGTTCTTTTCCCCCCGACACAAAGCCTAAAACTATCTTTATTAAAAAAACACACTTTTAGCGTGACTGGCCAAATTATCCAATGATGACAGATTTTTCATTTTTGGGTGAATTATCACTTTAAGAGTCGAAGAATCGAGTCTTTTGGAGTCGACTCCCCATCAGTTGCATTTCTCATTGTCGAGAGGGTGGGGGTGCATTGCAGTTAGGGTTAGACAATCAGTTAGTAGCCTCAAAAATGCAAAACTTGGCACACAGACACTGGAGAGGCAATTAAATCTGAATTTCTGGAGTAAACAACCACTTCATTCACAGTTAGAGAGTTAGGTTAGTTATCTAATGAGAAAAGGCAAGCTACTGATTAGAAGCAAAGGATTGATTCAATCTACAAACGTATTCAGAGACACGCAGAATAACCTGTTTTATATTTTTCATAACAAATCAAGACATGTTCACTCGTCTTTACCAAGTCCTTACAATACTTTCTTTGGCATGTATATGATCTCTGAATCGAGAGTTTGAATGTATAATTGTAATTGTTAGCATGTCTACTGAGTCATGAATAGACTTGGCACTCTTCAGTCCACAGGCGACTCTGAATGCCAAGTTGTGGCTGATGCAACATTGCACATACAGTACATGCATGCATCTCTAGACCAGCAGAACTGCCGACAGCATTGTTTTAATGCTTACAGTGCATCCAAAGCCTGCATCCCAAATGATGCACAACGATTTTGCACACTAAAGTATCATAAAACAGTCTTGCATGCGCACTACAGTATTATAAAACAGTCTTGCATGCGCACTACAGTATTATAAAACAGACTTGCATGCGCACTACAGTATTATAAAAGTGTGCATGCACACTAGTGATTTGTTACTGATAAAGATGATGTAATCGTACTGATATGATGTCACGCATCACTGCTTTTACTCTACAAACGCGCTGACGCGTAAACAAAACTTTAACCAAAAATATATACATAAAAAAATAAATAAACATTCCTAAATTACCGATGCACTTACCGACTGTGGAAGTTTAGCTGGTCCCGCTCCAAAATTGATGGTCTGTTTCTTCTCCATGTTTTAAATAAAGCTGCGTAGATGACCGAGGTGGGATGAATTAAATCTGTCTGAAACACCGCAACTTGACCTACTTCTCTGTTAGTGATTCAACAGGCACTATTATTCTGTTTACACATGATCACCCCTAATGTGCGAGTTTCCTGCTGGTTTTCATTGGCTCGCGGTTTCCGGAATGTCTGCTTGCGGCTGTTTGATTGGATGCTGTGGTTGTGACGTTGCTGTAATTGACTCGTACATTTGAGTTCATTAAATATTCATGAGCTTAAGTAAGTTATATCTATGCAAGACTAGGAAACATCCTGTCTATGGCAAACATTCATGACGGTTCTTTGCAAATCTGATGATATATTTAAATATAACTAAATAAAACCCTGCAAGATCACTCAGATCATGATCCAACGGTAACTTTGTGCCAAAAACATGGCTAAAAAGTCGTCAGCCTTTATTTTAAAGGGATCGTTCACCCAAAAATTTCAATTCTGTCATACTTGCTCTCATAGACTTTCGTTCATTTTCAGAACACAAATGAATATCTTTTAAATTAAATATGAGCGATTTCTGTCCCTTCATTGACAGCTACGCAACTACCACTTTCAAGCCCCAGAAAGGTAGTAAAGACATCGTTAAAGAAAGACAGTGGCTACTTGCAGTGTATTAGCAACTAGATTCTATTCCCAGCTAACAATTTTTGGTTCCCAGAACGTTTTCACAACGTTATTTTTTGGTTTCCAGAACGTTATTTTTTATGGTTTGTTTTTAGTTAGCCAGTAAAGTTTTCTTAACGTTCCCATAACGTTATTTCTAATGTTCAAATAACCTCAATTCATCTTTTTTTACTTAATAAAATACAACAGTAAATCTATATAAATAATCGGCATATAGGCTACAGTTCATGTTTTTCTCGATTCATTGTTTAATTGTTGATAAAACTTTTTTTTTTACAATCATGGGGTATGCATCACATTCAAACATGCGCAAAAGGTGCAAGAACATTATAAACAAACTAACTACTTAAAAAAGCTACTTTGAAATTTTCATTTCATTTACCACTACTTTTTAACACTAACTATATTAGTTGTGATTGTGCACATTCAAAACATTCACAAAAAAGTGTATTAGATAATTACTAATAGATTTACACTAAATGTTCTCACCGATAGATTCTATTTACATTACGTAAAAATATCCATTTCTTTCCAATATGTGTAGTAGATGCTATTTATACTGATACTTGGCAGATAGGCCTACTATTTGCACTTCAGTGTTGTTGTACATTACAGTATGCAATAATAACATAGTGTAAATGATTATATTAAATTATTAAATGGATGCCACCTTATTAAATACAATAAAGCCTTCCCTACACCGACCCGATAAACACTTTATTATTAAACACACGTTAGACATTTTATTTACATTTTACACATATTTTCTTCATTTGAAAATAAACGCCTTTCTGGTCTGATCTGTAATGGGAAAGGCATTTATTTTTATTATTTATAATAAATAAAAAAAAATCATTACCTAAATTTTCAAATCTCCAACGAGTGTTCAGGAGAGCACCACGACGCATGCGCGATGTGTTGACGCGAGAGCAGACGCATGAAGGCGTGTCCGAGATTTATTTTTAGTAAATAAAGGGGTAAATTATGGTCTTTTTTGCGCAAACAAAGCACTTGAATCGCTTCATAAAATTGAGGTTAATCCACTGGAGTCACATTACTTTAATGACATCTTTACTACCTTTATAAGGCTTGAAAGTGGTTGTTGTGTAGCTGTCAATGGAGGGACAGAAAGCTCTCAGATTTCATCAAAAAGATCTTCATTTGTGTTCTGTAGATGAACGAAAGTCTTACGGGTTTGGAATGATGACATGAGGGCGAGTAATTCATTTTTGGGTGAATAACTCTTTAAGATATACTGAGGCCCCGTATACAGGTGCTGGTCATATAATTAGAATATCATCAAAAAGTTGATTTATTTCAGTAATTCCTTTAAAAAAGTGAAACTTGTATATTATATAGACTCATTACATGCAAAGTGAGATATCTCAAGCCTTTATTTGTTATAATTTTGATGATTATGGCTTACAGCTTATGAAACCCACGAAATCAAAATCCCAGAAAATTAGAATATTACATGAAATCACACAGTAATTACACAGTAATCCCATGGTCATTGAACCAGGTTTTGGTTATTTTGGCAGTGTGGGCAGGTGCAAATCCTGCTGGAAAATGAAGTCAGCATCTCCATAAAGCTTGTCTGCTGAAGGAAGCATGAAGTGCTCTGGAAATGTCCTGGTAGACGGCTGCGTTGAGTGGACAGCACAGTGGACCAACACCAGCCGATGACATGGCTCCCCAAACCAACACAGACTGTGGAAACTTCACACGGGACTTCAAGCATCTTGGATTGTGTGCCTCATTCTTCCTCCAGACTCTGGGACCTTGGTTTCCAAATGAGATGCAAAATTTGCTCTCATCAGAAAAGAGGACTTTGGTCCACTGTGCTTTATTAAATCCAGAGTCAACGCAGCCGTCTACCAGGACATTTCCAGAGCACTTCATGCTTCCTTCATTCTCCAGCAGGATTTGCACCGGCCCACACTGCCAAAAGAACCAAAACCTGGTTCAATGACCATGGTATCACTGTGTAATTACTGTGTGATTTCAGGTAATATTCTAATTTTTTTAAATCCTGTTTTTGTGGGTTTCATAAGCTGTAAGCCATAATCATCAAAATTATAACAAATAAAGGCTTGAGATATCTCACTTTGCATGTAATGAGTCTATATAATATACAAGTTTCACTTTTTTAACGGAATTACTGAAATAAATCAACTTTTTGATGATATTCTAATTTTATGACCAGCACCTGTAGTGCCCCTGTCCCTTGGTTGAGAACTTCTACTGGCATATTCCCCTCTCTCTTAACGGGGTTCAATATAGTTTTAGCCCCCATTGTGTCACGTTACGTGTAGGACAAAGCTCATGGAGATGAGGAATACGTAAAAATAACTTTAGTTTTAATAATCAAACTCTGAGGGGAAACACCAAACACTCACGCTAACATTGACGATAACGGACAACGACTGAACTAGAACACAAGGTCTAAATACACAGGGACTAACAAGATAACTAATGAGGTGATTGACAATGCACAGGTGATAGACATGACTAATTAACAATAATGGAACGCTAGGAAACAGGACGGAACCAAAAACACAATGCAGAGGGGAAACACAGATCATACATCTAACACATTGCCTATAAATGTATGGACAAACAAAGTCGAAACATTATTCTACAAAAGAGTGATTTAGCCATTACATTCCCAATCCAAAACTCACCACATCTCAAAACACATTTGTTCACTGTGGCCTTTTCTTGGGGTTTTTATTTATTTAATTTATTATTTATTTTACTCCCATTAGGCCTATGTATGTTTTTTTCTGTAGGGACTATTTTTAACAGGTGATAAGTAAAAAAAACGTTGCCTTGAGAGCCGTGAAGTATAATGCAGTAGTTTCAGCAGGTGGCAGCATTTTGCAGAGAGTTATAAATCCAGAGTTATAGAGTTATCATCAACCTATAATCGAGGTTGTCTAAAAAGCTAATCTGCAAACAAAACTCTGTAGAAATCAACCATCCCAAAATATTAACACTTATTTAGATTTTATTGAAATTTTCATTCAACACTTAATAGCTATGTACAAACATATTTACAATACAAAAGCACTCAGAAATGAAACACTTAAATTGAAACTTAAGTCATTCTGTCATGGGAAAAATTGTCATGGGAAAACAATTCTCCTAAGCCAAACTAAAACGGGAAAAGAGGTGCAGCATGTTGATTATGACACCACACATTTACACAACACTTTTAAACAGTGAATTTTACGTGACTTTTCCAGATGTTTGTAATTACTGAACAAGGACTAGCACCTTATTTTACAATCCTGTTTCGCATGAACATACTATGTAGTTACTGTAGTAATTCATAACCCTAAACCTGTAGTTACTGTACCTTACATTACTCAGTACTTTTGTGGGTAAGTACACTGTAAGTACACTAAAAGTGCATGTACTGAAAATTTTATAAGACCCGTTTCTAGTCAATTAAATATTTTAGAACAGAGCATAACTGGAAAATGTTACCAACTACAGAAGTTCCCATGACTTTACACTAATTCACCCACAATCCATAAGACTTTCTTTCATCTTCAAAACAAAAATCAAGATATTTTTAATGAAACCTGAGAGATTTCTGTCCCTCCACTGAAAGTTTACACAACAACAAAACGTTGACGCTAAAAAAAGTCCATAAAGAGATTGTCACAGTTATTCATAAGGTTTGTTCTCGCGTGTTTGAACTTCTGATAACCATATTTGATGTGCTTTATGTATGTGTTGATCAAAGTTTATATGTGAATAAAAACCTACATTAAATCTGCTTTTTGATGTAAACTGATCGTTTCTCTCTAGAAGACTTTGATTAAACCACATTTAACCCATTTATCAAAGTTTTGGTTGCATGGACTTTCAATGGAGGGACAGAAATCTCTCAGGTTTCATTAAAAATATCTTAATTTATGTTAAACTAAAGTCTTATTGGTTTGTAACGAAGAGTTTATTTAATTTCCCAAGCCTGGAAATCACAATTTCGAAATATTTCCCGTATATTTTCAAGTTTTCCATTTCCATCTCAAGCAAAAAGCTTATTCCCATGGTTCAGTGCAACTATCTTGACAAGTACATGCAAATAATTTCTCATCAGCTGTGCGTATTCTTCAATAATAGCCGCTGAGAAGCACTGCTCACAGCTTTATTTTGTACATTGTTCATCAAGAGGAAATTATGTGTGTGTGTAACTGACCCCAGCATCACTAGCCAGTGTGTAGGTGGATTCAGCGCATTGTGTTTTGGATGGAAAGAAGTAGCTTCGTCCTCTCAGATCCTGTTTCAGAGCTATTTCCCATGGCTGTAATCTCCCTTCGGTCTTTCCCTTTTTTACATGTCGCTAGTGCGCCGTGATCTGAAACCTTTCAGCAAACACTGCAAACACTGGATGATGAAACAGTTGATCTCGCAGATGAGCTTCAGTAGCAGGTGCAGCTTCTGAAATCTCATGATCAAAAACCAAAGTAGAAAAAAAGAAAAGTTTAGCTAGCGTTTCAGTATGTGAGTGAGTGAGCATCCATCTCTGCCATCTGGTGTCGGTAATATAACATCGAGACAAACTGCTTCAGCTGCGACATCAAAACCAAACACGTCTGTTGAGCTTCACGCATGAAGGACCACACTGATGCTTAGCTGGTTTCAGTCTTCATGAGGACAGCTTTTCTGACACAGCAGTGTGTGTGTGTGTGTGTGTGTGTGTGTGTGTGTGTGTGTGTGTGTGTTGTATCGACTCCAGTCTCTCATGGGTTCGACTCCACTGGTAAGATCTTGAATGCACTGCAAGTCGCTTAGATTTAAAGCATCTGCCCAATGCACAGAAGTACATGTGTGTGTGTGTGTGTGTGTCAGACAAGATTAGTGAGTGACGCAGCAGAACGCAGAGAGGCGTAGTTTGGCTTCTGTGAGCGTAACAGAGGAGTCTGTGTGTTCGCGTCGCGTACGGTGCTGCTGCTCAGAGAGCGGAAGTGTTGTTGAGTCCAGCCGTAAACCAGGCAGTTCAGCAGACCTTGAGATGCAGAGGTGAACGCCTGAGGAGAACAAGATCACAACTGTTTTACACTCGCATGTGAGGGTAAAGCTATTATTGCTGCGGGAGCTTTTATGTATTTTGGCGAACCTGGAGGATGTAGAGAGCGACTCCCACCCTTCCCTCGATTACGTCCGGTTTCGCCATCATCAGAGTGGCCAGTAATATTGCTGAAATAAACAAGAGATCATAAAAAAACTGTGTTTAGCTGTGGATTTATTTCACTACTTGCACTCAAATGGAAGATTTTGTACTCGAATTGCATATGAAACTTCCATGCATTTGGATTATCATTATTATTTATATTTATTACATGGCTTGGTTGAATTCTAATGTAGAATGCGGTGTGTTATTTCTTGATAACTGACGCTGCGAAGTATAACACACCGTTGCCATGAAAAACAGAGCGTTGCTATGGACGCAGGATTCTAACCGTAGAGACGGAACGCACTATTTTCTTTAGCGGAAGCAATACAATCGTTTTTAAATCAATGAACTCCTTTTTAAATCAATATTTTGTGTCAAATTATTAATTTATTTGGTAGGTATCCATGTAATAAGCGGGATAATGTAGAACAAGGCGGTTGTTATAGCGAATACAACCCCTTCAGGATTCAAGCTCCACTTCGCGTCGGGGTCCCGATCAGCCTGTATTCGCTATAACAACCGTCTCGCTCTACATTATCCCTTACTTATATTATTATTACTTTGATTCAGAATAAATCTATAAATTCAATTAAAAAGTATAAACATGGTTAAAATATGGCACAATAAATAACAGTGCAGCGCTTCTGGGTTGTACGTCAGAACGGAGGCTCACTATTGACTATTGGCATGTGTGTGATGCTGGCCAATAGTGAGCCTCCGTTCTGATGTACAACCCAGAAGCGCTGCGCTGTTACACTACTACACTCACTCAGAGAAACACAGAAGAACATGAAGAGTTGAATAAAGTCGTTATTTTTGTTTTGTTTGCGCACAAAAAGTATTCTCGTCGCTTGATAAACTTAAGGTTGAGCCACTGTAGTCACCTGGACTATTTTAAACATTGTCTTTACTAACTTTTCTGGGCCGGCAAGTTTCAATTACAGAGAAGCCTATGGAGGAGTGAGGCAGCTCTCAGATTTAATCAGAAATATCTTAATTTGTGTTCTGAAGATGAACGAAAGTCTGACGGGGTTGAAACAACATAAGAGTGAGTAATTACTGACAGAATTTTCATTTTTGGGTGAACTAACACTTTAAATCTGTCAAAATCTAAAGCTGTTAGTAAATCGGTTCCTCAGTGTTTTGTGGTATCGTGTGCTCACCCGGACCCCAGCAGAAGAAGAAAGCGGAGGGATAGAGCAGCATCCGTCGCTCCAGGAGCCGCAGAGTTGCCCAGTGATGGTCCCCGAAAAACCCCTGAGACGTGACGACACGCTTGTACAGCGAGCGAGCTTTACACATCAGAATCTGAAACACACAGGTGCAATACGATGAGTCGCATGCCTTTCTGAGAGCAGTCACACTGTACATGCAATAATAATGTGAAATATTGAATATGAAGCAGCACAACTGTTTTCAACACTGATAATAATCACAAATGTTTCTTGAGCAGCAAATCATCATATTAGAATGATTTCTGAAGGATCATGTGACACTAATAAATCACATTTTAACATATATTCACAGTTATTTCATGATATTTCACAATATTACTGTTGAAATGCTTGAACAGCAGTGTACATTTGAATCATAAATTGCTCAGCTATTCAGAAACGAGATGCTGAAGCTCACCGTGATGCCGATGAAGGTTAAGAGGAAGGTGAAGAGGAAAATGCCCATGCAATAGTTTTGAATGACAACACATGCTGTGACTTCTGTTGTTGCATATGAGGTGAGGTAAACAGCCCCTGTGTGCATCAGCAAACATCTGGAAGACAATCGGCATCGTATTAAACAACTGTCTGGAACGCTGGACTCTGATTGGTCAGGCTCATCGTTCTGGCTATTCAACTGCACAACTGACCATTGTTCTTCTGTGGTGCTTTAATACAATTACAACTCAAATCCATATATTTTATTGTGATTTTGTTAATTTTTTTATTCGCTATAATGACCAGCTGATAGATTGTTATGGAAGCTTGTTTCCGCCACAGAATAAAACATTTTAAAAGATAATTACGATTTTTATCTCACAATTGCGAGTTTACATCTCGCAATTCTGACTTTATTTCTCAGAATTGCGAGATATAAAGTCGCAATTACGTGTTATAAAGTCAGAATTGCAAGATATAAACTCAAAATGTGACTTTTTCTCGCAATTCTGGCTTTAAAACACGCAATTGCGACTTTATATCATGCAATTCTGACTTTATAACTCCCAATTGCGTGTTATAATTCAGAATTGCGAGATAGAAAAGTAAAGAAAAAAAAAAGATTTGTCTTTATATCTCACAATTCTGACTTTATAACACAATTGCAACATTATAAAATGCAATTCTAAGATAAAAAGTGATGTAAACTCGCAATTGTGAGAAAAAAAGTTTATTCTGTGGCAAAAACAAGCTTCCATAGATTGTTCATTAGACCCACACAAACAACTAACTATAGTTAGATATAACAACTGAATTGTATGTAATAAGTGTTTAATAACAATAAGCTCATTCAAATAAGACTCTGTGAAGTTATGATGATGAAGGAATGAGAAACAACCGTTTATTAATCAGATGTGAGAATATGGTGAGACTGACCTGTAGGGCTCGGAGAAGTTTGTGTAACAGCGAAACACATTTCCTGCCACGAAGACGGGCGCCGTGAGTATTAAAGGCAAAAGGCTGTGTGGAGAGATCAGGACAGACATTATATTCCTAAAATCTGCTAATATCACATTTTCTGTTTTATCGTGCATGGTTTTTGCCCTATATTTTATGCAGGATTATTAAAAAAGTTTATTGTAAATATTGCTTGAATGTGTACTGTGCATACTGGCAACTAGCTGAAATTTAAAAAGTTTCAGGTTTTTTTTATACTTTATTTCAGTTAAAAAAAATTGTTTGCGGTTTTAGTCGCTATGCTAAAAAAAAAACATGTTAGCAACATGCTAATTCCTGTTAACAATATTTTAAAACATGCTAACAATGTGCTAATTCATGCTAGAAACATGTTAAATTATGTTAGCAACATGTTAGCAATGTACAAATCGTGCTAGCAACATGCTAAAACATTAGCAATGTGCTAATTCATGCTAACAAAGTGTTAAAATGTGGAATGTGCTAATTGATGGTTGAAACATGCTAGCAATATGTTATTACATGTTAGAAATGAGTTAATTCACGGTGTTAAAACATGCTAACGACATAACCCCCTAGCAATCAATCTATCCATCTATCAACACTTCTTCAAACTTTATGGTCAGGCTTTCTCAAGCCAAATTTTTTGTATTATAGTCTTAGGTAAGTACTCATAAGTGCACATACTGTAAAATAAAGTGCAATCAAACTTGTTTTATAATTTCATTACATAAATGATGTTGCTCCATCTATATTTAATATCAGTTTCAGTGATATTTTCATTCCGATGATGTTCAGTGTACTCACCACGACAGAACTGGGGCCAGACATCTGCAACTTCTTGCTCTTGCTGGACTCTGAAATAAACAGGCGAATCAGTATTGCCAGCATTTACAGTAAAATAAAAGACTACATTGTTCTGCTTTATTTCCTTCATTAACATGACGATAATGATGAACTGAATACCTCGGCTGGGAGCCCGTTCAGTCTCCTGTAATACTTTCTGCTCAGCCCGGCGTAAAGCACCCAGACATAGTGCAGCGTGTAAAAGAAGGAGGCCATATAAAGAGTCTGCGGGATGAAAGTCAAAGGCAGAAGTTAATGAAGTTTAATTAGTTACACATTCTAATCTCAGAAAAGTTGAACCATGTTGTCACACAATACTGTAACCCATGTCTCTCTTTATTTAACGATACAACAAAATAACAGACGCAGGAGGACTGTAAATACACAGACTCATAGAAGGGAGAAAACAAGGAACAGGTGCGGTTAATAATCAATTAACAAATGAGTAACCATGGAAACAAATGGGATGACTAATGAACAGAGACAAATGAAACAAGAACTAACACAGGTAAAACAGAAACCTCAGGTGACAACGTACACTTTTAAAAAGAATATTTATTATGGAAATAATATGCTTATTTGACACGACTGCATGTTAATTGCAATTAAATGAAAATATATTACAGTTGAAATATATATTAAATGCAGCTAGCTGAAGAGTTTTTAGTACATCATTATATGTAATTTCATAATTACATCTTTTGTCTCTGAAATATGGTTGAAGTGTACTGCTAAATGTACTTACGAGTGTTTATGGTAAATTAAAATATACTTTAATGTCCTTTCTTTTGTTTTGTATTTAAATATATTTATAATTACACATTTATAATTATGAAGTTGCAACTTAGTGCATTTAAAGTATATTAACTTTAAAAGTAATATCAAAAAACAAACTACATTTAAAATTATAATCCAGAACTCTACATGTGCTTTAGTATGTTAATCAACACATCAAAATAAATACTTTACAGCACGACAAAACATTATTAATACATAATGATTTAAAATGTACTTTAATGTTGAACTTTTAACTTGACATGATTACAAAGTGCACTTAAGTGTGTTAAGAAATAGTACTATTTACTCTCTTTAAATACACTTAAGTGGCCTTATTAATATTATATTATCTGTAAGTAAAGCTTTTTTCAAGGTTTGAATTACACAATACGTGCACATTGTTTTTACACAAGGGACTCGAGGACCAGGGTTAGAGAAACACTGTCTTAAGGCACATTTGTTCCAGGATTGAGCAACTTCTTTATGTTGTTAAAGATAGAATATCATTCATCTAGAAATGCCTAACTAGTCAACATGGTTTTCCTTTCTGTTTTACTTGGAGCACAGTTGACTTAAAGAGGATTTTAGTTGTTAGTTATATTTGATCAAGGTGTGTTTTGCCTGATTTTAACAGTCACAAAACTATGTACACTATTGCACTATTACAAAATGCGTCAGCGGGCACTGTGTCATATTCAGTGCAGTGTTGTATGCTCAATGACACTGAGTGAAACACTTAAAGCTCATGCAAAGGTGAATGTGAAGGGATTTTTAAGTCAGTTTAATATGATTTAAGTTATAATGACTTGTACAACCAACTTGATTATACTTAAAAAAATAAGAAAGCGACTAAACTTAAGTTTTTTATTTACATCAAATGCTACGATTTAGTTTTCATTATGATTCTGTTGTTATAGATTAATACCTGTTATTAATTATATTCTTAAAATAAAAAACACTTAATGCATGATGAAAATTACATTCAAATGTAGTTTTACATATTTTACACTTCTAGTGGTTCCCTAAAGAAGAAGAAAACATGAACTGATTAAAGACCAGATCATTTTAATTAGTCACTATGAGCTCTTAAAAATGTAAACGATTCTAGTAAACTTATGCATGCCGGTCTGGTTAGATGTGACTCATCAGTGAGTGTCACATGACCTCGGGCAGGGTTTTCCAAAACTCAGGGCGTTTTCACTGCATGGAGGATTGGCAAACAGTGTCAAATGTGAAGAAAAACAGCATTTTCCACAAATAGCAGGGGATTTTTCTGATAAATTCTGCTTGTAATTACGTGAGTAATAATGTTGAATTGTTAAGCTTGACAAATGCATCCAACACTACAATATATATATATAAAAACTGAGAAAATGGAATTAGATTATTTACTGATGGTGTAAAATTATGGAGCCCCTAAAAAGGCATGGTGATGGAAAAAAATGATGGGAAGAAAAATAATATTTGAATGCTATTGCGTTCTCTCACAAAACCTTTGTGTTCCCTCGAGAACTCAAAAGTGCGCACAAAACATTTGCGAGAGAACGCAAAAGCACTGACGTATACTCTTTCCTCCCATCTCATATTTTTTCCCTTCACCATGTCCGTATTAAATGACGCTACTTTGTGTCACAATTTTATGCAATGTTACTTTTCAAGCTAGGTTAGTTTATAATAGCATAACCAATAACAAATTTAATTTACAAAAAAATGATTTGTTCCTGTAATGCCTTAAAAGTAGAGCTACACGATACTGGATAAATTGAGTATCATGATTTTTTGGTTTAAAATAGAGATGGCGATTCTCCAACGATTCTAAATAGACAGCTAAACAAAGTAACATGTAATTTAGAACAGATTCTCACAAAATGTTAATTGCTGTAGTCTATTTAAAATGTTTTATTTTTTTTAAAAAGGTTGAGTGAATGATTCAATGACTCACTCATAAAGACCTAACATGTTGCATTACTGGATGAATCAGCGTTTTTGAACAAATTTCTTGAGTGAATGATTTAATGACTCATTTTTTAACAGTCACTTGTCGCCATCTACTGGTGTAACGATGTAATCGATACAATCATTATTTGAAGCGTCAAGTTACTTTCAAAAGGTGATTTACTCTATTTTGATCACTACCACAAACTTTTATCCCAGTACTTCTGTGATAATTTGAATTATTGTATAATGATACTGTGTTGAAAAGACACAAAGTGAGACGCTTGAAAAGACTGTTTGTGAAGCGGTTTCATACATGTACATGACATCTGCTCTCTCTGGGTCAGAACGCAGATCTGAGTGTTCACTGTACTCGTACTTGTCAAAGTTTAATAGACAGAGTTGAATCGCTGTCATTTAGGAATAAGATCACAATGGGTGTTTGAATCCCGATTGCGATATTTTAACGATTAATCGTGCAGCTCTACTTATAAGTCTAGGGAAACCAAACCACTTCCAAACAACAGACTGAACTTTGCCTCCAACATTACTGAGCAGTGACGTCCACTCACACCCATGACAATCCACTGCTATAAACAAGTGTGTGTGTGGAGTTTAGAAGTGGGGCAGAACTCATTATATCTGGCCAAAGAATATGGACCAAATTTGCTGCTCCACTTCCTTTTCACATTCGTCCCAGTTCCACGTTTGTTTTGTGCTTTTAGGTTTTAATGTCTGAGCGGAGAACAACTCATTTTCGAAGTGAAACTGTCTAGCACACATCCTTGTCTTCTCTGTGATATTTTAAGCAAAATGGAAAACACACAGGCTTCAGTAATGAGAGACACATGTTTGGGCCTGTAAAGCATTGGCAGAGTAGAGAAAAACTCCCTCACTGGTGTTTTAAAACTTTTTTTTTTTTAGCATTTACACAACAATTTATTGGCTAAAGACCTTCCATTTTCGAAAAAGGGATTGTGTCAACTTGAAGTACCATACTAAATGATTACAATATGCATATATCAGGTTATTTTATGGTAGTCTAGAAATCTACAAAAGATATCATGGTACTTCTATGGTACACGTCCAATAAACTATGGTATTTTTGGTAACATGCTATTGTTTCTTCTTGATGTTAAAAAAAAACAGTCTGTTAAAAACATTCCTTGAATTAAAAGTGACAGGAGAAAACAGTGAAAGAATTGTTAAAGTGCCTCTATTATGTTTTCTCTTTCATGCAGTGTGTGATAAAACTGTTTGTGAATGAACAAGGTCTGCAAAGTTTTAAAGTGCATGACAAATAAAGTTATTTTCTCTCAAAAGAAAGAAGCGATTCTGAACGGCCTGAAACGAGTCTCAGTAATTCCAGTCTTGAACATATGTAGGTCTAGGTTTGTGTTAAATCTGCATAATGCCAGTCTGTGCTCTTCATTGGCTGCCAGTGAACAATGTCAACTTTGACCCTCAAACCCTGTAGTTGTATCTGAGACCGGAAGAGTTTGGTTCGAGTTGTTCATGTTGAGAAGACGCTGTTTTTTTGTGCTATGAAAGCAAATCCACTTTGATGCACTTCTGAAGGATGAGACTCACGCTGGAATTGTTACAGTAAAAATGATGCCTGTTACTGTTCGTATCACTGTGCATCAAGTGTGAGGAAGATCCGGAGCTGAAATTCAGATATGCTAATATGTGTTTGGTTTCAGATACATGCTGTAAGCGGTCGACCAATCACAACAGACTGTGCCGTCTGACCAATCAAAGCAAAGTAGACCAATCACAACAGACTGGCTCCCCATCTGACCAATCAGAGCAGAGCAGGCTCTCGGAAAGGCAGGGTTTAGAGAGACTGAATCGTTGATTGAAGAAAATTAAAGAGAAAATTAAAGTGTCTTTGACCATGGATGCATGGAAACCTTATTGTAAGAGACCTGCAAAACTAAATTAGGGCTAGAAACCTTTAAAATAGCATAACAGGAGCACTTTAAACGTTTGAAAAGGATGCTCATCTTAGTAATATGTTTGTTTTTTTGATTCCAGATGCAGTCAATCAAATATGACGGCTCCAATGTGGCTTTATTTGTGGAAGTGGAAGTATGATGCAAAAACATTGCATGTAAAAAAAAGGCATATAGAGGAAGTACTGTTCTTTCGCATATGATAAGCATTATTTTGGCATGATATTGTGTCAGTTTTGTACCTGTTCCACAATGTGGAGGTTGTAGCAGATGTCGTAAGCTTTACAGTTCTGGGTGAAGAGAAGACCACCAACCATCCAACTCAAAGCTAACAGCAGGTCTGTTAAACTTAACAAGAACAACGGCAGCACCTGGAACACAGGTTTGTTTCTGTGGTCAAAATTACATCTGCATGCATGAACATATTGTTAATGATTCAATAGCTATGGAGGCTTACCTCTGGTTTTTTCACTAGTCTTGTATAAATGGCATATCCAATTATGGAGCCTGCACCTACAATGCTGTGATGCAAATTATTAACACATATAAATAAGTATACAAGACATAATACAAGTATCTATTTATTAAATGACTGCAAAACTACGATAAAATAAATAGATAGCCTACCTTAGGATGGCCATTGTCATTTGAATACATCGCACTATAGAGTATACCTTTAAAAAGACAAGAAAAACAAAGGAAGAATAGTGTATTTAATCGGTGTGTGTTTATTTTAAGCATGTAGAGCATCAAATGCAAGATAAGTATTTTATGAGTTTATGGCAATGCATGACCTAGATATGAAGTGTCTGGAAATATACACGTAACGTGTATTAGTCAGTGGTTAATTTATACTTGCTAAATAAGAATCAGCGTTAGTGTTTGAAATGATTATTACTTTTAAAATTTCTTAAACTATTAGTCATTTAAAAAAGAGAATTTAAAGAAAAAAGCGATAGTGAAAAGGGCACGAGAACCATGCGCGCCCGAAGCATAAGTTTAACTATGTTGTACAATTTTGTAAAACTACTTACAAATGTCCAGTTGTCAGTCGGTATGGTGGTGTTAATCGGTGACTCATTTTGGTCAAAAAAGTCCATATTGCAATATTAAATAGCCTATTTAGTGATCAATTAATTCCACCTTAGAGCCCTATATATATTCCACTCGAAATCCTTCTTTATGTAACAACAGCAAAAAAGCAGTTCTAACAAATGTATATATGCTACCAGAACATGCCAGAATAATAATAACTTAATCAGACACAGAAGATACAGAGTAACAAAATGTGCTTTCTCAAACTCGAGTCCTGTAAATAAAAACAGCGCGCCCCGCCCACTGCATCACAACGCGATTCCGATTGGCTAGGATCTGATTGCTCACACATTCGTCATGTTTTAATGTACATTAAGCGTGGCGTGCTTCACCAGGCATGGCGAGAGATTGGCGCATTGTCTGTATTTAAAGGACGTCCTGTTTTTTGGCCAAAATTGTTTGCCTGTTTTCCCATACGTGCAAACTGACATCGTGATGACAATCAACGGATCCTTTAGACATGAACAGATCTGGCAACAAAACTGAAAGTCTCAGTATCAGTAACTAACGCGTTATTTTATATTATAAGACTATTAGTTGACTTGCTACCCTTTTTTATTTATTTATTTATTAGGCTGTACCTTGAAACTAATTTGTTTGCAATTAAGCCTTATTCTCAAAGGCACATCAGTTTAAGAATAATCTTTTATTACACAGACTTGTGATATATACAAGATCTACATAGATCAGTGTCTAAACTGAATCCAGGTTGCTTGTGCATCTATTTTCTGTGACATGCACATTTACATTCACATAATTGCTCAGTATTTTACCTGTCCAAACATCAAACATGTTCACTTTGTGTTTTGTCCAGTTGTTAGTGATAGTTAGATCTGACTGACGTTCAAAGGTCGCAGATTTCATGTCATTCTCTCGCCTGTCGGTTCTCATGAGCATCAGAGGTCTACATCCCTCACCCATGTCTGGCTTCATTAATGACAGTATGCGTGAGAACAATGGACACAAGCACTGCCTATGAAGGCTGTCTAAGAGAGTTTCTGTCATTTTCTTCATATCAGCCACTGTGAGGTATCATATCCATAATGTTTCACAGATCCAGTGCACATACACGATGCAGGTTTGAGTCCAGATTGAGCATCACATTTCTCCCACTTTCTTCCTATCCATTAAAACACACACAAACAAACCTGCTCATTTCATTTGAGCATTTTTAGCTTTGATAGATCATGCAAACAAATGTATAGAAACATAAACCGTAAACTGGGAAAAATCTTATGGTTATAGTTGTATGACAAGCTGCACATGGTTCACTGCTCTGCCACAATAGTTGGCTTTCAGTCTTTGATTTTCAATTTCATGTGCATGTAAACTGTTCAGAAGTCTGGGGTCAGTACATTTTATTTACTTTTATTCAGCAAGGATGCATTCAATTAAATAATAGTGACATTTATAATGTTACAAATCTATTTCAAATATATGCTGTTCTTTTGAACTTTCTATTCATCAAAGAAAATTTGAAAAAAAAAGAAGAATTTCCACAGAAATATGAAGCAGCACAACTGTTTTCAACATTGATAATAATCATAAATGTTTCTTAAGCAGCAAATCATCATATTAGAATGATTTCTGAAGGATCATGTGACACTGAAGACTGGAGTAATGATGCTGAAAATTCAGCTTTGATCACAGAAATAAATGACACTTTACAACTGCAATTCCAAAAAAGTAGAGAAATTTTGTAAAATGCAATATAATCAAGAATATCTTGAAATAGTACAACGAAAAAAAATGTTAAATGTTTTTACTGGCCAAATGAATTGTAGTTTTTATTATTTGAATAGCTGCAACACAGTCCAAAAAAGTTGGGACAAATGGAAAATAAAAGTGAAAAGATTTTAGAGTATCCAAATGAAAGTGTTTTTTACCAGTTCAATGAGCCGGTGAACTGGTAATAGTGAGAGTATCGTGATTGAGTGTAAGAGGAGATTCTCAGTCTTTGCAAGGAAAGGTCATCACGGCTCACTTCTCTGTGCCAAATATCATGAGAGAATTGTCAAATAATTCTAAAATCACATTTCTCAATTCAAGATTGCAAAGTATTTAGGTCTTTCACCATCTATCATACATGATAATGTGTAAAGATTCAGGGAATCCAGAGAAATCTGAGTCTGTGCTGGGCAAGGCATGTGCGTGACCTTTGACCCCTCAGACGCCATTGCATGATAAACCATCATGTTACGGTATTAAATACAGACACATGTGCTCAGGAGAACTCTGGAAAACACTGAACACAGTCTGCCTCTCGAATCTCTGTTACTCAAGGAGAAACTATACATCAGTTCAATGCAGAGATGCTGGAGAGTTCTCTGAGCCCGAGCTCATCTCAGATGATCCGAAACACTGATGAGTCCATGTTTCAGACAGTTTTTGGGGAAATGGACATCGAGGTCTCAGTCTCAAAGACGAAAGGGATCATCCAGACTTCATCAGCGACAGGGAAGCAAACATCTGTCATGAGTGGAGGAGCATCAGTGGAAACGGCACGAGTGACTCGCATGTGATGTGGAGGAAACACTGATGTGGAGGAGAACATCGGGATTGAACAGAGACATATACTGACATCAAGATGGCATCTTTCCTGGGAAGCAAGACAAAGCCAGGCCTCATTCTTTATGTGCTGCAACAGAGTGGATTCTCAGATGCCCTACACATGCAGTCCAGATCACTAATTTCAGTTTCAATTTTCAATTTCTTTTTATGTCATAATTATGATTCACCATGACTTTTTTCTTTTGAGTCAGAAATCGGTTTGCAATAGTCATTTAAAAAAAAAAAAGACCATTCAAAAATCTCGCGAGCCCAAACGGTTGACCAGTATGTATGCAGACTCTGCTCATTCAGACCGCTGACTAACTCTTTTCTTTGAGTAATGACTTCTTTTGTGCTGGATATGGTTGATTAAAGGTCCCATTCCATGGATAATTTTATTATTTTATAATGTTTCCAGTGGTGCCCTTATAATGTTAGTATGTTTTTTAGATCAAATGTTTTTATAATTGTTTGAAGGGGCGTGTCTGTGTGAGACTTCAGTGTAAACGCCCTCTGCTGTGATTGGCTGCTGTGAGACTTCAGTGTAAACGCCCTCTGCTGTGATTGGCTGAAATGCTTGCATATGAAATATCTGGCATTACATGTGGAACTATCTGGAAAACTTTTACTATTACAGCTATTATACGTTTTTACTATTACAGCTATCGGGATTAACGAATCGTGAGAAGTTTTTTAAGTATTTAGATCTATTTCAATCACATAAAAGGTTGCAGTGATGATGAGCATTGAGCAGATGACAGCCTGTTGATCGCGTGAAAAAAGATCTTATCATTGCAACGCAGTTTCTGCACTCACTAATGATTTCACCAATGCAAACATGAGGCATATAAATACAGTAAGAGCTTCGTTGTGCAGTGTAACAGCGTCATTGATTTCATAACGAGTTTTGGCAAGTGTCCAGATAAACTCGCGCTGTGTGATTGACAGCTTGAGCGATTGGAAAGGGATTGTTCTGTGATCGCTTTCTGTATATTAATCACAGTTTAAGTAAGATTATTTTCATCCTACTAAGAGAAACGATGTGAAGTTGATCGCTACTTCCATATTAAATCACTACTTACCGCTTGCTGGAATATAGTTGAAATTGCCCCCTTCGTCAGTATGAAACGCTGAGAGAAGTCTGCTTGATATTATCCCAGGTTAGAAAAACAGTCCGTGGTGAAATGGACAGAGCAAACTAACAACTTCGAATTAAACTTTTGCGGTATCCGATTATAGATAAACATCAACCACGTCTGTCGTTCGCCATCATTATTCCTGTGGGCGGAGGTTAGTCTAAACACGGTTTTAATGACGTCATTAAAGCAGGATGTAGAGGGATGTAGTCCAATCCAGCCGTTTTTTGTAGGCGACTTCTGTTAAATAAAATATCTCGCTTGGCACTGAACTTTGAGCTTTATAATTTTACAGATATTATTTATACTCTAACAACAACATTACACACTAACTAAAGTTTGAAACATGGGATCACGAAGAACGGGACCTTTAACTGCTACACGTCCCGATTCTGAGTTCATGAGCTCTTCCAAAGCGATCACTGAGTCAGTCGAGCTATAGTGTCAGAGGGATTTAATGATATTCCCTTCCAGATTACTGGACCACCTGTATGATCAACAGGGTTCATACAAGAAAACATGTTAGTGTTTGGAATATCAGACATTTGCAGGTCTTCTTTGAAAATAAATAAATAATAAGGTTAAAGAGGTCACTAACATCTGCTTTATTTGGCCTCGAGCAGTGGGGCATTATTGTGTTTCGAATCCGAAATTGATGACATTTGTATGAAATGGCAATATAAAAACCCCTTTTCTCTCTTCCCTTTTCAGTTTCCACTGAAAGAAGTGTGCTGGACTCACGATACACTGCTTACAAAGCACTATATTACACACAAAATTAAGGTTATTGGATGTTCTGAAAAACAGTTGTGCTCACTATTTAAGGTAAGACTAAGATTTGCAATGAAACATATTTGGGTCAATCGTAATTATGAGATAAAAAGTCATTATGAGATAAAATTATTTTATGTCATCATTTAGATTTTGTAATCTCATAATTTATCTAATTTTTTTTCTTGTGTGTCAGAAATGGACATGTAAACATAAAATTTGATAATAAGTTATTATCTGCTAGCACTCCAAAACAATGCAAACCAGTTTCATAACTTTCACAGAATAACTTTCACTTCTGTGTGTTTTTTTTGGACCAGGAAACCAGACAATAGAAAAGTACTGTGAAGACTGGAGATTCATAATTCAGGAAGACGGAAAGCCCCGTGCAGCCTTATGGGCCGGACCAGGAATATTTGTACAATGCCCAGGTCACCTGACCATAAAACCCATAAAAAAAAAATCAAACAGGGAAGTATAATCTTCATGCCGCGTCACACCGTTGCCACATATCAAATATTCACCATCAGGGTGTGTGTGAATTTTCACTTACACCACGTGTCACTATGAAGGACTAAAAATGACAGAACGAAAAATAAATAAATAAATAAATAAAAGTAGAAATAAATAAATAAATGCAAAAATAATAGTAAAAATAAATACATTTTGGTAATATAAATGGCTATTTCTGTATTTTTACATGTATTTATTTATTTATTTATGCATTTCTATATGTATTTATTTATGCATTTATACATTTATTTATATATTTATGTATTTATATATTTATTTATTTATATATGTATTTATTTATACATTTATTTATCCCTACATTTATTTATTTCTGTATTTCCACATTTCTACATTTATTTATTTCTGTATTTCCACATTTCTACATTTATTTTTCCCTGCGCATGTATGCTAATTGACCAATGGCTAACCACGCCCCCTCCACTCACTCTCAGACAAACATTCGGTAACAGGCGCTTTGGCAGCTGTCACAGTAGGAGACATTGATTTTTTGGAGACAGAAAGATGATAGCCTATATCATCTCGATGTCACCAAAAGGGCCTTAAATATGCATTGGAGGGTTATATTAATAATTTTATTGTTGAGAAGGTCGATAAGCTTCAGCTCCAGAACAAAGATTTACAGTTCACAGTGTAAACGTTATAGTTTGGTGCTATTTCGCTTCAAACGCTCGCTTTATACGCGCGTCCTATTCGCTTTGGATTCAAAATGTTCAAGCGTCGAACTAGACGCGGATACGCGCGAATTTGACGCTCTATTCGCGTTTGGTGGGAGCGCAGAATAATGACCAGGCTGCGATGTCAAGATTGCATTGCTGGAATGTGTGTGTGTGTGTGTGTGTCAGAGAGCGGGCGCCGGGGCGCGATCGAACAGTGGAAACATAAAAACATACTCCATTTTGTTCATACAGGACATAATTAAAACTGCAAAGTGTTTAGCCTACTTAAATTTGTGTAAAACACAACATTGTGCTTTTGTCAAACTGTAAACTCTTGTCAAACTGTAACCTACAACTGTCACCCAACCAAAATCACACACACACGCTGTTTAAAAGCCAAAATGACAAGAAAAAACATAAAAACGAATGAAAACTGATAACCGCAATGCATTGCAATGGACGAGGAAGCAGAGAATGTCCAAGTGTATTGGGTTAGCTATGCGTACTGTGATTGGCTCATTGCGTTTGGGGGCGTGGCTTAGCCATTGGACAATTAGCATACACGCGCAGGGAAAAATAAATGTAGAAATGTGGAAATACAGAAATAAATAAATGTAGAAATGTGGAAATACAGAAATAAATAAATGTAGAAATGTGGAAATACAGAAATAAATAAATATATAAATACATAAATATATAAATAAATGTATAAATACATAAATAAATACATATAGAAATGCATAAATAAATAAATAAATACATGTAAAAATACAGAAATAGCCATTTATATTACCAAAATGTATTTATTTTTACTATTATTTCTGCATTTATTTATTTATTTCTACTTTTATTTATTTATTTATTTATTTATTTATCGTTCTGTCATTTTAGTCCTTCATATGTCTCTGTAAAAATGCTGGTGGAAATACACACATTCCAATGCCAATGAAACAATCTAGTTATATATATAGGCTAGTTGTAGATCTTCATTGCAAAGGACTTTTTTTTAAGATTTCAAAACGTCTCTGGTTACTTGCGTAACCTATGTTCTCTGAATAGGGAACGAGACGCTGCGGATAGCGCAGTGGGATATTCTCTGAATGTGCCGATTGTCTGAAGCCCTATAGAATCACGCCAATTCATTGGCTGATGGCGCTCGCGCAGTCTGGCTCCGCCCCGACGCTCTTACGTCGCATCATTACATATTCGCGCGCCATCTGATCCTCAGATTTCTCTGCCGAAAAGAAAACTGTCAGCAGCGCGAGGAGCTTGGCAGCTAACGCAGCGTCTCGTTCCCTATTTAGAGAACATAGGTTACGCAAGTAACCAGAGACGTTCTCTTTCATAGGTTCACTCAACGCTGCGGATAGCGCAGTGGGAACGGACTACCAAACTCGCCAAGCTAGAGCGCTTTCCATGACTGGTACAAAAATAGACAACGACCAAGAGGAGTTCAAACAGAAAGAACCTGGGAACCCGGGGTCATGTCAAGATCCAAATTATAGAACCTTACAAAAGTGTGCGGAGAGGACCAGCCTGCCGCAACACAAATGTCCTCCAAAAGTGCTCCTCTAAAAAGAGCTTGAGAAGATGCCACACTTCTGGTGGAATGTGCTCTAATGCTAAGAGGTGAAGGAAAGCCACGCACCTCGTAAGCCAACGAGATAGCTTCTGTAACCCAGTGAGAAATCCTCTGCTTTGATGCAGCAAGCCCACGGCGGCCAGCACCGAAGCAAACCAGAAGCTGGTTAGATTTCCTCCAACCGCCTGAGCGGTCTACATATATCTTAAGAGAACGAACTGGGCAGAGCAAGTTAAGCTTCCTATCTTCCTCAGAAGAAAATGGAGGAGGGTGGAAAGCGTTAAGGTTAACCACCTGCGAGCGGAAAGTTGTGGAAAGAACTTTGGGAACATACCCTGGTCTCGGCCTCAAGGAAACCTTGACCAAGCCAGGAGCAAAGTCCAAGCAAGACTCGCTAACAGAAAGAGCTTGTAAGTCTCCTACACGCTTTAATGATGACAAAGCCAACAAAAGAGAAACCTTGAGAGTCAGAATCCGCTCCGGAGCTGACTCTAAGGGCTCAAAGGGAGCCTTCGTCAAACCCTCTAGGACAACAGAAAGGTCCCATGAGGGAACTCTAGGGGAGCGAGCCGGTTTCAGGCGCTTAACCCCACGCATGAAGGCCGAAACTAACCTTAGTTTCCCCAGGGGAATCTCGTCCGATTCCCTATGCGCTGCAATAGCTGCGACATAAACTCTGAGAGTGGTAGCAGCTGCTCCAGAAGCAAACTTCTCCTGCAGGAATTCCAATACTGAACCAACAGGGCAGTTAACTGGACTCCTATCATGTGCTAAGCACCATGTCTCAAACACCTTCCATTTGGAAGAATATAGCCTCCTTGTAGAAGGGGCTCTAGCACTCGCAATGGTCTCCTGAACGTCAGATGGGAGATCAGAACTTAATGCTAACGGCCTCTGATCGGCCAAACATACAGCTTCCACATGTCTGGGCGAGGATGCCATATCCTGCCCTGCAGTTGGGACAGCAGGTCCTCCCTGACCGGGATCTTCCAGGGGGAAGATTCCAGCAGAGGAATTAGCTCCGAAAACCATGGCTGGGACGGCCAGAACGGAGCTACCAGGAGGAGGCGGACTCCGCTCTCTCTCACTCTGGCCAAGACCGCCTGGATCAGTTTGATGGGCGGAAAGGCATAGAGTTTCCGCGTTGGCCAAGGGTGAGCGAACGCATCTATCCCTAATGGAGCCGGGGGACTCAGGGAGAACCAAAGCGGGCATTGGGACGACTCTTGAGATGCAAAGAGGTCCACTTCCGCTTCTCCGAAAACCTCCCAGATCAGGGCCACTGCCTGGCGGTTCAACATCCATTCTCCCGATCTGAGTTTCTGCCTCGACAGAAAGTCTGCTGCGAGGTTCAGAATCCCTGGGACATGAACTGCTCTCAGAGAAAGGAATCTGCTCTGAGACCACAGGAGAAGGTGACGCGCATGCCTGTTCAGGGTGCGTGACCGAGAACCCCCCTGTCGGTTTACATGAGACACCACTGCCATGTTGTCTGTCCTGACAATTACATGGTGTCCCTCCAGAAGAGGGAGAAAATGATGCAGAGCCAGAAAAACGGCTCTTAACTCCAGGCAGTTGATGTGCCAAGAGAGAGTCTCGCCAGTCCAGACGCCACATGCTGGTCTGCCCTCGAAAACTGCTCCCCAGCCGGTGAGAGAGGCATCCGTCGTAATCATCTGGCGACGAAATACCGAAATTTGAAGAAAAAGAGGGTCCCGCCAAACTGACAGGGCTCGAAAGCAACTGCGCGATACCTTCAGTAGGCGAAGGGTTGGCCCGGAGGGCCGAACCCCTGAGAGCTTCATCCACCACATGAAAGGTCTCATGTGGAGCAGGCCCAGCGGTAGCACGGAGGAGGCCGCGGCCATGAGGCCCAGCATCCTGCGGCAAGTGCCCACAGACACATGGTGGCCTAGCGAAAAACGGGCCACGCATGTCGTCAGACTGGAAATCCGTGCAGGAGCCAATCGGGCCTGCATGAGAACGGAATCCATGTTCACTCCCAAGAAAACGGTGCTCTGAGCCGGAGCAAGAACACTCTTCTCCGAGTTCAACCTCAAACCGAGAGACTGGATATGACTCAGGACGATGTCTCTGTGGTGGGTCACTAACTCCCTGGATTGGGCTAAAATGAGCCAATCGTCCAGGTAATTTAGAATACGGATGCCCTGGAGCCGCAATGGGGCCAGAGCTGCATCCATACACTTTGTGAATGTCCTCGGGGCCAGAGCGAGGCCGAATGGAAGGACCCTGTACTGGAACGCTCTTTCTCCAAAGGCGAACCTGAGGAACTGCCTGTGTCGCCGTACAACCTGGATGTGAAAGTAAGCATCCTTTAGGTCTACTGTCACGAACCAATCCCCTGGCCGAATCTGAGATATGATAGCTTTCAGCGTCAACATCTTGAATTTCCCTTTGTAAAGGGCGAAGTTCAGTCGGCGGAGGTCCAGTATGGGACGCAAACCGCCGCCCTTCTTCGGGACCAGGAAATAGCGGCTGTAAAAGCCCCGTTCGGTTTCCCCTGAAGGAACCTCTTCTATCGCTCCTTTGAGAAGGAGGGATGAAATTTCCTGCTGAAGTACAGAAGCCTGAGTGGCGCTGTCTACTACGGTAGGAAAGACCCCGTTGAAACAAGGGGGATTGCGGCAAAACTGAAGAGTGTAGCCGAACCGAACTGTGCGAAGAACCCAAGACGATACTCCTGGTAAGCGATCCCACTCTTGAAAGAAATGTGAAAGAGGAAGAGGGATGTTGTAATGCAGACGACATACCTGAGTGAGGGTGCCGTGTTGACGTTCGTGGGGTAGAGAAGTTGACTGTGCAGGAGAGCCCTTGGCGTCCTGGCACGTGATGGGAGGCATCGATGCTGGGGTCATGGTGACCAGGTCCGCCTGTTCCGGAGGAAAGCGAAAAGTGCCTCCGAGGATGCGACCGGCAGTTATAGAGAGTGTCGGGGGTGAGGGGAGAAAGCAAAAAGCGTCTCCTTCCTCCCGCGCCGGGCTGAGTCGAGATGGTGAAAAATGGCCTGCACTTCGAGACACTCTGAGTGGCGAAGGTGACAGGACAAGGAAAGGAGAGCTGGGAGGTGGGCAGAAACGCTTGCGCGGTCTGTCCCAACCTTGAGGAAGCAGAGGAGCTCTCCTTTTTCCGACCGGAGGGTCAGGAACGGCTCTGGGCCGCCGGAGCGGTCGGTTTGTCGGACCGCTTCATCTGGAGGCGCTTGTGAGGCCGTTGACGGGGAAACGGGCGACCGCGGGCGCCCCAAACCGTGGTAGGTGGGGGATGCACCGGTTCGCTCCTCCTGGAAGAGAACTCCGGTCTAAAAGAGGGACGTTCTCTGGGTCGAACAGGGGAGGGAGCAGAAGGTTCCCTAGCCCTCCTGGGCATGAACTGTCTGAACGCGGCCGATTGGGATTTGGAGGAGCGGAATTTCTCAACCACTGTGTTGACCGCCTCACCAAACAAACCTGTTTGAGAAATGGGGGCGTCCAGGAGGAAAACCTTCTCTTTGTCACGGATCTCCGTGAGATTAAGCCACAAGTGGCGCTCCACCGCAACGGAACCAGCCATAGAGCGACCTATAGCGCGTGCTGTATGTTTGGTGGCTCTTAAGGCTAAATCCGTAGCCTTACGAAGCTCCTTGACTGCTTCAGGGGTCATGCCATCGCCCTCGTCCATTTCCTTCAGGACGTCTGCTTGGTAGGCCTGAAGAATGGCCATAGTGTGCAGGGACATGCCTGCCTGCCCAGCCGCCATGTAGGATTTCCCAATTAGAGAGGAGGTAGTCCTACATGCTTTAGAGGGGAGGAGGGGGCGCGACTTCCAGGACGGTGCAGAGGACGGAGCAAGATGGTCGGCTAAAGTCTCCTCAATCGCCGGAACGGCGGAATAGCCCTGTTCCACAGAACCTACTAGGTTGGTGAAATCAGCAGCTGCCGCATTAGTGAGGCGCGCAGAGAAAGGCTGCTTCCAGGATCTGGAAATCTCGTGATGCAGATCACTGAAAAATGGCAGCTTTCTCCGTTGAGGCCTAGAATTAGGGCCACTGAGAAGTCTCTCGTCGAGTTTCGACGACTGAGATTCGCGGGGCTCGTCGGCCAATCAATAGCGAGCTTCTCCGTAGCGCACGAAAGTACATCAACGAGCTCCGCGTAGGCCGCGCCTCCTGGCCGCTAGGCGGGATAACCTCGTCGGCGAGAGTAGGCCCGAAATCCTCGGAGTCGGAAGCCTCGGTAAAAAGTACATCCTCCAGCCCGAAAGAAACCGCGTCGCGTGCTCCCGGGCTGGGGCGCAAATAATCGTATGAAAATTCGACTGGCATGCCTCGCGCGTGCCGAGGGGAGGGAGGGAGAGAAAGAGCGGGGCTCGTCTGCTCGAACTCCACATCCTCAAGCTCTACATCCGAACCCCAAGTCGCGGATCCTCGAGAGGCCTCGGGAGCGCGACAGGGGGGGACGAATGATTCCCTCTCAAAAACCGCGAGCCGCGATTTGAGGGTTTTGAGCAACAAATTTTCACAGAATTTGCATTTAGACGATCCTATGACTGCCTCGCGCGCATGTGAAAAACCCAAACATTTAACACACTTACTGTGCGGGTCGTCGTTAGCGATGTAACGAGCACATGGCGGAGAACAGCGTCGGTATTCCATGGCAACTTCACCGTAAGGAGAAACAGAGTTCCGCTTGAACAGTCGCAGAAGTCGTATGAGCTTAGAAAAATCAAGAGCGAAGGGCAACGTGACCGCTTCGTTCTGAAGGCAGAGAAATCTGAGGATCAGATGGCGCGCGCGCGAATATGTAATGATGCAACGTAAGAGCGTCGGGGCGGAGCCAGACTGCGCGAGCGCCATCAGCCAATGAATTGGCGTGATTCTATAGGGCTTCAGACAATCGGCACATTCAGAGAATATCCCACTGCGCTATCCGCAGCGTTGAGTGAACCTATGAAAGAGAACTTAAAAACACATAAAAGTTTCAAACTGAGGCACCACACACGCAGATATGAAAACTGATTTAAAGCACATCAGAGCCAAAAAATAAATAAATAAACTGCAGTTGCACTTCTTAACTTCAAACGTTAATTCAAACGTTAATTCACTTGTCTTTGAGGAGATGTGTGTGACGTTGATACAGCATGTGGTGGTCAGTATTATAAGATGGTTTATATATATATATATATATATA